>NC_062570.1:89707380-90016428 GCF_022837055.1 Prionailurus viverrinus
GCAGACTGGTAAATTACTTAGCTGCACACATGGCTACTTTTCACAGAAAAGTTAAGATGACTCAGAAAGTGGAATGAAGAGCCCACAGGGTAAAGTCAAAAGCCATAGAGAGCCATTCCCTGGCATAAGTAGGACTGAGCTCTAATCAAAGAATTTCTAACATGTGTCCGACTGGATTATAGGATTGCTGTGGACCAGTGACTCCTTTGTGTCTCCTGTCTTTTCTCCTTTTTGAACTGGAGTGTCTGTACCAGTTATCCTAAGCCTGTCCCACCATCGTTAAATTGGCAGCATGCAGAAACATAATTATTCAGATGAAGGGGAACTATACTTGAGAGGAGCTGCATTTAAGACACTAGAAGCTTCCTCCATAGCTGCAGCTGATTTAAATGATAAAATTCTGGAGTTTGAGCTGATGATGTAATGGGTCGAGACTTTTGGGCACCTTGGGAGGAAGTGAATGTGAATTGCATTTGAGAGAGATGTGAATCATTAGGGGTCTGAGGGTAGAACACGGTAGCCAGCATCAAAAATGACCCAAAGATCCCCACTTCTTGATATTTATGCCCTTGTGTAGTATCTTCCCACAATGAATAGGGCTGATCTCTGTAACTAACAGGCTATGTCAGAAATGATGATGTGTGGCTTCTGAGCTTAGAGCCATAAAAGACATTCCATCTTCTACCTTGCCCTCTCTCGGATCACTTGCTTTGGGAGAATTCAACTGCCATGTCATGAGGACACTCAAGCAGCCCAATTGAAAGTGGTAAAGCTTCCTGCCAACAGCCGAATAAGTGAGCTGTCTTCGAAGCAAATCTTAACATTTCTAGTCAAGACTTTAAGTGACTATAGCCCCAGGCAACATCTTCACTGAAATCTCTTAAAAGATTGTGAGTTAGACCACCTAGCTAAGCGACTGCCATATTCCTGGCTCACAGAAATAGTAGGAAATCATAAATGTTTACTGTTTTAAGCTGCTACTTTTTGAGGTTATTTTCTAAGCAAAAACATTAATATAACAAAGTTTCTATCTCTGGATGCTCCCAAAGATTCCTGGGGAATCAGACCATTCTGATTTCTGTGCTGAGGGGGACAGAAGGTCCATCTCATGGAGTCAACCACACCCCATTACCAGAACTTTATGAAGTCCCTTTTTAACAATTCCATCAACTTCTGCCTCTAAGATCCTCTTATTGCAGAGAGTTCAAAGAAAGATTGTGAAATGTTAGATACTGAACTGCACAGTATGATCTTTTAACTTTCCCTCAGATAAAGTTAAGGACAAACAACAACAATAATAATGACAACAAAAGACACACGTCCCTCTCCACCAAAGACCCTGGACACAGAAATGTTCTCTTAAGACATTAAAAAATTGTTTTCACTGAAAAAAATATTTTCTAGCTGCGATAACAGTATGTTTGTATAGGCTGCTGTTTCTTTTAAGCCTGGGGTGGTGGAAATTAGCAAGCAGGAAACACTATTCACTAGGTATACTATTGCTGATATTTGAGTTGACATTTGTTGACTTTTTTTTTTTTTCAGAATGATGCATCAATCCCTGTTTCAAATGCAGGCACAGAAATGATTTCCAAAGAAGTGAACTGGAGAAAGTAGAAATGCGCATGGAATTGGAATAAAACAAACCTTCCTTCTGATCCCCCCCCCCCCCCAAAATTCTATACAATTACTCTGAGGTTAAAAAAAAAAAAAAGATTTCAAAAACATAAGTCTTGGACAAAAGCTGCACCCAAATGAAGCATACATTACATATGTGAAGACATTAAAAATGATTTTAAATGATTTTTACCTCACCCCATGCCCCTGGCATTTTGTGAAACTCAAATGGAAATCCCAGCTCAAAATTATAGAAGTGAATCAACGGAAAACAAACACCATTCCATTCCCCTCCATTCTGTTCAACCATACCTCAGCCTCTCCCTGGATTAGATCAAAATGTCCTTTTCCTCTCCTACATACAAAACAAAAGCTCTTAGTCTTGGAGAGACTTAGATATGGGGTAGAGGTTTAAGGGGGGGGGGGTGCTTATGCTACCAGCGTCTAGCCAATAATGCCTAATGCGTTAAAAATATGGTTAAAACTTCCTTCCAATATGGGCAACTAAATAGAATTTGAGCCAATAATAATAGTTAAAATGTAGTGAATACTTCTACAAGGCAGGCACCTTTACATTTCATCCACAAAGGAGCCCCAGCAGGTTGAGATTACCATTATTTCCACTTTATGTATGTTTTTAAAAAGCGAAACACAGAATGATCAATTAACTTCTTCATGATCACAAAGCCAATAAGTTGTAGTACTGAGAATTGGGAGCCCTCCGGCAGTGGATCTTCCAAAACTAGCTTTTAAAATGACACGAAAAGATCTGGTCCAATTCTTGGCACTTCAGAACCGGTTAATAAATAACAGTCCCTTTCATTTCTCTGGAATCCCAATCTGGACCTGGGCGGTCTCCTAACATAAAGCAAAATGACTGCACGTTGGAACTCTCACTGGACAAATCCTCTCTCCTCACTTGCTTCACCTGACATCTCAGCCAAACCCAAGGCAAGCAAGCTCTCAGGAAAAAAAAAAAGGCATTCAGGTTGCCACCCTAGAGATTCTGAGCCCCAGAGAAGCAGGAATGCAAATAGACTTTGCAAATAGACAAAGTATAGTATTGCTGTGGATCGAAAGTGTCTGTTTGCCCAGCCTGACTCTGAAATTCCCTGAGCCTGAAAGAACAAACACAACCCTTCCGGGGGCCCTCATAAAATCCCAAGCGGTCAGGTTCGGTCTGGTAAACAACACTCAGTCCTAGCACCTGGCGGAACACGGGGCGGTGGGGACTGGGACGGGCGGCGACCAAGTGGAAGGACAGAGACTGCCATCAATACCCACTTACACCTGCCTAGCGGCCTTGAAAAGTCAGGTGGACACCTACAGGGAGGGACCCTGGGAGGCGGGGCCCGATTCCCGCCTCGGGAGTGAGCGGGAGACCTCCTCCATCCTCCCCCTCCATCCGGGGCTGCCGAGCTCCCCCCATAGAACGCGGAAAAGGGCCCTTGCCACTTTAAATGACTCAGGAAGTGAAAAGAGACCGCTGACAGGGAAAGGGAAAGCAGAACCGGGGCGGCGGGGCTGGCGGCGCGGCGATCTCGCCCCGGGCAGCGCGAGGCAGGAAGGCGTGCGGCGCGGGGGCCGACGGGGGCGCGGGGCCGCCGCGCCGGAAGTACCCGCGCCGCGGGAGGAAGCGCAGCGGGCGCCGAGCGGCGGAGCCGGCGGGAAGGCCCCTCGCTCCTACGCCTGGCGCGAGCGGGCGGCGGCGGCGCCGCGGCCCCAGGCCTGTCCCGAGACCCGGCGTGGCCAGTTCCTGGGACGGGACCCCTGCGGGGAGGAGGACGGGAGGAGGCCCCGCGGCGAGCTCGGAGGCCCAGCGGCCTGGGCCGCGTCACCGCAGCCACATGGCCTCCGGAGTGGGCGCGGCCTTCGAGGAGCTGCCGCACGACGGCACGTGTGACGAGTGCGAGCCAGACGAGGCCCCCGGGGCCGAGGAAGTGTGCCGAGAGTGCGCCTTCTGCTACTGCCACCGCCACGCCGAGGCGCACAGGCAGAAGTTCCCCAGCCACCACCTGGCCCAGTACGTCCACGGCGCCGCCCCGGCCTGGACCGCGGACACCCCCGCGCAGGGCGACGCGAAGGAAGATGCCCAGGCCAAGGTGGAGAATGAGAGGGATGTAGAGAGCGAGGTGGGGGAGGAGAGCGAGTCCGAGGAAGACAGTGAATCCGAAGAAGAGAGCGAGACGGAGGAAGAGAGTGAGGATGAGAGCGATGAAGACAGTGAAGACGACAGTGAGGAAGAGATGGAGGATGAGCAAGAGAGCGAAGCAGAGGAAGACAACCAAGAAGGAGAATCTGAGGCCGAGGGAGAAACGGAGGCAGAAAGCGAATTTGACCCAGAAATAGAAATGGAAGCGGAGAGAGTGGCCAAGAGGAAGTGTCCGGACCATGGGCTCGATTTGAGCACCTATTGCCAGGAAGATAAGCAGCTTATCTGTGTCCTGTGTCCGGTCATTGGGACTCACCAGGGCCACCAGCTCTCCACTCTAGATGAAGCCTTCGAGGAACTAAGAGTAAGTATTGGGAGTTGAGAGCGTAGGTCTAGAGGTCAGGACACCTGGGTGTCAACTCAGGTGGCCCACTTGTGGCCACGTTCGCTTTCACCGTAACCCTAAAAAGCCAGTCTATGCAACTTGTTGGGAGCAGTGCTTATTCCCCCTTTTTGGTTGAACTCCTTTGAGAATCAGATGAAAGTTCTGGACTCTGACCCAAGGGAAATATATGTACACACAAAGCTTAGTGTACACTTTTCTCTGGAAAATTGCAAGCCACTGGTCCCTGGATCCCAGGTGAAGCATTCCTTGGGAGTTTTGACTCCGTGTAAGCCAGTTCCCACAACGTCACCTTGTTGAGCCCAGTGCCTTGACTTGGTAAGGCAGTCTCTTTGCCTGCTTGAAAACACGGGAAACTGTGGTTTGGCCAGATGAGTCCAGGTAGTTCCTCTGTAGTGAGGAGACCCTCGGAGATGGTGGTATCCTATTAAGGTCATATGCACCCTGAGTTTCTTTTAGGTTCTTCATGTGTGATACTTATTTGGAAAGGAAGATGAGAGGTTGGAGGCAAACTTGGAATGCAAGTGGGAGTCCCTGTGTGCTCCGTCTTGATGGGAGGGCAGGACCTTCTATTTTGGACCTTGCTAGTCCCCTGGACGTGTTTGGAAAGTAGTAGACATTAATCAATATTTGCTGGGCGAATGGATTTGCAAGTGATTTGCCTTTTATTTATATTGTGGTTATTTACAGCCAGTGAGAGAAATCGCTGGAGTTAACTAGGGAGGAAACCGAATGATCAAGTTATTAGTGAATGTTGTCATATTATGATGACTGGTTTCCTTAAGCAACCTTGCAATTGCTGGCGATGGAATAACAAATACCTGGTTAATGAGTATCTCTTTTATGAGATTTTTCCTTTTTTATTGTAAAATACGCAGTGTGTGAAAACGTGCACAGTCTAACAAGTCATTATAGAGCAAATTCTGATGTGACCTCTATCCAGATTAAGACATAGAATATTAGTAGCAATATTGAAGCCCAGTGTCCTTTCCAATTATAACCAGTTCCCATTCCCAGTAACCATTATCCAACTTCTGAGGTGGTATTTCCTTGCTTATCTATCCATGCATGCATGCATCCATCCATCTATCCATCCATCTGTCCACCCATTCTTAAACTTACTTGAACTTGACGCAATTGATATCATATCGTTATTGTGCATTCTTTTGAGTTATGCTTCATTTTTTCAACACTGTGTTTCTGAGATTTGTCCCGTGGGTGGCTGTGGTTTGTTCGTTTCCATTGTTGTGTAGAATTCGATTTTATGACTGTGCCACAAGTTACCTGTTCTGTCAGTGATGGAAATTTGACTTACAAATTCTGGAGTTTCTGCCTATCATAAACAATGTTGGTGTGGACATTCTTGTTCAGGTCTCCTGGTGCATATCTGCATATACTTAAATGGAATATAAACCTAGGAGTTAGATTGTCCGGTCACAGACTGTGCATATCTTAAATAGTACCAGATGTTGCCAATTATTTTCCAAAGTGGTTGTACCAATTTACATTGCCAGGAAGAGTATGTGAAAATTCCTGTTGTTCTGTATCTTTAGGACTTACTATTATAGAATTTAAAATTTTTGTCAATTTTGTGGATATGTGATAGTATCTTCTTGTGGTTTAAATTTGTATTCCTCTAGTTACTGAGGACTTTGTGTATCTTTTGTATTTCTCCTTTGGTGAAATACCCTTTCAGTTTTTTTGTTCGTATTTCTATTAGGTTGTCTTTTTCTCATTAACTTATAGGCGTATTCATGTATTTCTTTGACTTCTTTGTTGTTTATATGGGTTGAAAATATCTTCTTTGTTTTTTAAATTATGTCTTGGGTAGAAGTTGTTCATTTTAATGTAGAATTTATCAATAATTGCCTTTATTGTTAGTGCTTTTGTGTTTTATTTCACTTAGTATTGATTTCTGTGTGGCAGAAGTAAGGACTCTATTTCATTTTTTCCCTCTACAGGTAGCCAATTGCTCTAGCAGCATTTATTGAAAAGTCTGCCTTTTCTACACGGATTTGCTATACTACCTGCCTATATGTGTGTGAATGTGTTTCTTGGGTCTTCTATTTTGTACCATTGATCTGTTAGTGTATCCCTGTGTGAAAAACATGTTTTCTTAGTTATCATAGCTTTGTAACAAGACTTAATATCTGGTAGAGCAAGTCCTTCCACTTTGTTCTTCTAGATGGGTATCTCAGCCAGTCTTGGCCTTTTATGTTTCTTAGAACAAACTGTAGCCTGCAGGACATTTTTTGTATTGCATTTAGTTTATAAAGCAATATATGAAGAATTAACATCATTACAAGATAAAGTCTTCTGGTGTGTTTATTTTGGTCTAAATTGCTTCATGATAAAGTTTTATAGTTTTTTTTTTCTGAAAGATCTTGTACCTCATTGTGAAATTTATTCCTGGACACTTAAAACTTTATAGTATTGTAAAAAAATTAAATTTTTAAAAATGTTTATTTACTTCAGAGAGAGACAGAGCATGAGCGGAGGAGGGGCAGACACACACACACACACACACACACACACACACACACACACACACACACACGCCCACACACAGAACAAAGCAGGCTCTAGGATTCCGAGCTGTCAGCACAGAGCCCTACACGGGGCTGGAACTCACAAACTGTGAGATCCTGACCTGAGCCGAATTTGGATGCTTAACCAACTGAGGTGCCCCCAAAACTTGTTTTCTAATTGTATATAGGAGTATGATTAGCTTTTATGTATTGATTTTTGTGTTAAAATGTCTGCTAAATTCTCTTAAATATTTCTAATAATGTGTAGATTTATTCTACATACATGACCTTATTATTTGCAAAGAGAGACACTTTTTGTTTCTTTCCAATCCTTACATGTGTTTTTTCTTGCCTATTGCTTCAGATAGGACCTCCAATATAATGTTGAATGTAAGTCATAGTGGGTATTGTGGTCTTGTTCTAATTGATGAATAATTTACATTTCACAAATAAGTGTGATAATATATTTATATATTATATATATCACAGATATATTTCATCAGATTAAGAAATTTCCCTTTTTTTTTTTAATGTTTATTATTTGAGAAAGAGACAGAGAACAAGCAGGGGAGGGGCAGAATGAGAGGGAGACACAGAATTGGAAGCAGGCTCCAGGCTCTGAGAGCCCGACGCGGGGCTCGAACCCACAGACTACGAGATCATGACCTGAGCTGAAGTCGGCCGCCCAACCGACTGAGCTACCCATGTGCCCCAAGAAAGTTCCTTTTTAATCCTAGTTTAAAAATTTTTCTTAATATTGAATGGATACTGAATTTTGAATGGTTTTCTTGCATCTATTGGGATGTTCATGTGATTTTACTTTTTTACTATGTTGATGTGGTGAATTATATGGATTGATTTTTTCAATTAAATTTAAAAAAGTAATATGTTCGCATGTCTCAAAAGTCTCTTGTTCACCCTTGTACTTTTCACGTGGTGCCCCCCCCCCTCATGACTATTGGTAACCACTTCTATTAGTTTCTTGCTAAGTTTTCAAATGTTCTTGTATTTGTACACAAAAACACAGGGGTGTGCATATATATGGTCTTATTTCCATCCCTTCATGTCATTATTATTATATTTTACAATTAAAGCAACGTTGCATTTGTGGGAGAAACACAACTTGGTCATGATGAAATATCTTTATGTTTTTAAATTTGGTTCATTAATAATTTATCTGGATTTTTTCACATATTTATGGGAGAAATTAGCTTATAAATTTTTTTTTGTACTGTCCTTACGAGATTTTGCTATCAAAGTTATGTTGGCTTCACGAGTTGTCAGCACAGAGCCTGACACAGGGCTCAAATCCATGAACTGTCAGATCATGACCTGAGCTGAAGTCAGACACCTAACCGAGTCACCCAAGGTGCCCCCTTTCTATGGTATTTTTGATTATGGATTCAATTTCTTTAATGATAATAGGTCTGTACAAGTTGTCTGTTTTTCCTCAGGTCAGTTTTGAAAAGTTACGTTTTACCATAAGTTTGTCCATTTTGTCTCACTTTTTAAATGTATTAATATAAATTTGTGAATCATATGCTGTTATTGTCTTTCTTCATATTGTAACTATTCTCTTTATTCCTTTGAGAACAGTGAATATGTTGGTCATAATCTGTTTTTGATTATTCTAGTATGTGAAGACTTTGTGGATCCAGTATGTGAACACTTTGATGGTGTTTTTCATGTTTATTTCCTTTTGTGCTTTTTTATGTCTGCATAGCTTCTCAATGCCTTTGAAAAATTATTTGTGGCGATTTCCCAAGCCTTGGAACGAAGCTGTATTCTTCGGCATGAAGCTATACTCTTCGAAAGAGGATTTGAATTTGCTTGTGCAAAGGCCTGAGGGTACAATTTGTTTAGAACCCCCTTAAACTAAATTAATTGCTTGAGATTTCCTGGACCAAATTTTTAGGAGGTACCTGCCCACGTTTACAACTTCTGAAAGATTCTACTTTCATCCATTCCCACAGCTCCTCACCCCCTTTTGTTCAGCTCCAAGGCAACACTCCCACAGTCCCCTTTGGAGGGTGAGGTAGTGAAAGGTTTACTTTAGTTTGTCTTTACTCTAGGATTTTACTCTTTGGGAGTTGTGAAAGCATCCCAGGTCTATGTGGATAGGGTCTCTTTTAAATGTCTCACTCTGGGGGAAACCTGGCTGGCTCAGTTGGTAGAGCATCTGACTCTTAATCTCAAGGTCATGAGTTTGAGCCCTACGTTGGTATAGAGATTACTTTAAAAAATAAAAATTAAAAAAAAATGTCACTCTGAGCATATCATCAACTTTGCTTTCTCTTACCTTCTCCTCACTTTGCACCCCCAGTCAAATGTACAACGCATTTTATTTCGGATCAGTGAATGTGCTCAGATCAAGAGCTGCTTCCCAGGGACACCTGGGTAGCTCAGTCACTTAAGCATCGGACTCCTGGATTTGGCTCAGGTCATGATCTCATGGGTTCAAGCCCTGGGTCGGGCTCTGTGCTGGCAGCACTGAACCTGCTTGGAATTCTCTTTTTCCCCCTCTGTCTGTCTCTCCCCCACTCACACTGTCTCTGTGTCTTTCAAAATAAATAAAACAAAAAACAAGAGCTCCTTCCTGTACTCTTCTTATGTTAACGTTGGAGTATTGCTAACTAAACTATGGACATTATTACAGTTCCACCAGTTTTTCCTTTAATGACTTTTGTACCAGGATCCTATGGTCACATTACATTTTTTGCTTTTGATGACCTTGATAGTTTTGAGGAGTGCTAGTCTGGTGTTTTGTACAATGTCTCTTAGTTTGGATTTGTTTGATGTTTTTCACATGGTGAAACTGGAATTAATGGGGTTTTGGAGGATATAAATTATCTCTTTTGCTTTGCTTTTTTACTTAGTATGTCTGGGAAATAATAGATAAATCTGTTTATTTGTTTACAGCTACATATACTCTGTTGTATGTCATTTGTTAAATTCTTTTTTTTAAATATTTTTTAAGTTTATTCTTGAGAGATAGAGAGAGACAGAGCATGAACAAGGGAGGGGGAGAGAGAAGGGGAGACACAGAATCCGAAGCAGGCTCCAGGCTCTGAGCTGTCAGCACAGAGCCCGACGCGGGGCTTGAACTCCCCGATAGAACCCGATCTCACGAACCGCGAGATCACGACCTGAGCTGAAGCTGGACGCTTAACTGACTGAGCCACCCAGGCGCCCCCATTTGTTAAATTCTTAGTTTATAATGTATTTTTCAACTCTAGAATGCTTATTTGTTTATTTTTAAAAGATCTTTTAAAAGTTCTTTTGGGGTCTGATTTTATGTCACATTTTCATAATTCTTCTCATGTCTCATGATTTTTCATCTAATACTAGATATTGTGTTTAAAAGAACTGGGGACAGTAGTATTTTCTTTTTTGTCCCTCAGAAGGGGTATATGCTATTTATTCTATTAGGCAGCTAGGATGAAGGGCTAATTATTTTGATCCAGTAAATATTTGAGCTTGATCAGAGCTTAGTTACAGCTTTAGTTTCAGTTCACTCTGGTTTCAGATGTTTTGAGGCCAATGTATATTTGCTTATTGGAAGAGAGTAAGGCTCTTGGAATATTAAAAGTAGCATAGCATGGGGGCACCTGGGTGGCTCAGTTGGTTAAGTGACCGACCAACTTCGGCTCAGGTCACGATCTCTCAGTTCCTGAGTTCCAGCCCCACATCGGGCTTTGTGCTGACAGCTCAGAGCCTGGAGCCTGTTTTGGATTCTATGTTTCCCTCTGTCTCTGCCCCTCCCCCACTCACACTCTGTCTCTCTCTCTCTCTCTCTCAAGAATAAAGATTAAAAATTTTTTTTTTTTTTTTTTTTTTAAGTAGCACAGCATGGGGCGCCTGGGTGGCTCAGCCGGTTGAGCGTCTGACTTCGGCTCAGGTCACGATCTCACGGTCCATGAGTTCGAGCCCCGTGTCGGGCTCTGTGCAGACAGCTAGGAGCCTGGAGCCTGCTTGAAATTCTGTGTCTCCCTCGCTTTCTGTCCCTCCCCCACTCATGCTCTGTCTGTCTGTCTGTCTGTCTCTCTCTCTTTTCGTCTCCCTCTGTCAAAAATAAATAAACATTAAAAAAATATTATAAAAGTAGCACTGCATGATGATGGTGCGAGAACAGGATCCATGTTCCACTGCATTCATTCATTCAGCGAGTATTTATGGAGTATAGGCCAAGGACAGGTGCTTTCTAAGTATTGGGGATATAGCAGTGAGCGGTGGAAAAAGTCCCTATATCTGTTGCAGCTAAGAAAATAGAGAAAAACAGATAAGCAAATATACATGTAATAAGTGTTGTAAAGAAAAATATAAAACAGTGCAGGATTAGGAGAGGGACAGAAATTAGCTTTGCTGCTTGCTTTTTGACATTGGGCAAGCTGTGTAACAGTTTGGCTATACTTCTGTATCTCTAAAATGGGTATAAAGTTATGAAATAAAGTAAAATCGGATTTGGGGGCACCTGGATGGCTCAGTCGGTTAAGCGTCTGACTTCAGCTCACATCATGATCTTGCAGTCCGTGAGCTCGAGCCCCGTGTGCTGACAGCTCAGAGCCTGGAGCCTGCTTGGGATTCTGTGTCTCCCTCTCTCTTTGCCCGTCCCCCGCTTATACTCTGTCTCTCTCTCAGAAATAAATAAACGTTAAAACATTTTTAAAAATAAAATATGATTTTGATGTGAATAAAATGGTTTAGCTTGTGATAAGACACTTTAACAATACTTAACACATTGTAAGTTCTCAGCAAATGTTAGCTGCTATTTTTATTATTAATATAAGGAATGTAGTGAAATATACATCCTGAGTTGAGAGGAGTTTGTATAATATATGTTTTGGTAGCTTCATGCCTAGCCAGGCTGTGAGTGTCTGGTGTTGGTGGTAGAAGGCCAAATTGTTGCCAAGGGTTGCTGACACTTAGAGGAAAGCAAACTTAAGAATAGACAGAGAACCAAGGCGGTTGTCAAGCAAGAGGGGACTGAGGAGAGGTTATTGGAAGGCTGGGCCAAAAGAACTAAAGTGAACACTTTGAAGGGACAGGATTAACACCTAGTCCCTGAAGTGATTTTTAAAGTCTTGCCTTTTCTCCTATGCTGTATTTATTTCCATTTGGATCCAGAGGATTCTGTCTTCAAAGAATTTTGTGGGTCCAAATTTGAATTGAACATGTGTTCCAGCTTTATCATAGAAATATAGTTAGTTACACAGCCCAAATTATGATCTCTCATCTGGGTCATAACATCTCGTCCAGATATGCAGGTTTCTCTTACCATAATTTCTGGCCCTGAAAGTGGGTCATTGGGTCTGACAAAGGAACTCGATCTGGCTTATGGATTTAGTCACATGAAAATTCTTATATTGTCAAGGGGATTTGCATTCATAGCTATGTTAATGAATCATTTTTGTTAAACAAAGAAGTGCAATTAGATATACTCAGAATTCTAGACCAGTAGTTTAAAAAATTGAACACAACTTACAGTAGGGGAAGTGTGCTTTATACTGTAATCTTGCTTAGACACACGCACATACACACTCCTTTAACTCAAATGGAGCATGTATGGCTTACCAGATATGATGTTTTCTGGTTTTGTTCTGTTCTGGATTCTCCTGCTAAGTTGATTGCATTGCACATTAATGGGTTATGTCCTGTGACTTGAACAGTACATGTCTAGCTCACTCGAGGATCACTGAGGAAAAGGTAAGTTATAAAATGGCTGAGACAAGTGGTGCAGAGTTCAGCAAGTGCTTATGAGCATCTGTAGAATTCTTTTTTTTTTTAATTTTTTTTTTTAAATGTTTATTTATTTTTGAGACAGAGAGAGACACAGCATGAGCAGGGAAGGGGCAGAGAGAGAGGGAGACACAGAATGTGAAGCAGGGTCCAGGCTCTGAGCTGTCAGCACAGAGCCCGACGCGGGGCCCAAACTCACGAACTGTGGGATCATGACCTGAGCCGAAGTCGGACGCTTAACCGACCGAACCACCCAGGCGCCCCTAGAATTCTTAATATGGCTTTATTATGGATAGATGAAAGGATTTGAAGCCACACCCTCTGCCCTCGAGTGTGTCTTTAAGATGGGTATTTGGGGAGAAGAATGTTGGGTTAAGTGACATTGGGAACAACTGCAGAGAAGAGCTGGTGAAGGGGCACTAGTAGTGGAAGGTTAGAAGGATATACGCATATGCTCAGAACAGCTGCGGCTCTGGAAGGCCTGGAGTTGGAGGTAGGTCACTGCTACATCCTATAATGGTGCATGACTCCGGCTCTCCAGTCAGCTCATAAGAAGCAGCTCTGGTAGGGAGGCAGAAGCTTGAAGGTCTGCTGAAATGGACCTGTTTATATTATTTTTAATTCTCTGAAAGATTTAGGATATCTTTTTTTAAATTTTTAATATTTTATTTATTTATTTATACATACGTTTATTTATTATTGAGAGACAGAGCATGAGCATGGGAGGGACAGAGAGAGAGGAGGAGACACAGAATCTGAAGCAGGCTTCAAGCTCCGAGCTGTTAGCACAGAGCCTGATGCAGGGCTTGAACTCACAAACCCTGAGGTCATGACCTGGGCTGAAGTCAGATGCTTAACTGACTGAGCCACCCAGGCGCCCCTTGATGTTTATTTTTGAGAAAGAAAGAAAGAGAGTGCATGCGCACGAGCGGGGGAGGGGCAAAGAGAGAGGGAGACAGAATCTGAAGCAGGCTCCAGGCTCTGAGCCGTCAGCACAAAGCCTGTCGTGGGGCTTGAACCCACAAATCACGAGATTATGACCTGAGCCGAAGTCAGATGCTTAACCGACTGAGCCACCCAGGCACCCTTGGGCTAACTTCTAATAAAACCATGAAGCATTAGCTGTGTAGTGGTTCAGTGTCTTATTTATTTGTTTAGAATAAGACAAACTAAGATTAAGGTAAAGAGAATGACTTCCTACCAGTTCCACCCCAGTGGTTCGTTCTGTGAAAAGTTTGTGAGAGGCCTGTAGTTCTGGGATTCCCTATATGAGTCTGTCCTCCAAAATGTACTTTCTGACCCTGTAATAAGTCTTAGAGTTCTGCAGTGAAGAGGACTGACAGGGCCCCAGCTTTCATGGACTTTACTCTCTAGCTGGGGAGAAAGAGAGGTAATTTTGGATGGTAGTATGTAGTATGAAATCTTTGTCAAGTCATAGTAGTCAAAGAGTGAGTGGCATGGCAGCAGAGGGTTATATTTTGATGAGGTAGTCATGGAAGGCATCTGTGGGCATATGACATTTGGGCAGAGACCTGAATTTATGAGATCTAGGGAAACTCTTCTGTTGTGTTACCAATTGAGTACTGCTTTTGCAAAGTTCAGTGATTTGTAGCAGATATGATTGCTTTGGTTCATATAAATTTTCATAAAGGGATAGTGACTCTTGAAGTAAGAAGAATAACATTATTCTAGCAGTTGTAATGTTCTGTTAGCACAGAGAAAATATTACCCTATGGAGGGAGTATGAGCTTATGGGGATCCCTTTTACAACACTTTATTAGGGGATTCAACATCCCCTAAGGCAGTGCTTCATTAAAGAGAGCCTGGAGGGCTTCTGCAGGGTTAAATGCAGGGGAAAAGCCATCTCAGTGTGTCCTGTTAAAGAAATGGACTTTTTGTGCATGAAAGAATGAAAATTATACCTTGTAATATAAAAATTAAAAAATATTCCGGTAGAAGAGTGGTTAAGGTAGAAGGAATGGTGAATGCAAAGGTTCTAAGGTAGAGGTGAACTTGGGGTATTGGAGGGACAACAAAAGGTCCTTATGAAGTAGAGTGGAGTGAAAAAGGAGTAGAAGGTGAGGTCAAGAAAGTAAACAGTGTGTTCCTTACCTCGGTGCCACGTTTCTGAATCATCCGTGGAGGTGATTGTTTAGAAAATACCTGGATTGGCTCTATCCCAGCCAGTTAAATCAAATCAAAATCTCTGGGAATGGTCAAGTATTTTGTAGAATGTCCTTTACTTGGATTTGTCTTGTGTTCGTCTCGTGATTAGACTGGAGTTAGTAGTTTCGGGAAGGAAGACCGCAGAGTTAAGGGTACACACTATCAAGATGACTTATCACTGTTGGTGTCTGGGAGACAGAATGGATTAATAGCTGGCAGTTATATAATAGGTGCCAGGCACTGTTCTAAGCTCTTTATATATATTAAATTGATCCTTGTAACAACCCTGGAGGTACATTATTATCTCTATTGTAAAGAAAAATGAAACTTAGTCATAGAGAGTTCATATAACTTGCTCAGAGTCCTACAGTTGGAAAGTGAGCGAGCTTGGCCAGGAGTCTTAACAGCTGACTCTTCACAGAAAAGGTCCAGGCTTCTCCTTTTCTTTCTCCCAAGAATCCAGTGCCCTCTTTTTCTCTTCCCTGACCTTTCAATCAAAATAGAATGGGTTGGGGTGTTTGGGTGGCTCAGTTGATTGAGTGTCTGACTTGATCTTGGCTCAGATCATGAGCTCACGGTTCGTGGGATCGAGCCCCGCATCTGCACTTTCAGTGCAGAGCCTGCTTGGGATTCTCCCTCTCTTTCTCTCAAAATAAATAAATAAACTTTACAAACAAAACCAGAAAACAAAATAGAGTGGGTTAATGGGCATTTTATATTTTTAGATTATTGCTTTTCAGGGTAAAGTTGCTGATGCAGTAGTCTTATAATTCTTAAACCCCTCTGAGAATTAAGGACTGTGTGCCTGTGGCACCAGCTTCTCTTAACTACAGCCTGTAGCATGGAAGTCGCCCTGCCTATTCACTGGTGCACCCACTTCTCTTCCCTTGCGTTCGACCCAGGACTGAGAAGCCAGAGGTGGATCTGTGTCAGTGCTCATTGTGTCTTCTGCTTGAAATAACAGTTCAGCCTGAGATGACCAGCTCAGTTTCACATTCCTGTCCCTGTTGGTTATTTTAATATCCAGAGCCAGAGTCTAAACGTATGTGACAGGAAAAAGCACAGATGCTCACGGACCTCTCAGAAGAGGGGAAAGAATATATACAAGGAATAGGTGAAATGAAAGCTTTAGTCCTGATATGTGGGGTAGAGATGAGAATGGGGGAAGAAACAGAACTGTGGCCCTAGGAGACTTAAATCCTTTGTATGTGTGTTTTGTTTTTGGGGTGTGTGTGTGTGTATCACTATGATCAGGATCAAGCCAACATGGCATCAAAGAAAAAAAATACCAATATTGATACCCTTTTCAGATGTCACAGGATATATCAATAATGAAAAAAACAAAATTCTTCAAATATGCTAAAGCTCTCTCCATAATGTAGGCCAAATAACCATATTCTTATTCAACATTTCATTATGTGCTAAACTGAGTTCAGATGTGTTTAGATAGTTTTGATCAGGTAGCAGGGTAACCCTTTAACTTCAGTAAAAGATTTAAGGAGACATTCATTTTAATGTGTACAAACTATAGCATATAGTTAGCTTATTGTTAAAGACTGGTATTTTTAAGTTAATCTTTTTTATCTGAGTAATTTTTGAGTCATTTTGGTGAGCTGTATGATGTATATTGGGAATAAAGACAAGTTTTTGACATTAGGAAGCTTATAGTCTAGTAGGAGAGATAGTCTTCATGTGCTTGTTTGTGTGTAAATGTTAGAAGAGAGGTACAAATAGTATGCTATGGGGGCTCAAAGAAAAGAGATTGATTTCATCTGTAAGCATGGAATTAGGAAAGATGTCTTGGCAGAAGTGGTATTCGAAAGGATGGATAGGATTTTACTAGGTAAATACAGACTAGATACTGTTAGGTACCCCTCCTCTATGTTCCCATAGCAACAGCCTATGCACATTTACTGTGGTATTAAATACCGTACTGTATCAGGGTTATATCTTTTCATGTCTAATGTGGGTTATAAACTCTTCTAGGGCCACTCTTCTATGTTATTTATCTTTGTGTTCCCAGTACCTAGAACAGTGCCTGTTGAGTAGTAGATGTACATATAATATTTGGTAAATACACGATATGAAATATCTAGTCCTAGGGTGTCAATGAAAAACTGAAAGAGGGGCGCCTGGGTGGCGCAGTCGGTTGAGCGTCCGACTTCAGCCAGGTCACGATCTCGCGGTCCGTGAGTTCGAGCCCCGCGTCGGGCTCTGGGCTGATGGCTCAGAGCCTGGAGCCTGTTTCCGATTCTGTGTCTCCCTCTCTCTCTGCCCCTCCCCCGTTCATGCTCTGTCTCTCTGTCCCAAAAATAAATAAACGTTGAAAAAAAAAAATAAAAACTGAAAGAGACAGTATTGCATGATTTAGTATATCAGTGTTTCCATTAATTCAGCTGCATCTAAAATAATGAAATAATTTGGAAGAATCCCAAATAATAGCAAAATCCAAAATAAAAGATAGATGTTTATTTCTCCCTGTGTCAAAGGGATGTGGATGTAAGCAGTCTAAGGCTAGTATGGAGGAACTGTGAAGTTATTAGGAATCTAGGCTGTTTCTAGCTCTGCTCTGCTACTTTTAGGGTGTAGTCATTGTCATGGACCAAGTTGACTGCTGGTGTTCCAGCCAGCACATCCAGGTTCCAGGATAGCAGGCACAGGAAGGTGAAGAAGGGAACGCCTCTCCATTTTAAGAAAACCCTCTAGAAGTTGTATACATTGCTGCTTATGTTTCACTGGCCAGAATTCAGTCCTGTGGCCTTATCTAGTTGCAGGGGAGATGTTTTCTCTAGGCTGTGTCCAGCTAAAAGCTGGGGTCTGTTACTAAGGGAAAATGGGACAATAAATATGAAGGGCCAAGCAGTCTTGCATCAGTTGGCTTTGCAGTCTGTGCGTTTGAGTACTTACTAGCTGTGTCGTGTTGGATAATTCACTCAGCATCTCTGAGTCTTGGTTTCCTCGTCTGTAACATGGGCATAATAATTGTTTCTCCTTATTGGGTTATAGTGAAAAATAAACAAAGATCGTACATGTAGAGAGGCTAGCATAGTGCCTGGAATATAATAAGCCCTCAGCAATTGGTAGCTCTTATTCTTATTACCATTATAAAGCCATCTAAGGTTCCGTTCTGAGTTCAATTCCAGACCGATTAGTCTGGCAGCAGTAGAAGTTCTGGACACCAAGTTTCTTTGGGTGAAAAGTGTTCAGCCTCCTCTCCTTCTGCTCCTTCTGCCTGCTCTATTCTGGTGGCAAGATAGTCTGGTGAAAACCTTATCTTTGAGAAGAGGCTCCTGTATGTTTCAGTGTCCTGCTGGTGCCTTATGCACTAGCTAACCAAAACACAGCTGGTAGGTCTAATTTTAGGTTCACAAGTCTTGCTGGTTGTCCTCTTTAAATTCTGTTTTACATTCTGAACTGTGGGAAATTTTTATAGAAGCAGAGGGGAGGCAGAGGCAATACACCCTTTACTTTCCGGTTAGAAAATAGCCTCCATTTTCTCTCCAGTAGGGGAGAGGTAGTGTAGGCACCCCTCTGCTCTCCTCTCTGTTCTTTGGGTCAGCCTGAACCCTGGTGGGATATAACCTGTGTTGAGTGGTAGACTCTGACTTAACGTGCACGAAGAATGAAAATGCTAATCTTTGGCTGAGGTTATAAAACTAAGGCGGTCTAGAAACTCTTGTCTGCTGTTGAATTTTGAGGCTCTTTCTGGAGATGAGAATATAATAATAATAGTTACTGAGTGGTTTTAGGTCAGGTGCTTTTCATTCATTATTTCAGTTGATCTCGGTACAACTCCCACAATAAGTTATATTATGGTTCTCATTTTACAGATGAAAAAACTGATACTCAAAGAGCTTGAGCTTTGCAGAAGGTCACCTAGCTAATAAGTAGAAGGACTAGCATTTGAATCCAGGTCTGATACCAAAGTACATGTTCTTTCCACCACCTCCTGTTGCCTCTACTCCCACGTTTTAATTATTCCCACTTACATTTAAACTTGAATGTTGTACCAGCACATTCTGATATTTACCTTCTGTATGAAAGCATTTAATACTTTCTGAGTATTCTAAAACTGTTCTTTCTCTTCTATCTGAAGTTTTCCTCTTAGATATTTTACAGAGTATTTTGATTAATAACAGATCATTTTGTCATTTTTTTTCCATTTATCACTTCTCGAGTCTGGTACTTGGTACTTAGTAGTCCCTCAGTATGTTGTTATTCAATTAATAATAACAAACAACAGTAACTAAAACTTATTGAGAACTTAGTATGTGTCAAGTTCCTTACTATAAGCTTCCCACGTTATCTTATTTAATTTTTACCACCGTTCTTTGAGGTAGAGCACTTATTGAGATGTTTTTATGTAGTGTTTAAGGTTAGTGGCATGGTGATTTTTTTCTTTGCTCTGTTCGTTTAATCAGGTGTGGAGTATTTTTGGACAGCAGGGAATTTAACAGTAAGTAGTTCTAAGTCCCTGCTCTCATGGAGCTCGTATTGTATGAGCAAAACAGACATGAGGAAGTTCAACAGTAAACAGTATTTCAAATAATGATAAATACCGTGAATAAGAAATTAGGAGAAGGAGAGGAGACTGACCAGGATGGGGAATGAGAGGGAGGCTATTTAAGGATCTGAGGAGTTTTTCGAGGGTAGTGACTTGGGTAGAGTTAGAGCCAGTGATGGGAAGATCTGGGGGCATAGTGGTTCATGTGGAGGGAGTAGAATGTGAGGAGGCTCGGGGCCAGAATAAGCTTGCTGGAAGATAAAAAGGATGGTTGGAGAATAAATGAGTAAGGGTAGGGGATGAAGGAACAATAGTAACAGATAAGGTCTGATTACCTTGGTGAGGTAGGCCATGATGAGGATTGAGTGCCATAGACTGTTTAAGAAAGGGTGTGAGCAACATGGCCTGTGTTCTTACAGTTTCACCACCGTGTCTGTGTGGAGAACGGCCGGTAGGGTATCGAGAACGGGGGCGGTGTTACTGCTTGGCCCGAGGAGTAGTGTGGACGGTGAAGAGTAGTTGGAGGCGGCAGATGTTCTAGAGTTAGGTTTAGAAAGACTTGGTGGTGGGTTCCTTAGACCAAGAAATAATTTTGGATCTGAGCAACTGTATGAAGGTGGTCGCCCAACATAGGAGTGGACTTGGAGCTGGAAAATCAAGTCATGTTGAAGACAGTAAAGAATTTTTATGCATGGCGTGGTGATACAAAAACTCAGCTTCATTTCCTTTTGACAAGGCTTTGCTTTCTGATTTGACTCCTTAGGAGGACTTGTTGTATATTCTGTCTTTAGTCCTCTTCCACTGTTTTTCCCAAAAAAACTCTTTTTGTAAAAATAACAAAGTTGGGTTGATTTTTTTTTTTTTTTTTTTTTTAAAGCATGTTACCAACACAAGGCCAGTGGGATAGGAAAAAAACCAAAACAGCCAGCCAGTGTGCTTTCTGAACTCGGTATCTTCTGATTTTTTTGTAATGCAGAAGTCAATACTTAGGAACCTGTTGAGGATGTTTAAGTGATTAACATTTGCATTTCTACTGACAGATTGTTCTTTTGGTGTCCAGCTGGTTATTGGCATTAGACTAGACTAACTCCCATAAAACTACAGACATACTTCTGAGTATCTTCTGAGAAGACTCTCAAGCAGGCCCTGTGCCATCAGTGCAAAGCCCAATGTGGGCCTGACTCCTGAACCACGAGATCATGACCTGAGCTGAGCTCAAGAGTCTGACGCTTAACCCACTGAACCACCCAGGCACCCCCAGAACTTTTTTTTCAATGTGATGAATAAAAAATATCTTAATTGCAAGAAGTTTGAGCATCTTTTACATCTTTTCAGATGTTTATTAGCCATTCGACATTTCTGTTATGTTCTTATCCTATGTTTGGATTTCACTGGGGCATATTTGACTTTTACTTGTTTATAGGAATCCCTTTTGTATTTTCTTATGTATTCTTGACACCAATCTCTTCTGTTACATATATATATATATATATATATATATATATATATATATATATCAATCTTTTTCATTTGAATCATTCTGATCCGGTTTTTGCTACTGACTAGCTTTGTGATTTGGGGGCATCATTTGGGTATTCATTTGACTTCCACAGAACCATTTTTTCACCATTGTAAAGTGAGAACGTAGCACCTCTTAGTTACTGTGTCACTGTGAAATGCCATTGACAAAGTGTATGAGCCGCGTGATTTTTGGGTTCCTCATTTGATTTCCACAAGCCATTTTCTTGGCTGTGAAGTGCGAGTATACTAGTTTTTAAGTTTATCGTGAAATGCCAATGAAAGAGCATATGAAAGTGCTTTGGAGAGTAAAGAACACCTTCCAGTGTAAGGCATTTTTCCTTTCTTTGGCTTTATTATGACTCACCCCTATGAGCTGACTTTTCTGAAGGATGTTACATCTCCACAGATTGATCAAACTCTTAAGAGTCGGGTGTCACAACATAGCAATTGTCTCTTTGTGTTCTACATTCTTTCAGGGAAGGAAAGAGATGTGTAAACAAGATACGCTTACATTGAACTCCTGTGTTCTTGGAAGGTATTGGGTGGGATGGAGGTGGAGAGCAGTATCAGGAGACTCTCACTTTGCCACTCAGAATGCCTGCTGCAGGAGTGACACAGTAGAATCTGGCCATTTATGGAACCAGATATCTACAGGGTTAGAATTAGCCTGCCTATTCTTACTGTTATGGTCCACTTCTCAAATAGAACACAGCTTCATAGGCAGTAGTTCTATCCCCCCACAGTAGGGAAGTATGAGGGTATAGTTTCCTATTCTGGTTACCTTTTGCAAACAGATGATTAACTAAAACATACTACCCTATGCTTTGGGGACATGCAAATTCAAATGCCACCTCAGACCTAGATAACCCTGTGTTTCTACCCTACGTAGCATGCTGTAGAGGGCCCTTCCTTTTGCCATCCCCTTCGTGACTACTCTCCCAAGTATCCAGGACTCAAGAATTACCTGATGAAATATCTTGAATCTGCTTTCGAGGCCTGTAGAGCCTCTTTCTGAGTCTGTTCCTCCGAAGATGGATCAAGCCGTTAGATTCTACCCCTGAATGTGTATAACTAGATCCCAGATGTGGCCAAGGGTGACTCCTTGAGAGAGATGTTCCCAGAGCTTGGGTGCACTAGTTTTCACATCTGTGCACAAGGCTTTTTCAGGTGCAGGAAGGGACTGGTGTGTGGGGAAAGAAACGAGGTGAATCTGGGGCCAGGGTCTTCCACTTGGACTTTTGCCCCAGCCTTGCAGCTGTTGGGGGCAGGTTTGCCCAGAGGAGCCTCTCCCTTCTAACCATCTGCTTATTTTATGGGGTGGGGGGGAAGCCATTGGGGCATGTTTTCTTCACCACCCATTTAGAGGCTGAGTATAGCTGGCTCAATATAGACCCTAGTTAATCTCTGAGAATAATTCTCAAAAAGAGTGGGGTGGGGGTGGAATGGGTGAATTTCCTGAAAGGAGAATATCTGTGCATCTTCCTCTGTCTCTCCCCTGGGTAGGCAGTGCTGCTGATGCTTGGTGAAGAGGAGGAAGGATTCTGCTGACACACTGTATTTTTATGAGAGAAGGCTAAGGGTTCCCTTATCTCTCCACACAAGGCACGTCTGCCTGCAAAGGGGCTGTCTGCTTCTTAGGGATTCCTTCGTCGTTCCATTTCTTTTCTGAATGTTTTAAGGCACAGTTTTGGTGCATTCCTTTCTGTTGTCTAGAGCCGGGGGGGAAGTCATAATATATCAGGGCTCTTGCTTAAGAGCTTAAATTGGGCACTGGCAGCTGGGATGTGGGGGAAGAGAGCTTTCCAGGGACAAGTGACCTGCTTGTTCAGCCAATGAGAAGCAGGTTAGAGAAATGATATCACCAGACAGGCTTTATTGTTTGATCATCTCATAAAAGCAGGATTGTGTCTGGCGACTTAACCCTTTTTTAGGTATTTCGGTCTCACCCAACTCTCTGGTATGTGACCTCTGGATTCCTTTTCCCAACTGTCTGCTGTGAGACCACAGAGATTAAGGATTTAAATTGGTGATGAAATTTGGAGAGTTGTGAACCATCGTTTTAAAACTACAAATTATTAAAATTTAGAACCACAGCTAGGATGGGAATGTCAACTACTCTGTGTTTAGAGAGCACATCTAAAGCAGATACCAGTCTAGTCGTATTACACCAGGCTTTTACTGGATAGACTTGGAAGAGAAAGAGAGAGGGGAAAAAACATTGAGCCTTTAGTCTATTTTAATCTACTTAAAGGGGTCTTACTAAGTATTTCTTGTTTTAGAGGAATTGGAATTGGTTCTGCAAATTTAGAAAATATCACTGATTCTGAGACCAATTTTGAGTAACATATGTTTGTAGTGTTTGTTTATGTTGTACCTCTTTATTATCCTTTTCCCCATAAAAATGACCATCATTTTACTTCCTCATGCTTCCTTTTCTTCACTGGTAAAGTGCGGGTGATGATCCTACCGTATCCCACAAAGGAGTTGAGATAAAATAAGCTAATTTATGTGATTTTAGAGTGTGCTACACATGTATTATAATTAGGTCATTCATTTTTTTCAGATTGCATATTCATTCATTTGTTCAGTAGACTTTTTCAAACCCTTCTTGATGCTGGGCATAGATGCAGAGATGGATGTAGTTCTTACCCTTAAGGAGTTTAAAACATTATGAGGCAGATAGACAACAATAATAAAAGTGTCTTATGTATCTGTTGCATTTACCATGTTCCAGGTCCTTTTCTTTTTTTTTTTTTTTTCAACGTTTTTTATTTATTTTGGGACAGAGAGAAACAGAGCATGAACGGGGGAGGGGCAGAGAGAGAGGGAGACACAGCATCGGAAACAGGCTCCAGGCTCCGAGCCATCCGCCCAGAGCCTGACGCGGGGCTCGAACTCACGGACCGCGAGATCGTGACCTGGCTCAAGTCGGACGCCCAACCAACTGCGCCACCCAGGCGCCCCCTTTTTTTTAAATTTTTTTTTTTCAACGTTCCAGGTCCTTTTCTAAGCACCTTAATGTATACTAGTTCATTTAATCTTGATATAACCCCATGAAGCAAGTATCGTTATTAGCTTCGTGTTATACAGGTAAAGAAATAGAAGCGTAGAGAGGCTAAGTTGCCTTGGGTCACACAGCCAGTGGTAGAGTTGGGACTTGAGTCCAGGCTGTGTGCCTGTAGAGTCCATTCACTGAGTCTGTGTTGACCAACACAGTACTTACTAGCTATCTATAGTTTTCGAGGACTTGAAATGTGGCTTGTCCAAATTGAATTGGGCTGCATTTGTGAAATACACACTAGATTTCAAAGACTTAGTATGAAAAATATGTATAAAATATCTCATGTTGAAATTACATGTTGCAGTGATAATATTTTGGGTATTCTGAGTTAAATATACTAGAATTAAGTTCACTTTATTTTTGTGGCTACTAGAACTCTTTTTTTTTTAACATTTATTTATTTTTGAGAGAGAGAGAGAGAGAGAGAGAGAGAGAGAGAGAGAGACAGTATGAGCAGGGGAGGGGCAGAGAGAGAGAGGGAGACACAGAATCTGAAGCAGGCTCCAGGCTCCGAGCTGTCAGCTCAGAGCCTGACACGGGGCTCGAACTCATGAATTGTGAGATCATGACCTAGGCCGAAGTCTGAGCTTAACCAACTGAACCACCCAGGCGCCCCTGTGGCTACTAGAACTCTTAAAATTACATATGTGGCTTGTATTTATGGCTTACATTACATTTCTCTTGGATTGTGTTACTCTAATCGTTCTAATGAAATAACAATAATAATAGACATTTATTGAGCACTTACTAAGTGCCACATACTGGGCAAATACCTTTACACTGTTCTAGTGAAGTCTCAAAATAATGCTGCTTATTATCCCCATTTATAGAAGGGGAGAAGGTTTTGAGAAAGTAATTTATCTGAGGTTAGTCAACTAGTTAATGACAGACCCCAAATTTGAAACCTTACATGTCTGACTCAAAAGCCTGTACTCAACAGCACACTGTAATACCATTTGAAATCTCGGGGCATTTTCTTTGTTTTTATTTTTACAAGAATATTTAATACTGCATACTTCTGTAATTGGCATGTAGAAGTTCAAAATAAAAACCACTAAGTCATAAAATGGACATCCCAGATCAAAATGTCTTTTCAGACCCTCAGCCCTCAGTGAGCACTGGCGCAGTTGAACCCTAAGATGCAATGTGTCAGCCTGTACAAATTGCATTTAGTTTTCATTCCAGTAGTTCTCTCAGGTCAGTGGGCAATTTATGTCCCGACCCTCTTTGTCCAATAGAGGAAGAGGGACAGTGCAGCTTTCCTTAGTCGTTTAGTTCTCTTGGCTAATAAGAAAAAATTGCTTTCCATTTCATTGTCCCATGAAATGCTATTTGTGTTTGAAAGAGCAACAAAACGCTGTCTAATGACCCCTGACTTTTCTTTCTTCTAGAGCAAAGACTCTGGCGGACTGAAGGCCGCTATGATCGAGTTGGTGGAAAGGTTAAAGTTCAAGAGCTCAGATCCTAAAGTAAGTATTGTTTTGGAATTGATCTGGTATTGGTACTCCAAGTATTTCGTTCTCCTTGAGCTAAGTTCTAGGGATGTTAATGATCATCTATCTGAACGTCGCATCAAGATCTAATTAAGTCTGCCTATCAGAAGCATTGTTCTCATATGCCTAGAGATAAGTCATCTGTTTTTTCCCTTCTCTGTTTTATGACTTACAACACATAATCATTAATTGTTTTCTCTGAACTGCAGACAAGTGCATTTTTAATCTTCCTTTAACAGGCCTTTGAGACTACTGTCCTTTGTGCCCATTTAATTCAGCCAAAGGCATCCGAGGTACTGATCAGCTTAATGCTGGGGACTGGAACAGGCTCCAGACTTTTCCAGTTGGTGTTCAGCACTCGCGTCTTGTCTCTCTGCCACTTACAGGAACCAGCTGCCACCGCGAATGCTTTTGTCCTCATGACCTCGAGTCTGGTCTGGGAAATGGTTTCAGCTTCCCAGCTTTCTTTGCAAGATGTTAGGAGCTGTAGGATTGATATTCTGGGAGATTCCATACCAGGGTGGGGGTGGACTGGGAACTGAACATGCCGGAGGGATTATGACTAACACAGCCTCCCTTCTCCTACCCGGAGACTTACTGTGGCACTACTTGGTATCGATGCCAGCTGGCTCTCCTGACAGTCAGAGCCTCTCACAATTAAATAGGGAAAAGAGCACAATTTTGTTTCACGTTTTGTATCCCCTACCTTTTTTTTTTTTTTTTTTTTTTAATTTAAAGTTCTTCATATGGTGAATAGACTAGCATTTTTTGAGTACCCACTGGGAGCCAGACACTGTGCTGGGAGCCTGACATTCCTTTTTTAAAAATTGTGGTACAGGGGCGCCTGGGTGGCTCAGTCGGTTAAGCGTCCAACTTCGGCTCAGGTCATGATCTCATGGTCCGTGAGTTCGAGCCCCGCATCGGGCTTTGTGCTGACAGCTCAGAGCCTGGAGCCTGTTTCAGATTCTGTGTCTCCCTCTCTCTCTGACCCTCCCCTGTTCATGCTGTCTCTCCCTGTCTCAAAAATAAATAAACATTAAAAAAAAAATTTAAAGAAAAGAAAAAAATTGTGGTACAATATACATAATGAAACTTACCCCTTTAACCATTTTTAACTGTATGGTTCAGTCTCATTAAGTACATTCACATTGTTGTCCAACCATCACCACCACTGCCGTCCATCTCCAGAACTTCTTTATCATTCCAAACTGAAACTCTCTGCCCATTAAATGCTTCTTATTCCCCCTGACTTAAATTCTTGTGGTTTTTGCAACACCCTGGTAGAGTAGCTTATTATTCCCATTTTATTGATAAAGACACACTGAGGCTTAGGGAGGTTAGGGCCATTTGCCCTGAATCTAGTATAATTTAAAGCTGCGATTCATACTGACTCCAGTAGCTGTGCTCTTTCTTTTATGTCATGCTGCAGACCAAGCCCTGGGATTCACCTCCTTTCTATCCTCTAATCACATTGTGCCTCGATTTTCTAATCAGAAACACTATCAGGGCAGAGTCACAGACAATGACAGGCTTTTCAAAAGGTGGCTGTGGTCCTGAATCTGCAAAATTTCATATAGCATCGACAGCATTGGAACATTGGTAATATCTCTTATCTTCTGGTATAGTTAGGGTTCCAGAGATAGAGAGGATCTTGATAGAAAAATATTGGGGTAGCCTTCATCAATTTACTTAGCTCAGAGTAGAAAGACCCCTGGTATGAGTAGTTTTCCTTAAGTGAAGATGAGCTAATTAATTATTAAAGATTACTGAAAGCTTTTTTTTTTTTTTAACTGAGTTTCTCTGGTTTCTGGGGCAACGTCTATCCTGAAGGAGACAACTGTGTTTTCTGTTTCTGCCACACCCACATGCTTGTGGGCAGTGATGGAGCAAGAGGATGTGTACAGATTACATTGAGTGGCTTCTGTGCATGATGATAATACAAGTAAAGTGCTTTGGGGTCCTTTATGGATGCATATAGTGCTTCTAATGGGAAGCTTGCCAGAGGTGAAAAAATTGAGTGGTCCCATGGGAGCAACTCCTGGAAGCCTCAGGATTTTCCCATGATGCATCATAAGCTAAAGGATATTTGTTAGGACCAGACTTGATCTTGGATATGTGCATACACACTCACCTCTTTTATCTTCTCTTTATCTTGTCCCAGATTATTTCCACCAATCTATTTTATTTTCAAGCCCCATTCCAGTTTCCCGTATACATATGCTATATGGACCCAGAGCTAGCTTGAAGAAGGACCACTGTAATTGCAGAATGAATGTCAGATCACTAAGGGGGGTGTGTGGGAAATGGGACACTATATATATAATTTTTGCAACAAATAAATAGTCGTCTTCCGAGAGAAGTTTTTAGTTTGTTCTGCTTTCCCTCAGAACTCCACCATATCTTTTTTAAGTTGGCCTATTTAAGAGGGACAGAATCTCTCAGGCTTTATGACCTGTCATTTCCTGGCACAGGAGCTTTTCATAGAAGCACTGATTTGAGTCATGGAGCACTGAGCACTATCTCTGCCTCACTTCCTCTAGAATTCCCTAAAGCATCACAAAGCTTCATTAGTCCAGACACTGAAATCTACAGGGGACTGAGTTAATTTTTACCTCTGAGTTTTGTCAGAGAGGAGTGGAAGATGACTAGATTAACCATTTTTTAAAATTATAAAATAATATATGCTTATAGATTAAAAAATACAGATATCCATAAAGGAAAAGTCAAGTGAATCTCCCCCAAGCTAACCACTACTAACAGTTTGGTGTGTAACCTTCTAGACAGTTTTTCCTTGTGGAAATATACTCTAAGATTTTTTTACAAGAAATATACTATACCTGTGGTTTTATTACACAGAATATCTTGGGTATACTTCTGTGTCAATAATGTAGACTTAATTATTCTGAATGAGAAGCCTCATTTTGTCCAAAATATTTGTCCGATGCCCCTTTTTCTTTCAGACCAGTGGTTCTTAACCTTTAATGTTTTAAAAATAACCTGGAGGACTTATAAAATACAGAGTGCTGGGCCCACCCCCCCATGGTTGCTGATTCAGTGGGTCTGTGGTGATTAGAGACTATGGTGGACCTTGGTGATTTTCCTTCCCTCTTGTTTTGATTTTTTTTCATTCCTTTCAGCAGATGGCCAGAAGAGCCCTTATAAATAAATCTAAGCGATTTCAACTTCAAAAAAAAAAAAAACAACAATGAGATACATAAAACTTCAGACTTAGAAAACAAACAAATTGAGCTGAGGGGGCAGAGGAGAGGAGAGGGAGGTGCACCGAGGCTGCCTGAGAGGACAGGATTCCTGTAGGCACCACGTCCAGCAGAGAAACACCAAGGCCCGAAAGAGGGAGAAGAGTTCTGGTCAGGATTTAAGAGGGTGACGGAGGCTCATGCCACGGTACAGGAGTGGGCTGAGTTCTAAAACCAGAGGACATCAGGGGACACCAAATTCTAGCCACTAGGGGTGAGCCTGAGGACAGGAATCAGAGCCAGTGGCGGTTGGGAAGTAAGGCACAGAACCCGATTAAGTTGTGTGCATGCATGTTGCTATGGTGAGCCCTGTTTTAAGGGTGCATATCTCCAGGGATCTAGAACTTTGTTTACAATGGAAAGAGAATATTTTTAGTAACAAGCAATCTTTAGTTTGTTTAATTGGAAGTGGTCTTTTAAATAATAAGGCATCCTGATGTGTTTGATACGAACCAGTTTGCAAACAAATTTTTTTTCAGTCCTACTTTTCAGAAACATTTATTGCACAAAGCAGGATTTTTATCTGTAGAATTCTTATATTTATGTTAGACTTCAGGGAAGTTAAAACATGTAGTTAATCGTGTGTTTGTGTGTGTGTGTGTCCGTGTGTCCGTGTGTCCTTGTGTCCGTGTCCATCCACACCTGGATTTTTAACAGCTTGAAAGCATTCTGAGTTCTTCACAGCTCTCCTATGAAGTGACTATGCAGTAATCTTTCATAGTCTACCCAGAAGAAACTAAAACTCAGAAAACACATTGATTCCTTTCCCTTTCTTCCCCCCGTCCAGCCTCTCAGAAAGCATTGAACCAAAAGGATAACATGCTGAACTCAGTCCAACTAACCTCTTATTATGCAGTTAATAACAGCCACTCTATTAGTGGCTTTCTCTATTAGTATTGATTGCTTTTCTTTCCATCTAAGATGCGCTGTTCATTGTTTCCTATGTCTGGTGTGCTTGAAACAAGTAGTTAAAACACAGTTGTGTCTCAAAAAATCATACTAATCTTTAAGAAGTTATTCTCAAAAAAGTGCCTTAAACTCAAGCCAAGTGGCTCACATTCTTTCAGACTGGAGTGGAATTAAACATGGGAGCTAGCCATACTAAGACTGCCTAAAGCATAACAGGGTTTTTTTTTTTTGTTGTTTGTTTTTTTGTATTTTCTTCAGTTTCTAAAGGTGTTCGTACTAAAGTGTGAAACCAAAGAATTGTCTGGCCACGTGAAATTAAATATATCTGAGAATTGTCCTATTTTTAGTTAGCATTTACATAGCATTTTATAATTGCAAGAGAACTTTGCAGTCCATTTTAGTAGCTGATATCATTGAATGGAACATAGCCCAGTCCTTCACTCTACTGTGCTAATCAGACTCTTGTTAAAATGGTAGGCTTGGCATGTACAAATAGAAATGGATGTAAGCAAAATCTAACTTAAATTCCCGTTGTTAGTGTCTTGTTATTCACCAGGGTCAAGCCAGGTCTCGGTGCTGGTCCTTGCCCTGCCCTAAGACAGAAGCATTCACTGGGACAGTGTTTATTCAGCCAACTGAAGTAGAGAATTGAGATGCCTCAGTTATCAAGATGATTCATTCAAAAGTGATTCTTTGGTTGGAAAGCAATTAGAATTACTGACCTATTTCTGCACTTTTCATAAAAAATAAAGGAAGTTGTAAGTAGTAATCTGAAGTGTTTTGTTGTATTTTTTATCTCTGTACCCTCAAGCCCTAGTCAGGTACCTGGCCATAGTAATAGATACACATTATCTTTTACAACAACAGAATGAAAAGAAATACTATCCTTTGCCCTGTTCTATGGGTAAGCACTCTGAGACTTAGCAGGGTTAAATAGCTTGCTAGTAAGTGATGGGAGCAGGACTCCACATTGGGGTGCTTCCTGTTCTTACCCCACACACGGTTGTTGAACCCACGGATGAGTAAACGTAGATAGATATGCTGTCGTCCTTAGCAGTATGACTCTTCGCTGACTATTTTTCCCTCACATTCTTCTTTTACCTGCCTTTACCGGGTCCTGCAGCCTACAGCCCCAGGGTCCGAGGACTGGAGGATGGCCTTTTCCAACAAAAAGTACGGGGAGGTGGCAAAGGAGCCATGACAGCCCGGAGCATTTAGCCCTGACTAAATGAAGAACCCAGGCTGGTGTTTCAGCATTTGCCTGTTATTGATTTAGAACACCAAGTGGGAAAAATGCCTGTGCTTTCTCAGGTCCGATCTAGGCTCTGAGGCCTAGAATCCACTGGGAAACAAACGTGGCCCTTTTCCTCCTCTGTGGACACTTGAGCAGCAGAAAGAGGAGAAGCATGCTCTTTATCCTCCTTCACTGTCCCCCTGCCTTTATCAAAACAAAGCGAGACAGCTTCCCTTTTTCCCTGTCCGCCAGTTATCAAAATAATACATTCTCTCTGTAGAAAAATGTGGAAAACAGACAAGCATCAAAAAGAAAGGAAAAAGCCTTATGCTATTTGCAGTGGTTTGTAAGCTTCGAATGCCTCTTTTTTTGACTGCAGATTCTTGAGCCTCACCCAGAACGTCCAGCTGGGTAGTTCTGAGACTGCTCTTGTGATACACGGCCTGCATGATTCTGGTGCACATGGTCACTTCTTCACACTTGAGGACACACGTAGGAGAAAACTGGTTAATGGTGCTTGGTCTTTCAAATAGAAAATTAGTATTATTGTCTCTCTCTGTGTAGCTGTTATCCTGTGTGTATCTATGTGTATGTATTAGTGTGAGTGTGTATTTGTGGGGGTGTGTATGCATATATATATACACACACACACATGCATACATAGTTTGTATCCTGCTTTTTTCATCTAACATCATCCCTTATAAACATTTTTATCATTTGAATCCACTTCAGTCTTTGAACTGTTACTTGGAAAACTAAAATCCTAAAGGCCAGTCTGCCATTATTGCCAAATGGAAGTTTTATCCAGTAAGGCATTTCTGTTTTCTTCCTAATAGCATAAGCAGATTCTGTTAATTTTTTTTTCAGGCAGGCCAGTCACCGTGTAAGATTATTCAGGTACAGTGGAAACTGAGTTAATGCGAAGTCAGGTACGCAGGCGTGCAGTCAGCCCCAAGCTGAGCTTTTGACAGCATCTGCCTTCCCACTGGTCAGGGTGTCTCACGTGATGTGACTAAACGAATAAACGTAGGGCTCAGTGGAAAGTCTGAGGCCATCTCCAGTCCCCCACTTAACAGCTGAGGAAACTGAGGTGCCAGGACCCCCTGCCGGAGGTCACCCAGGCAGTGATAGCAGAGCCAGAGCTGGCTGGCAGTTTTCAGGACTACAGGGCTCTAGTTTTTCCAGTAGAGAGACGTTTTCAACTTGGCAAGGGTGTAGAAACATTGGAAATGGTACAGTCACTTTAGAAAACAGTCTGGCAGTTCCTCACAGGGGTAAACAGAGTTGCCATAGGACTTAACAAGCCCATTCTTGGATAGATACCCAAGGGGAATGGTAACAGGTGTCCACACCAACACTGCACACCAGTGGTCACAGCAGCATGATCATACCGTCTGGGATGTGGAGACCACCCAGCGGATGACCGCGTAACTATAACCTGGTATGTCCATACAGTGGGATACTGCTGGGCAGTATGAAGCACCCATTGCAAGCTGCAAAAAGGATAGCCCTCGAAAATGTGATGCTAAGTGAAAGAAGCCAATCCTCAGAGACCAGATAGTGTGTGATCCCGTTTATATGACATGTCGAGAACAGGCAGATTTATAGAGGTGGGAAATAGACCCCTTGTTCCCTGGGACTGAGGGAGATGGAGAAATGGGGTGGGGGTGACTGGTAAGGGTTGGGGGGTTTCTTTTCGGTGTGATGAAAATGTTCAAATTGATTGTGGGATGATTGCACAACTGTGTGAATGTACTAAAGACCACTGAATTGCATCTTTAAATTGGTGAGTTGTATGATTATGTGAGTTATATCTCAATAAAGCTTCTGAGAGAGGAAGAAAGATTTCTGTCCCAGTCCCTTTTTTCAGCCCTTCACTTAAAAGCATCATCAGGGAATAGTCTGACTTTCTCCCCAGACAACGATGAGGGGCAGAAACCTGATGTCAGCCTCTGTCATGGGGAGGCAGTATTCTACAGTTAGTGGAAACTCAGGCTCTGGATGGGACCGTGGCTGGTCAGATTACCTCCAGTGTCCACCGCTTTTCCAGCCCAGGCAGATCCTGTGCTTAATCTCTTCATTGCTCAGGTTTTTGTGTTATTCAGCTGCAAAAGATGGGATAATAGTACATACTTCATAGGGTTGTTAGGAAGATTAAGTGAGATAATCCATTTAAAGTGCTTTGTACAATATCCTGTGAACGAAGGCTGCTGCTAGCTTTCTCCTAGTCCTGAGAACCACTGCTGCTTCCAGCAGAAGACTATGGGTATGTGGGGGCCGTGTCCCAAGCCATAGTTGAGGAGGCCTTCTGATCCCTGTGGAGAAAAGTAAGCCACCTGTTAATACCTAACTAGATTCTATACTTTGATCAATTAACGCTTCCCAGGATTAGTGACACTTTGAAGGGCCACTGCTACCTCTTTTGAGCGATAATGGCATGCAGTTAAGTTGAGTTAGATCTCCCAAGTTGGAGCCCCTTGGTATTTCTGGCTGGCTGGCTGGCTGGCTGGTTGGCTCTAGGCCTTGCGTGGCCTCCTTGCCTGGCGTTAGTTCAGTGTAGCAACGTGGCCCGTTCAAGTTGAGGCACATATCTCTGCCTTGGGAGTTTACAGCTGTGTGTCCATATATTCCCAATAGAAATAAGAAATCAATGCATAGAAGCAGTTATGTTTATTGTTGTGGAGCAGACTCTGTAGTTAGCAAAACTGCCTGGTGCCAAATTAAAAAAAAATAAATAAATTAAGAGTCACAGAAGAAATTAAGTGTCACATTTAAGAAACACATTAGGAGATATGTCTCGACTTTAAACACCACTGAGATTCTTTTTCTCTTCCTACTTCTCCCTTCTCCTGCAGCTTTACCCTTTGGCCATCCTCTTTCTATTGGAGCACCAGAGCTCCTAATTGAAGTACCGTACAAATCAACTCTGGGCATTTAAAACTACGGTAGGCATGGTTTCTGAGCTGCCTGGTGGGCTAGAGCATTGTTCGAAAGCAAAGGGGTTGAGCTTTAAATGGCTTAATAAAATTAATACATTGTGATGTCCTCTTCCCCCTGTTCCAGGTCCTGTCTGCACTGACGGGAGACCTGATAATATACTCTCTGCCAAAGCCTGAAGGACTTATTACATGACCAGTGTGGAGAGGGGAGTGGGGCTGTCAGGGCTCCCCCAGAGCAGCCACACTTCATGTTGCCAGCGCAGGATTGTATTTGACATTTAATTTAGGAGGCTGGGTGCCTAGATATAAAACTTTATTGTGATAATAGCGATAAAAACCACCCAGACTTTTATGTAATGGCCTCGGCCTCCTTCTTTCTCCCTTCTTCCCCTTTTCCTGTTAGTTCCACCTCTCATTCGGCTAGGAAATAACACTCAGGTCTGCTCAAGTAAAAAAGATGTTTTCTTTGATCTCTTAAGGCTAAAGTTACAGAGTGTGACTCTCAGTCTACCTCAGGTCTGTATGTAGATGCTTGTGTGTATATATAAAATGTAAAATTTGAGAACCACATCTCTCCCCTGACTGCATTTAGCCAAATGGCAAAACCCGTCTGTGGCTGTGTAGAGAAGGTCAGTTAAACCCAGTGATTTAGTTGATTACTAACCTTTGTTGAATGGCTTCTGTTTACCTCTGCGGCTGGTGAAATAAATTCTATGATAGATCCTTAATTCCTAACTCAACCTGATCAGCTAGACGGTATAATCCCCATTTTACAGAGAAGGAAACAAAGATTTAACAGGTTTAATGACTTGTTCAAGGTTAATGATGCCAATAAATTGCCTTTTTATGATTGCTATGTGGAAATATTAGTAGTTGTAGGAAGTTACTAACTTTTACTTATAGAAATGGGTTGGGAAGAGTATACCAATAGAGAGTTTGTTCAGACTTCCAGGGAAAAAAAACCTGTCGAGTATGACATGCTTTCTTTACTTCTGTGGCGTAAGGGCACAGACTTTGGAGTCAAATGACCTGAGTCCTTCTGGCACTTGTTACCTGTCCGTCTTGATTTGTCTGAGCCTTTAGCGTCACCCATAAGCTAGGACTAATCATATTACATTTTTATTACTGAGTACCCTGAAAACGGAAACTTTTGAGAAGGAGATAAGAAATAATGGAGGATGGTTAGAAGCATGGCCTTGGGGGGGGGGGGCGGTGCCTGGGTGGCTCAGTCGGTTGGGTATCTGACTTCAGCTCAGGTCATGATCTTACAGTTTGTGGGTTCGATCCCCGTGTCGGGTTCGATCCCCGTGTCGGGCTCGATTCCCGTGTCGGGCTCTGTGCTGACAGCTCAGAGCCTGGAGTCTGCTTCGGATTCTGTGTCTCCCTCTTTCTCTCTGCCCCTCCCCTGCTCATGCTCTGTCTGTCTGTCTGTCTCTCTCTAAAATAAATAAACATGGAAAAAAAAAAAAAAAGAAGCATGGCCTTGGGGACCGAAAAAGTATTTTCGCAACTGTACTTAGTACCTTAGAACCCTGTGGTTCTTGGGTAAGCAGACTGTTAGCTGCTCCAGGGGTGTAATAGGGCTTCAGTCTGCAGAAGAGAGACAATATGGTAGAGGTAGGTTGTGAGTGAGGCAGACTGTGCTTAGGAGCTGCGGGGCAGAATGTGACCTACCCTTCCCGCATGCTGTGTTTTGCCCTGGTGTCACTGAAGTAGACTGTATCTGATCTTATCAAACTAGAAGAGACAAACGTTGCTCCTTGACAGCTGGCCTGTGGCCATTTACTGAAACCAAGGCAAGGAGCCCCTGATTGACATCCTTACTTTTCCTGCCTAGGTTGTATGAGAAGGTCCTTCCTGTGTTCCTTTGGGAAATCTGAATCTGCTCTCCCAAGGGTGTACGTTCTCCTTCTGTAAGAAAACTAACTGGGGGCTCTTTGTCTGTGAGAGCTCAGTGGGTACCGTGTAAAAGGCACACAATACATGTTCAGGGTTACTGTCATCTGCACCTGCAGAATAGTTCTGCTGATGTTCCCTGTGTGCCCGGAGAATACGAAGTTCTTTCTGTGTATTGTGGAGACTTCACAGAAAATATCTGTGAGAAAGATATTATTACCTCCGTTCTACAGACGAAACTTTCACCTTTCTGAGCTTCAGAAACACAGTTATTAGTCAGTACTCAAACCTGTTTCTCTACCACAACAGACTCCGTGAGGTTTACCGTTTTGACATGTAGCAAAGGAGACCTGTGTCTCAGTGCCCTTTCCTCGGTGTTCTTGGTGGTGTGCCGTTGTTTGGTTTTGATGGCGAACAAATAACTGTGGTTTTGCAAGGAGAATGCTCAAAAAGGGAAGTGGAATGGAGGAGGAGGGCTAATTGCTTTAATCTTCAGCAGGTAATATAGGCCTACTTAGTATATTCAAGTCTAAAAGGGTTAAAAATAGTATTTCTGTTTAGTTATCCCTGAAACTTTCAGTGTCAGTTCCCACCTCCCACCTCCTACAGGATAATTTCTGAGGCAAAAACTGTCTTTTTAGCTTATGCACAGGTTAAGATGGAAGAAAAGCAAGAGAACAAGGTAAACTGGAAGCTCTGACTCTTACTCCTGTTACAGGTCCTGGGTGTCTCTGGGGGACTCCTTCTTTCACATTTCTGCGGGGGGGGGGGGGTCACTCAGAATTATTTTTCTGCTCACTCAGGAAGAGTTGTGTTCAGAAGTTTGTGATTGCTTTCTTTATTGCCAGCCTGGGGTCAGGCAAGGAGAAAGGCCTCTAAAGAGCAAGCAGTAGACTGAGTGGACTCTCAGTGAGCCTAGCATTCCCGTTGAACTGTTCTCCGGTGCCTCCAGTTCAGCACCACTGGGTTTCAGTGACACCGGGTTTCACATCAAGTTGTCATGGCAATAGAGTCATAGCAGCTGACAGCATGAACAGGCAGCCCTGGGAGGAGAGGATGCTTGGCGGTGGTGCCACAACCATCGTGGCTAGATCTCCGTCTCTCACAGCAAGAGCTGCTCATCAGTCTGCTGTGACCATGTCTCTCTCAGATGACTGGGGGCACACAGTTGCTGTCTGCTTCACAGCTGATTGGCAGATTCACTTCAGTTGTTTGTTAGGACCTTTCCAATACAAAGCCTTTAGGCAGCACGGTCCTGAGCCTCTAATGCTGTGAGTGTATGTGCATGCGTGCGTGTACATGTATGTTCATATTTGCATTTGGGGGAGGGAAAACCATGAAGGAGGAGATTTGGAAGAAGCATAGAACAGGTTCATATGCATGAAGCTGTTAAAGAAGAGAGTACTTAGGCTCAGGTACCAAAATTTACAGTCACAGGAAGAAGCACTCTAGCATAAAATGAAGGAAGGCTGGAGTATTCTGACTGGAATACGGGGTTCCTACCTGAATCGAAGGTACACGCCAAACCAAGGACTGCCTAAGACGAAGCAAAGTCTAAACACCAAGGAGGAGGGAAGGGAGGATCAGCCGGAATTTCTCTGGGGCTTAGGATTCTGGTTAGCAAGTTTGAGGTACGAATGAGAGTGGGACTGAACTAAAGGGCCTGAGGGGGGTGGGTGGCAGTTGGAGCTAAAGTGAAGAGTGTGGGTCTGGAGACCGGGTATAGGTATTTGGTGGAGAGTCATGGAAGGGAATGCAAAGAAAGGGGTTTTCATAGATACAGGGCAGACTTCTTTAGCCACTGTGGTGGAGGAGAGGCAGATGTGGGATGGCTTCTCACATTTAGTCGGAATGTATTGACCACCATTTTGTGCAAGAGCCTAAGCAAAGGTGTCATCGTTTCTCCTCTAGATACTAAGTCAAAAGACTTATTATCTGGTGGAGAAAATAAAACTGAACTCCAGAGTTTAGAGCCTGGCTGATTTCCTAAACCCTGGTGTCATTAAGGGGGAAGGCGGGGAATAGGACAAGGTCTGAAGGGAAAATATGGAAGAATAATATTGTGGTTAAAAGGCAGATGTGTGGTCAAACTATGTGGGTTCAAACTCCAGGTCTGCCACTTACTCTGTGTGAGTTTCTCACCCCCTCTGGACCTCAGTTTCTTTATTTGTAAAGTTGATGGAATAATAACTGCCACCACTTGGTATCGTCATTGTGATGACTAGTTGAAGGAAAACACGTGAAATGCTTCCATAGTACTTAATATCTGGCCCCTCAGACCAGGCAGCAGGAAAATGTTGAGGAGGAGGAAGAGGTCTCAGTTTGAGGCTTAATGGTTTGAGTAACAGAAAAGCACCCAGGTAGAGCCACACATCAAAAGGAATTGCGACACTAGAGGCCTGAAGAGAAAATCGAGGTTTGGGAGCCATCTGTGTGGAGGCAGTAGCTGAATTGCAAAAATGGGATGAAATGACTAAGGAGGAAGGTGTGGAGAGAAGGTGGTTTGACCACAGAGGGTGTTTGACGATGTCTGGAGGTGGGGCGCGGCGCTACTGTCACCTCCTGCCAAGAGGCCGGGGTGTTGCTACGTATTTCACAAGGCACAGGACATTTCCTCTACACGAAGAGTTGTCAGCTCCGAGTATCAATAATGCTGAGGTTGAAAAAACCCTGGTTAGAGGAGTTTCTCAATCATACTCACCTAGAGAGAGAGGGTAGAACTGCAGGGAGGGAGCCGATATACAGAAAGCCCGAGAAGTCCAGGGTCACAGAAACCCTGGAAGGAAATTAAAGACTGAGGGACATGGGTGGTGTCTAAATGCTGCAGACAGGTGACTAGTGAGGTTAAATGGAGTTGGTGACTAGTCGACTCTTTAGTGGTGTTCATGAGTGGGTTTTAGGTGACTTTCTAAATAAGCTTGGTGGTTTAAGGTAGGAGAGAGGGTAATTGCTTGACAGGGCAGCATTGTCAAGGGAAAAGTTTATTTTATTCTCTTCTTTACTTCTTGTTTTGTGTCCCCTTTAGAATTTCTATAGCAGATTCCTAGTCTCCCAAAAGCCCCTCTAGTTTTGGCAACAAATGTGATTAGAGACAAATCCAAATTGGCGAAGCACTGCTCCAGGAACGTTAAATTTATGCAGTTATATCATTTTAGAGATAAAAGGGACACCGTTTGGCTTTTCACTTTTAGTAACTCAGGAGCCTGGGGCCCTGAGAGATTCATCGGTGATTGCCCCAAGTCACCTAGCTGGTTGGTTCCAGAAGACAGGACTGACTCCCTCAGGGCCTCTGACTTCTCATCCTGAGTGCTCTCCTCTGTGCAACTACTAGAGTTGCTCTCTCGTCGTCTGATACTGGTTCGCAGGGGCTCAGTTTCCTTTTCAGGGGCATGGTGCTCTGTGGGGTGGCTGTCAGGGCACTGACCTGGAACAGGGGCGACTGAGGCGAATCTTGGCTCCACAGCTTAGCTGCTGCCTGACACTGGGCAGGTGACTTAATCACTGTGGGCTTCAGTTTCCCTTAACATAAAATGAAAATGTTATTACCTACCTGAAAGTTAGACTAGAAACACTTGTAACAGCACCTGGAACACTGACTACACGTGGTAGCTCTTAGTATTTTCATTGTGATTATTCATAAGGCCCTGTCTTTGTCATGGATTAAAGGATCCGAGAATGTCCAATGATGGAATCAGGCCAAAGTTAGGCATACCTTCTCTTTTCACCCAGTGTTGCTTCTAACTCCATCTCCCACTTTGTAATAAAAGCAGTATCATGAGGCTTAGTGCTCCTTGGTTATATGAGGTCCTGAAGCAGATGTCCATTTCTCATTGATGAGCCTGATACTTCTCTAAAATATGTGGCTTCACACTTGGTTACTCATCGGATCAGTTAGTTAGATCTTTCTTAGAATTTTTCAAGACGCTGAAACCTGCTCGTCTGAGGAGCCTCGGGAGGACTGAAGCTCCCATGGAAGAACCTTCAAATGACGGGAGTAGCATGTGCTAAGTGCTTGACTGTTGTGGAAGCCACTATTTTAATGGGCTTAAGTTGAAAAGGGCTTAAAAAAAAAACCCTTTGATTTCTTATAGAAAAGGGAAGTCCGATTAGGAAGGAAGGGTCCGTTATTAACTGGGAAGGCAAAGAATGAAAATGTTGATGTGCTTGAGACGTAGAAGAACTTGAATTGGCCTGGCCCTTTGGATGCTCACTTCACCCCCCAGACCTTTTCTAGGCTCCATTTCAGTGGCTATTTAGTTTTGTTTTAATTGTTTAACTTTTTTTTTTTAAATAGACTTTTAAAGAGCAGTTTTAGATTCAAAATTGAGCAAAAAAAAAAAAAATAACCAAGTTCCCATATACCTTCTGCCTCCACACACTTAGCCTCTTCCACTCTCAATGTTTCACACCAGAGCGGTAGATAAATTTGTTACATTTGATGAATCTGTATTGACTTATCATTATCACCCCAAGTCCATAGTATACATTAGGGTTCACTTTTGGTGTTATATATTCTGGGGGGTTGAATGAATGTATAGTAATATGTTATCTCCCATTATAGTATCATACAGAGTATTTTCACTGTCCTAAACATTCTCCATGTTCTGCATATTCATCTTTCCTTCTTCCCGGAATTCTGACATCCACTGATCTTTTTGCTGCCTCCACAGCCTTTTCCAGAATGTCATGTAGTTGGAATCATACAATGTGTAACCTTTTTACATTAAATTCTTTAATTCAGTAAGATGCATTTAAGGTTCTTCCATGTGTTTTCATGGCTTGGTAGCTCATTTCTTTTTAACGTCGAATGGTATTCCATTGTGTGAATATATCAGTTTATTCATCGGTTCACCTACTTGAAGACATCTTGATTGCTTCCAAGGTTTGGCAGTTATGAAGAAAGCTACTGTAAATACCCCTCTGCAGGTTTTTGTGTGGACACAAATTTTCAGCTCCTTTGGGTAAATACCAAGGAGCATCATTGCTGGATCATGTGGTAAAGGTATGTTCAGTTTTTAAGAAACTGCCAAACTCTCTTCTAAAAGTGGCTGTACCATTTGGCATTCTCATCAGCAACGAATGAGAGTTCCTCGTGCCCTACATCCTTGTCTGCATTTGGTGTTGTCAGTGTTCAGATTTTGGCTATTCTAGTAGGTGTGTAATGACACTTCATTGTTTTAACTTGAGTTTCCCTAATGACATGATGTTGAGCATCTTTCCTATGCTTATTTGCCATCTGTATATCTTCTTTGGTGAGGTGTCTGTTCAGGTTGTTGGCTTCTTTTTTAATTGGGTTGTTTGTTTTATTATTGTTGCATTTTAAGACTTCTTTGTATATTTTGATAACAGTGCTTTATCAGATGTGTCTTTTACAAATATTTCTCCCAGCGGGTGCCTGGGTGGCTCAGTCAGTTGGGCGTCTGACTTCGGCTCAGGTCATGATCTTACAGTCTGTGAGTTCAAGCCCCAAGTCAGGCTCTGCGCTGACAGCTCAGAGTCTGAAGCCTGCTTCAGATTCTGCCTCCATCTCTGTCTGCCCCTCCCCTGCTCTCACTGTGTGTCTCTCTCTCAAAAAAAAAAAAAAAAAAAAAAAAAAGAAAAAAAAACCCCAAATACTTCTCCTAGTCTGTAGCTTATCTTCTCCTCCTTTTAACAGTGTCTTTCACAGAGAAGTTTTTAATGAAATCCAGCTTGTCACATATTTATTTCATGGATAATGCCTTTGGAATTTTATTTAAAAAGTCATCACCATGCCCAAGGCCATCTAGATTTTCTCCTGTGTTATCTTTTAGGAGTTCTATAGTTTTGCATTTTACATTTAGGTCTCTGATCCATTTTGAGTTAATTTTGGTGAAAGATGAAAGGCCTGTGGCTAGTTTAATTTTTTTTTGCACATGGATGTCCAGTTGTTGTAGCACTATTTGTTGAAAAGACTCTTTTTCCATTGTATTGCCTGTGCTGCTTTGTTCAAGGGGTTTCTGTGGGTCTATTTCTAGGCTCTCTTTCGTGTTCTATTGATATATTTGTTTGTTCTTTTACCAGTTCCACACTGTCTTGATTACTGTAGCTTTATAGTAAGTCTTGAAGTCGGGTAGTATCCTCCAACTTTGTTCTTCTCCTTGGATATTATGTTGACTCTTCTGGGTCTTTTGCCTCTCCATATAAACTTTGGAATCATTTTATCAATATCTACAAAATAACTTGCTGGAATTTTTATTGGCATTGCATTGCACCTATGGATCAAGTTGGGAGAACCGACATCTGACAATATTTAGTGTTCCCATCCATGAATATGGATCTATTTAGTTCTCCTTTGATTTCTTTCATTAGAACTTTGTAGTTTTCCTCATACGTATTTTATTAGGTTTATACTTAAGTATTTCATTTTGGGTTGCTATTGTAAATGGTATTGTGCTTTTATATTCCAACTTCATTTGTTCATTGCTGGTATATAAGAAAGTGATAGACTTTTGTATATTAACTCTGTATCTGGCAACCTTGTTTTAATTCCTTATTAGTTCCAGGAGTTTTTTGGTCAGTTCTTTGATATTTTCTACATAGACCGCTATGTTATTTGTGAACAAAGACAGCTTTATTTGTACCTTTCCAATCTGTAAACCTTTTATTTCCTTTTTTGTCTTACTGCATTAGCTAGGACTTCCAATATGATGTTGAAAAGGAGCTGTAAGAGGACACATCCTTGCTTTGTTCCTGATCTTAGTAGGAAAACTGTAGTTGCTCATTATTAAGTGTGACATTAGCTATAGATTTTTTGTGTTTTTTATGAAGTTAAGAACGTTTCCCTCTGTTCCTAGTTTGTTGAGTTTTTAAAATCATAAGTGGAACTTAGATTTTATCAAATGATTTTTCTGCATCTATTAATATAATCATGTGACTTTTCTCCTCTAGCCTGTTGACATGATAGATTATATGAACTGATTTTCAAATGTTGAAACAGCCTTGCATACCCGAGATAAATCCTGCTTGGTCATGGTGTGTAAGTTTTTTATAACATTGTTGGATTCAATTTGCTAATATCTTACTGAGGATTTTTCTTTGAGCTTCATTTCTTGTTAAAAATTACTGTTCAAGGGGCGCCTGGGTGGCGCAGTCGGTTAAGCGTCCGACTTCAGCCAGGTCATGATCTCGCGGTCCGTGAGTTCGAGCCCCGCGTCGGGCTCTGGGCTGATGGCTCAGAGCCTGGAGCCTGTTTCCGATTCTGTGTCTCCCTCTCTCTCTGCCCCTCCCCTGTTCATGCTCTGTCTCTCTCTGTCCCAAAAATAAATAAAAAACGTTGAAAAAAAAAATCAAAAAAAAAAAAAAAAAATTACTGTTCAAGAAAAGTGTCACACATTATTATAGGAAATTTGGACTGCAAGTGAAAAAAAAGAAAAATACTCTTAATCCCATTGCTCTGAGGTAACCACTCTCCAACATTTTGGTGTATTTCTTATTGTCTTTTATAATAGAAATATTAATAATAGCAACAGTAAATATCATTATTACTTCATTGAGTGGATACTTGAAGTAACTAATTGATAAGTGAGGTAGAGATCCCATGGTGCTGTATTTACACAACGGGATAATGAAAGAAAGTAAGGATATACATGACTGCTTTTGTCTAGAGTCTTTTGATGAAGATAAGAAAAATGGTTTAAGGAAGAGATTAAATATTCACCTTAATTACCTTTTCTATACCCTCCTCAGTGCCCCATTGTAATATCCAATCAATTCAGGCTTCTAACCAGGTTGTCAGGAAAATACTTGACCTCACTCAGAATGTGAGTAATGGAATGTAGTTCATAGTTTGTGTCTGCTGTGTTTCTAGGCTGCTGGATAATTTTCCAAGCCTTAGGAATGAGCATTGGTTTTAGTCACAGGTAGTGGCTATTCTTCTCATACACAAAAGACACTGAAAAAGGACTTTATCCTCCTCATTGATGAAGCTCTTCCCTCACCTGCCCTCAATGGAGCCTGATAGAGATTTGGACAGTGCTCTCATGCAACAAAATGCCAGAATAAATACTAGAGGCTATATAGAAGCCTGAACTTTGAGATTCCCAACATGAAAGTTTCCATGGACACTGGCACGCAGGGAAGGGCAGTGTGCTGGTGGGAGTGAAGACAGATTGCAGCATCTGAAAAAATTCCATTTCGTGCTTTTTTATTTTTCTATTTTAGACTTGTAGTCATTCAGAAAAGGAAAGGGGGAGTAAAAGTGGACTTCTTGACCTTTGGGGGAGGAATTTAGAATCTTCACAAACCATTTCATACAGTTCACACTTTTTTAGGTCATTTTTGGAGTAGACCCTTTAAACTTACTTGCAGGAAATTTGTCTAGTAGAACAAGTATTTCTGACTCTTCAATCAGTGTAGACTCTGATGCTTTTCTTTTGTGTAGCTTTCTTGCTCCTGACCGTATTCCATCTTTCTCAGTTCCCGTCAGCAACACTTTTCTGGAACAAATCTTTCTTAAGCTATGATGCTTTCTAGCTAGTGTGCTTTTTCCCTTTTGAAAAAATAATCTGCCTATAATACAAAAATAAACATTGGTTTGCTACAAGCCAGCTAGCTAGGAGTTAATGGCTTATAACCCATGTCAAGCATACTGAATGGTGTTGTTTTTAAGTACAAGCTCTTAATTCAAGGTTTTATGTGTTTAATTATGTATGTGTAAAGTGCCAGTCTGTATGCCTCTTGGGTCCAGCCTGGCTTGGAAATATTAACTATGAGAGCATATAGATGTACCATGGGATAAAACTTAACCTCTTCAGATGTGCATCCTTTATCCCAAGATTCACTTGTGGGGAATAACATCTCAGTGGGGATAATATCAGTGCTGCCTGTTAACCAAGGAAACATCTCAATTAGGAAGAAATAAATTTGAAGGATCTGAAGCAGGCAGAAAGGGATCATTACAGGCGGTAATGTCGCACAAAATATACTGGGGTGGACCAAAGGAAGTTGATTTCTAAACTTGACTTTATGTGTGTATGTATTACCTATAAAATGAATAGGTTGGACTCCGCTCTGATGAGCTCAGATCTTCACTTGTTATAACTATTCACAAATAAGCCATCAAGTTTTTCAAATTACAATGCTGTGTTTAAGTAATTTTGGTAAAATTCTATGTTTAAATAATAACATAGTTTCTCACCCTAATGCAACCATAACAAAGATATATCAATTTGTGTGTAACCCATGGCTTTTAAGTTTCAACAGCTTAGGGGCCAGTTGACCAAAGGAAGCAAAATCCTTTTAGGGTTTCATTTGTGTAGAGGACCCAGGTACCTCAGGGGAGATTTTGCTGGAGACCTCTACCAGTGCCCTAGGAATTACTTTAAGGAGGAGGAGGAGATTTTTCTTTTAAGCAGAATAGTTCTATTTGGGGTTCTGTTATATTTCAGGGTTCTACATTAAGATTTTGTTTGGGGTAAGAGAAGTTTTGGGCTTTAAAAAAGTTTAACAATTACTAGTAGATCCTATAAAAAAGGGAATCTTTTACATTGCCAATTTCACCGTTCTGTGATACACCCACCCTTCTCTTCTCTGCATATGTGGAGTTTTCTTTTTTACTAACACTGTATGTAATACAGTTAGGAATATAAGACTATCACTCTCACCTTTGGGGAGCTATAGGATAGAGGCTGAAGAAGTTCCAAGAAACCCACTCAGAAATGATGTCAGTAGAGGTGCTGACAGGAGGAGTCTGCTGCTCTTGGAGAACTGTGAAGTTTGTAGCAGAATGGAGTTTTGATGGCAGGGAGGTGTAATAAAACTTGAAAAGGAATTTTGAAAGTTGTTTCACTCCTGCCATTGGTAGGAGTCCTTTCTCCTGACTACTCAACCTGTCACAAGCCAGGTACCCCGGGAGTCCCTTCTTTGGCCTCTGAATTTGAATGGATGCTAAGGCCCAGAAATCTGTTCTTATCATTTTGAAATAGGTTCGAGAATGCCTATTTGTTAATTAGTAGGGAACAGGAGTGAAAAGGATAAAGGTTTTATGGAGTAGGTTATTCTGCCTTCAATTCTTATTTGTGGATGGTCTGAATAAGATAAACTGTACAGAATAAATGTTGGAAAACCTATGTAAAGCAATGGGAAGTCGAGAATTTGACTTTTTTTTTTTTTTTAAAAACCCATGATTTAGTCACCTGCTGCAGTCTAGTCACACCTTTCCTGACTGATAGCAGCTTCTGACTCAAACCACACGTATACGTGAGGGCTAGTAAAATAGGTTGTGAGTCAGTTTTTATTGTGTTCTCATTTTTAGTCACTTGTAACTGTTGAGCGATTTTTTCAGGCACTCAGAAAAGTTCATCTCTTAGCTAAAACTTTCTAGGTTTAGTCTCCAAGAGAAGGTCTTAGATCTTAGAAGATGTAATTTATTTCAAGGTTACAGATTCATTCGTAAAAGATCATCATAAAGTAGAAGAGCCTTGAAATAAACACACTAAAAATAAAAAGATATTATATAAATAAACACAAATCACAGTTCTCAAATCTGATACAGAATTTGCAGGGACATTAATAACATTTAACACTCCCCCTCCCCTTTTCTTTAGCACGGGGAGAGAGTATAATGAATTCCTGAGGGCTCATGTCACTTAGTCACTTGATGTGTGAAAGGATATGGATACTGTCATACAGGCTTTATTTTGTATTGGTGTTCTTATGGCAGTGTTACAAAAGCTGCTTAAAGTATCAGGCCTCCTTCACTTTTTAAGAGCTAATTAAAAATGGCCCCATCTTTCCCTCTTCTTTAGACTTTCTCTTCTTCAGTCTACTTTTTAGGTTTTCCCAGTTTGACTTTTCCTTCCCAGAGACTATTATAGTGAACAGAGCACCACTGGGAACAGGAAGATTGGTGTCCCCTGCATCTTTTGCAAGTCCCCTGCAGCTGCATCTGTCTCCTTATCTGTAAAAGAAAGTTGTCACATAGGTGACAACTACTTTCTCTTTCAGCTCTAAAATTCTCTACTGGCCTTTCTTCTGTCCACTGCTCTACCTTTTCCCTATTCCCTACGTTAGCTATTCACCATGCATAGTGGTTTGAAAGTACTCCTCAGATAAACATGGTCGTTGGGAAACATCAGTAAGTGTAGTTACTGGTAAGAGACAAGAGTTTAGAAGTTCTTGTTTTGGTAGTTTCTCACTTTGTTTACCTAATGCCCTAGCCATGTATAGCCTGCAGCCATATTTTATTTGGTTGGCTCGGTGGTTGCTGCAAAATAAATCTGTAATATAATTTTACTCATCAGAGAATAAAAATTTTAAGGCTTGACATTACCTAATATTGGTGAAGGTGTAGAGAATGCTTACTTTCACACATTGTGGGAATGAAATTGGTACATCTTTTTTTGGAGGGCAGTTTAGCTGTTATCAGTCAGTATTTTTAGAGTACATATAAATTGATTCGGTGACTCCAAAAGTCTCTGAAAAAAACTCATATGCAAATACTAAGATCTATCCAAGGATGTTCATTACTGTGTTGTTTGTAATAGCAAAAGTTTGGAAATATCTTGTATTTCCACTAAGAAGGAAAATATTTAATGGGTATGTTTGACTTTTTATTTATATATGCAAGTATTCATATTGTATACATACATATCATACAGACATTTAAAATAAAACAAATGAAGTTGATCTGTATGTACTGACATAATTTAAATAGAAAAGACACATAACGTATGTTCACTATGACCCATTTATATAAAAAGAACATAATTGTATACATATATGTATATAACTGGATAGGAAATGGCTGGAAGGTTACATACCAAACTGTTAACACTAATTACCCTCCAGAGAGAAAAATGGTATTGAGATGGAGAGAGAGGAGTAAGTTCATTTTTTACAATTTACACTTACCTATTAAATTGTAAAAAGTAATATGTATTATTGGTATAAAAATGAACAAAAGGAAAAGCAAAACGGGAAGGATATGGAATTATTTCATAAAGATTATAAAAAAGGCAAAAAGATTAGTAAGAAATTCATCGACAATATCAGGCGAACATTGTTTAGGGGATATTCCTAAAACTTCAGGATCAGATAGGAAACACTTTTGGCCAGGGCGGTCCAGCACTTACAGTAGCAGCTCTGCCGTTCCATTTCTCTGTGTGTCCAACTCATTATTCTTACTTGTCTGTGTTCTGCAGGTAACCCGGGACCAGATGAAGGTGTTTATACAGCAGGAATTTAAGAAAGTTCAGAAAGTGATTGCTGATGAGGAGCAGAAGGCCCTTCATCTAGTGGACATCCAGGAAGCAATGGCTACCGCTCATGTGACTGAGATACTGGCAGACATCCAGTCCCACATGGATAGGTTGATGACTCAGATGGCCCAAGCCAAGGAACAACATGATACCTCTAATGAATCAGCTGAGCCAAAGGCGGAGGTAAAGGAGAATGCCTATAATTATTCGTAGCAGAAGTTGGAGGAAACGGACTGCTGTGTTTGTTAGCTCTGGAAATTCTCCTTTGTGGTCCATAAACATGAGTGAATTGAAAGCTCAGATAGGGTGTAAGTGTTTAGATCGGTGTATAAACCAATATGGAAGTATTGGCTGCTAGGGCCTACACTCGGCAACTGGAGCTGGCAAAATATTTGTCTACGATGACTTAAAGGAGTATAGTCGATAGGGCAAATACTAATCACAGTTAAGGAGGGAAGTGAGAAATCAGAGTCACAGAAGAAGGCAGTTGACAGATTCCCAGTTGTGAAATGAGCCTCCAAATAAAGTCATCACAGGGATGACAACAAGGTGAATGAGAGTAAGTCAGGATGTAGGGCATAAAGCAGCCCAGAATGAAACGTTTTGGACTGATTTTGTGAGTAGTTAAAAGGAGCCTCAGCTTGGTTTTTATATGGCGCCAACTGCATAAATTGGGGGCATAACTGTTGGATTAAGAGAGGCATGTGGCACTGGATCAAAAAAGGCGTGAATGAGGGGCACCTGGGTGGCTCAGGAGACGTAGGTTAAGCATCCCTACTTTGGCTCAGGTCATGATCTCGCAGTTCGTGAGTTCGAGCCCCGCGTTGAGCTGTGTGCTGACAGCTCGGAGCCTGGAGCCTGCTGGGATTCCACATCTCCCTCTCTCTCTCTCTCTCTGTCCCTCCCTGGCTTGTGCTCACTTGCTCTCGCTCTCGCTCTCTCAAAAATAAATAATAAAAATTAGGAAAAAAAAAGGTGTGAATGAAGGACACAAGGTATATGTTGAATCACTACAGATGTTAGTCACTGTATTCATTGTTATTTTGTAACAGGCAGAAAAGGTCTTAGGCATTTTACCAAACAACATATTCTGGCATTTAGAATATAATTGTAAAATAAAATTTAAGACAGCCATTTGAAAAAATATTATGGAATTTATATTTCAGCCACTGTTGAAAATTCTGGTCAAGCTTATGCCAGAAGGGTAGGCCCTTCTAGAAGAAAACCTAGGGCAGTCCTGTGGACTTTCCAGGACTGCTACTGACTCACTGAGCTTACTGCTTAGCTAGCAGTCTTGCCTTGGCCTGGTACAGCCTAGCCACAGAATACACCAGCCAATGGAAGAGCCAAGGTATAATCCAGGAGGCAGGTATTGTCTGAGCCTACCTGACAGAAAATGTAAGAGACTATTGGACAGTTATCTGCTTCACTCACCCAAGGTTCTTGATTAATTTTCATCCGTGTGTGAAAAGGATAAAATAGGTCTTGTTCTTTTCATTTTATCCTCCCCAGAATTAAGAAAGTGTGTGCCTAAGTAAGTTTCTAGCTAGGAAGAGAGCAGTTTATATTCATCATTTCACTTAATTCTTATATCAGCATCCATTATCTTTGTTTTACAGATGGGATATTGAGATACAGAGAACTGCAGAGATGCTGAGCCAGTATCATTTAGTTAGTAGAAAATGGAGCCAGGATTCAGATTTAAGTCCATCTTGTCCCAGTTGCCTGTGTGTTTTCCCTACTGCATGCTGTATGCCAAGTGTCCCATTTGTTTATGTGGGGAAAATGAAGAGAATCAGTGTCCTAGACGGCTTTGCACTCCTAAGATCTTTTATAGTGTCGAGGTGCTCACTTTGTATCTTAAACAAAAAATTCAACCAGAGTTAACTCAAGGGATCAATGACCTAACTCTGTCCCAAATTCTCTGCAAATCGGACCCCCACATTTTTCTGGGTGTTGATTAGGTTGCTTTTTCAAAAGTAAACATTTAATTTTTAGAGATATCTCTTTTATTTTCATTTCAAATAATGAATTTAGTCCCTCCCCTGCATTAACCGCCCTCTAAGCACGTCAGCTGCTCAGCTGAGCTGTGCTTGTTAACTCTGATGGAATTACTCCTAGGGATGCAAAACCGACAAGGCCTAAGGACCAGGCTGTGGACAGAATAAGATGTTAAAGACAAAAAGTAGCATTCAGCTGGCTAGGGCTTTTACAAAGAGCTGTTCTCATCTAATAGCCTCTTGTTCCAGCTAATCTGGTAATTTATTGATCAGAGCAAATCCCCAGTACCTCTCTTTCACTCAGCAGAGGAATTCTTTTCTTCCTTTTGCATGTTCTAGATTTTTTTTTTTTTAATCATCTGCATTTGGATTTGGCCAAAAGATTCTTCCCTGCAACATTTTATTAGAAATTTTCGAACATATCGCAGAATTGAAAGGATTTTACAGATTACACCCTATACTTCCACCTAGATTCTACCATTAACATTTTTTAATTAACATTTTAATATACCTGAATCATGATATATACATAGCCATCTTTCCAGCCTTCCAATCTTCAATGCACCTTATTTTTTGATGCATTTAAAATCAAATTGCAGCTTCTGATTCTGAGCAAGATAAACATATTTCACTTTATTCCACTAATCACAGCAAAAATTCCCGAACAAAATATTTAGATTACCTACCAGAAGACTCTTAAAAGCGTGGAGAAAAGATGGTCCTGACTTGGGATCTTGGGATCTTGGGATTTGAGGAACTACATGGCAGCGAGTTCTCTGGGATTTTTCTTGCTTCCGTATATCCTGGCCTGGGTGCCCTGCAAACTGGAAATCCTAGTGAGCACAGACAAAAAGAAAATCTCCAAGAAAAGCCTGCTGTCTTTAATTAGAGGACTAGGAAAAAGGGCACTTCGGCTATAGAGAAAGCTTTTGACCATCTTACATATTCTGAAAACACACACCATGAATAATGCTGCACCCCTTCCCAGCCCCAGATGGCACTGCAGTAGTGAAAACCTATTTTTTATCCTCCCCTGCTTTTCCCTGGAGCCTCTAGGTGAAAGACTGGCTTCTGTCATCAAAGCCCTGCCTCTCTCAGTAGTCAGTGGTGCCCATCTCCCATGGAGCCTGTGGGTAGAACTCTTACACCCCTGCCCTGCAGCATCAAGAAGGAAGTAGTATCCCTCCCCTATGGAGACTGTAGATGGAGTTCTAACTCCTCCCTCCCCACCCCTACACTAACTAGACAATATACCTCCCTAACGGGGTCAGCGCGTAGAACCTCATCTTCCACTCTTACCCGGTAGTAATGAATTGGTGCCCCTGCTCCAGCTAGCACTGTGCTGACTATAGCATGGAGTTTTGTCATGTAGTGGGGCAGACCAGAATAGCACTGCAGAATCTTTTAAACTAAATTGATGTTTGAACCGTAGTCCACAGACCTGATCTAGGACATGTGTTCTGATTCTTCTTTTTTTTAAAAACCATAATTTATTTTTATTTTTATTTTTATTTTATTTTATTTATTTATTTATTTAAAAAAATTTTTTTTTCAACGTTTTTTATTTATTTTTGGGACAGAGCGAGACAGAGCATGAACAGGGGAGGGGCAGAGAGAGAGGGAGACACAGAATCGGAAACAGGCTCCAGGCTCTGGGCCATCAGCCCAGAGCCCGACGCGGGGCTCGAACCCACGGACCGTGAGATCATGACCTGGCTGAAGTCGGACGCTTAACCGACTGCGCCACCCAGGCACCCCAATTTCATTTATTTTTAACTTCAAGTATAGCTGATGTACAATGTTACATTAATGTAAGAGGACATATGTTTTGAATTTAAATAGGTTGACGTCTTGCTAGAATAGAAGATTTAAATAGGAATCAGATTCTTAAATACTCAAATGTTCAGGATACAGTCCAAAATCACTCATACCAAGAACCAATAAATCTTAATTCTGAGAAAAGGCCACAACCAAGATGACACAGATTTTAGAATTATCAAAGGATTTTAAAGCCACTATTTAATGAAAATTACTCAGTGAGCAATGAACACATGCTCTGGAAACAAATGAAAACTCAAAAATCTCAGCAAAGATATAAAAGATATAAAGAAGGACCAAATGAAAATTTTAGAACTGGAAAATACAGTAACTGACATAAAGCATTCACTGGATTGGCTCAGTAGCAAATTGGAGATAAGAGAGGAAAGAATTGATGAATTTGAAGATATAGATCCAATCTGAACAACCAAGAAAAAAAGAAAACTAAAACTGAGTCCCAAGGACCTGTGGGACAATAAAAAAGACCTAATATACACGTCACTCACGTCCAGGAGGTGAGCAAAAAGAATGTGGGGCTGAAAAAAAAATTGAAGAAATAATGGCTCAAAACTTTTAAAATTTGGTTGAAAGACATAAACCTAGAGATTTAAGAAGTTGAATGAACCCAGGCAAGATAAATCTAAGAAATTCATACCCAGACACATTAAAATCAAACTAATGAAGGACAAAAAAAATCTCGAAAGCAAAGTAGCTACAGAGAAATGACACATTAGCTATGGGGAACAATAATTTGAATGAATGTGGTGTATATAAGATAATTTGTTCTGTATCTATCGAAGTGATTATATGGGTGTTTTAAATTATTTTATTGTAATGGCTGATCATATTGATTAATTTTATAATATTAAATCAACCTTGCATTTCTGAGATAAACTCCTTCTTGGCCATTATGTATTTATTATCTGGGTTCAATTAAAATTTTTATGTTTGTGTTCAATGAGGGATATTCATCTGTAGTTTGATACTTTTATAACATCATTGTCAGGCTTACATATTAGGGTTAGCTGGCCTCAGAAAACAAGCTGAGAAGTATCCCCTCCTCATCTTCTGAAAGTTTGTGTGTGATTAATGTTATTTCTCCCTTAAATATTTGGTAGTGTTTACTAGCAAGATCATCTACCCTGGAACTTCTTAATGTAAAGGTTTTTGATAACCAATTTAATTTCTTTAATATAGAGCTATTTTGATTTCATGTTTATTTAAATTTAATTTGTGTTGTATTTAAGTTGTGTTTGTTTAAATTTGTACTGTAATTTTCACAGAATTTTTTGTTTTCATTTAAGTGGTAGTTTTTACTGTGAAGTTGTTCATAGTGTTTTCTTGTTATTTTTTTAACTACAGCATCTAGAATGATAACCTATCTTTCATTTTTGATAACTTGTGATTTTTCACTTTTTTTTATTGAGCAGTCTAATTGCTATTTTATTAATTTGGTTAGTGTTAAAGAACTTTTTGATTTGCTAATTTTATTCTTTCCTATTTTGTTTATATCCGTTTTTATTTCCTTTTTTTCTGCTTAGTTTGAGTTTACTCGTTCTTTTTTCTAGCTTTATGAATCATTGATTTTACTACCTTTTAAAGTCAGTTTTCAAACCTGTACATTTCTCTCTAAGCACTGCTTTAGTTGAATCCTAAACTTTGGCTGTGTTCTATTTTCAGTATCATTCAGTTTGAAATATTTTTCATTTACCATGTGATATCTTTTCTTTACTCACTGATTATTTATAAGTGTCTTGTTTAGTTTCCAAATACTAGGGATTTTCCTACATGTCATACTGTTATTCATTCCTAACTTTTTCCATTGTGATGATCAGAGAACATGTTGTGAATGATTTCAAGCTTTTAAGATTTATTGAGACGTATTTTGTGGCCCAGCATATGGTCTATCTTGGTAAATGCATATGTGCACCTGTTTTGTAGTTTGTGGTTGTGGTGTTCTATTAAATATCACTTAGTGCTCAAATAATTTATGTTTTTACTGATTCTTGTGTCCAGTTCTATCAACTGCTGAGAAGGGTTAAATTTCTAAGGATGATTAAGGAATTATTTATTTCTCTTTTTAACTCTATCAATTTCTTGAGATATTTTGGAAGTCTCTTCAAGCAAATACATGCTTATGATTGTTATATCTTTCTGATGAACTGACCCTTTAATCATTATAAAAAGTCCCTCTTTTTCTCTGACAATACTCTTTGTATTCATGTGTATTTTATCTAACATTAGTAGAGCTGACCCAGTCTTGTACTTACTGTTATACATGGTATGTTTCTATCCATTTGTTTTTGGTCTATCTTTTGTTAAAAGTGTGTTTCTCTTAGGCAGCTTATGGCTGGGTCTTACTTATTCTTTCATCTTCCGGATAATCTCTGCCTTTTAATTGAAGTATGCAGCCCATTAACATTTAATGTTATTACTAACCTGGTTGAATTTAGGTCAGCCATGATTTGTTTTCTGTTTATCCCTCTATTTCTATTCCTCTTGTCTTTTCCTGTCTTCTTTTGGATTTTTGAATTCACTGTTAATTGAATTCCATTTTAATATATTTTTTGGGCTTTTAGCTCTGTTACTTTATTCTTATTTTGTAGTGGTTTCAATGGGGATTGTAACATATATATTGTGATGTATGTAATATATGTTATATATATGTATAGATCCTTACATTTTCTGTCTACTTATAATTAATATAGTACCACTTCTTATAAAATGTAGATACCTTGAAACTATATAGGCCAGTTCTCTTTTTATGTCCTTTATGTTATAGTTGTCATATGTAAAAAATCTACATTATAAACACTACAAGGCAGTTATAATTTTATATCAAACAGTCACATGCTTCTAAAGAAGTTAAGGAAAACAGGGGTTCCTCGGTGGCTCAATCGGTTGGGTGCCCAGCACTTGATTTCAGCTCAGGTCATGATTCCGGGATTATGGGATCAAGCCCCACGTTGGATTCTGCTCTGAGCCTGGAGCCTGCTTGGGATTCTGTCTCACTCTCCCTTTGCCCCTCTCCCCCACTCACACGTTCTCTCTTTCCCAAAATAAATAAAATTCTTTTTTTAAGTTAAGGACAATAAAATCATAATTTTGTATCTGTATATATCTAGTTTTTAAGCAGGTTTGTGATAATAGTTGTGTAACTGTGAATTTAAAATTATTGAATATACACTTAAAACAGGTAATTTTATGGTATGATAAATTATACCTCAATGAAGCTGTTAAGAACAAAAATTGTAAATATTCTACCTGCTCAAGTGCCATTTGCCTTTGATTTATGAAGATTATTTAAAAACCCATCCATTAACACAGTGTGCCTGTTTTAAGAAATCTTCAGTAGGATCAATTTGATTAGGCCAAGTAGAATCACAGAGCTTCTGGTTGAGGAAGTCCAGAGATGACAAGGTTTTTTAGTGGCATTTCTTTTTAAAAATGCATTTCTAATAAATCTTTTCGGGTCCTCTTATAGAATATAGGGTACGGGAGGAATTTCAGTACCACTCCCATAGGTCTAATGGGAGGTGCTCTTTCCCCTCTTCAAATAACTAACTAAATAAAGTTGTTTCCTTCTTAATCACTATAGAATATTAAAAACTTACAGACAGAGCAGAAAGTAAATGCACTAAATTGGTAGTTATCATTGGGCATTTTTTCCTTTTTTCTTCTTTTTTTGGTATATGTTTTTTCCCCCAGCTTGATTGAGATAAATAGACATATATGTAAGTTTCAGGTGTACGAGTGTCATGATTTAATACATACATATATTGCAAAATGGTTGTTACCACAATAAAGTTGGTTAACCTATTCATCCCCTCATGCTCTTTTTTCTTAACATTATATGTTAAATTTCCTCATATTATTAGAAATTCTTCATAAGCATAATGTTTGAATCTCAATGTGACAAACTTTCCTTAATCTTAGGTTACTTCTGACTTCTGACTACCATTTATTACATTACAGGGCATAAGTCATAAGTAATTACTGAGTCAAAAGTATGGGCATTTTTTAGGCTTTTGTACCTATTTGTAAACTGTCCATAGAACAGTTACATCAGTGCAGATTTTCATCATCAGTTTTGACAGTCTCTCGTTTTTTGCCTGAATTTTATCAACTTCTTTGCCAAAGTCAAGTACTTTTCAAGTATTTTTATTTGCACGTCGTGAGTACTTCCATCTCTTGTCTAGTTGGGAGAGAGGGGTACTGAGCTACGTGAGATAATTTCAGAAAAAGTTCCAATGAGCAAATAATTAAAAGTGATACGTGCATACCCTAAACATTTATTTTAAGCTTGAAATACATATCTGTATATTTCTTTGATTTTGAGTCAGGTTCTTTTCTTTAAGAATATGGGTTTGCCACGTGGAGTGGAGCATCATGTTCCTGGCATAAACCACATCCATACTGCACTGTTTATAAGGCCCAATTCCAGGATAACATTTGAAGCAAACTGAATGTAGAACCCTAGACTTGTGTATTTTATTTTTTCTAATATTTTGCATGTGTCTCACCTACACCGGAGTTGACAGCAGTTTTTAAGTAACTCCTCTTCATTCAACTTAGTTTTCATGGAAGCAGCAGTACCCTCCTTCATTCACTTTTTGCTATTTAGTAAGATGTGCTGTCCTAATTACAAGTTCAGCTGACATAAACAGGCTTAGCAACAAACTTGCTTGATGCTTGGTGAACATACATTTCCTCTGGTGGAAGGAGAAACAAGAGGTCGTAGGTACTAGAAAGTAACTGACCAGCCAAGAACATACAGGATATTTGATGGAGGGATTGGAAAGCACTGCTTAATCTAACAGGTCATTTAAAGAGAAGCTGTTGTTTTGCAGGCTTTCACTTCTAATACTCTCTGACACCAAAATTCACTCGCAATGGGGGTAGAAATTAATCTTAATTCCTACTTACATCTTGCCTTCCCTCCTTCCCATTCTTGAATAATTATTACACGCCTTGTGCTGTGTTAGGTGCAACGAATAAAGAGATTAACAACACACAGTTTCTGTTCTCAAGGAGTTAAAATCCAAAGAGGGAACTACTGTATGGTACTGTCACTGTTGGTTTTCTGCTAGAACCAGCCCAGAAGTATGAGCCATGGAAATATGGAGGACAGAGTAGGATTACCTCGCCCAATCTGTCCGTGAGGGAAAATTTCCAAGTGAGGCTTGATCTGACAGGATGGATAGGAATTAGGCTTTCATAATAGGAGGGACTAGCATGCACACTCTTACAAGGAAGATTTGCAGACTTCTGGATGTCTGCTGACCTATTCAAAATTGCCCTATGTGTGTGTGTGTGTGTGTGTGTGTGTGTGTGTGTGTGTGTGTGTGTGTGTGTGTGTTTGTTCTTTCATTTATTCATTCCTTCAACAGTTGAAACGCTCACCCTAGTCTTTCTCCATGCTTTGTGAGAGTGATTATTGCTTCTGAAAAGCCACATATCGATAAGCAGAAATGAATGAATGTAAAAGCACTGTCTTATGCCCCATCTTCTCTGTCCTTTCCCACTCTCCCTAGAGACGTTATTAATCAATTCAGGGAAAGTACAATAATGGGCACCATTTGTCGAACACTTATAATGTACCAGACACTTACTCAGTGTTCTACATGTTTTCTCATTTATTTTAACCCGTATTGCCACCCTGTGAGGTAAGAATTAGGATCCCTATGTGTAGAGCAGGGAACTGAACCTTGGGGAGTTAAGGCAAATTGCCAAAAGCTTCACTGTTGGAATTGACGAACCCGAATTTGAGACCATGTTTCTCTAAGTCAGAGACCCCATCTCTTTTTTTTTTTTTTTTTTTTAACGTTTATTTATTTTTGAGACAGAGAGAGACAGAGCATGAACAGGGGAGGGGCAGAGAGAGAGGGAGACACAGAATCTGAAACAGGCTCCAGGCTCTGAGCCGTCAGCACAGAGCCCGATGCGGGGCTGGAACTCACCGACCGTGAGATCATGACCTGAGCCGAAGTCGGACGCTTAACCGACCGAGCCACCCAGGCGCCCCCAGAGACCCCATCTCTTAACTGCTGCGCCAAGATACAGGATTGTGAGGAGGACTGACTCTAAATCATGGGAGAGAGTTTGGCTACTTTTTTCCAACAGATTCTCCTAGACAATTACTTTGAACATCCAAAGATAATGGAAAAATTGTATTGAGGTTTAATTAAGTCATTGATAGTTATATAACTCATATTCAATTTAAATTCTATGAAGTTTTTTCTTACTAGATTATAGTTCCCATAAGACCTGCTAGCCGATCAAAATGCAAAGAAAGCTTCCAACACCCCTATGCCCTCCTTCCACCGCTCGCCCCACTTCTCTCGTTGGAGTGTGGATGATTAGTGCCCTGACCAAGACTGCAAGTAGCAGTCTGCTAAAAATGCCCTCCTTCTCCAACCTCCAGTGTATCATCTGATTTAAATCACCTTTCTGGCTACAGCTGTCCTTTTAGACTTGTGCCCTGGCAGTCCCCCTTGACCTCAGTCGCACTCGCAGCCCTCTGGCCCCACACCACCGCCACCTCCCCTGCCTGGAACACACACAAACACGTCCCCGTTCTCTAGTTTCATTAAACTCAAAATTCCTTAAAAATACTTTTTTTTTTTTTAAATTGCTGTGCCTTTGCTCTTACTAGTCTGGTGCCCTTCCCACTCACCCTCTGTTGTCAACTTGGGAAAATCCTGCTTATCCTTCAAGGGCCAATATAAATGTCACCTTCTCTGTGAAGCCCTCCCTTCCCCCTTCCCCAGAAGAGGCAGTGTTTGTCACTTCCCTTCTGACTCTTAAAGCAGTCTGTCTATTTCTTTGGTAGAGCCCTCTACACAGTCATTTTCTGTCTCTTTTTGTCTGTTTCCCCTGCTCCTGAATGGGAGCTCCTAGGTTAGATCATTATTTATCTTTCACCCTCAGTGCCCACATGGAGTAATTTCTTAATGATCATACTGAATCGTTACTGATATTGATACTAACCTTTATTAAGTGCATCCTATATCTTAGGCACTGTGCTTGATGTTTATACATAAATATTTCCCTGTTTAATCCTCATACTCCTTGTATACTGTATTACGCCTTGTTTTACAAAGTAGGAAACTGAAGTTAAGTGAGGCAAAATAACTTGACCAGGGTGACACAAGTGGATGGAGTAAAGATTTGAGAGTGTCTGACTCCAGAGTTCATTCCTTTATACCGACAGAAACAGTCAATCTGATACGTTCCCTGGGGACTTACCAACAACAAGAAGATAGATTCTCTATTGAGACCAACCCTGAATGGCTAAAGAGAAGCATGTAAAATACCCTGTAACCAAAAGGATGAGTGAGGTCCCTTGGAAAAGGCTTGAGAGTCATTTGAAAAATTTTGTTTATTCGCAAGAAGAGGCTCAAAAGACTCTGTTCTGATCACTGGTAAAATTAGGTTCAGAAAATCCAGTACCCGGACAAAAAACCCTCACACACTGTTTTTGCAGACAGGGATGAGAAAAAGAGAAAAGCCGATGTTGGGCTGAAGGATGTTGTGGATCATCAAATGCCAGAGCTACCCTTTTACAAAGGAGAAGACCAAAGGTCCAGATTCATTAATTAACTTGCCCAAGGGCACATAGCTAATAAATAACAGAGCTGGGCCTAGAATCCCCATTTTTTGAGTCCCAGTTCAGTGCCCTTTCTACCATAGTGTGCTCTATATTAGAGTTGCTATGTATGTTTGGAGAAAAAAATGCTGGACCAAGGCAGAAATGAGTCTTTGAAGGAAACAGCTTGATGCCTTTGGAGCTGGTCAGCTTTTGCCTAAGACCTGCTGCTATTTTGGGGCTCTCGGTTTGCTCAGAACTAAATACTGCCAGCCATACAAATAAAAAGGCAAGGCTATTATTTAGGCCTCCTAGGTCTGTGCATTCACTTATCTGCTTGCAAGGGCAAATTATCAGTTCATCTCTGCTGGGCAGTTCGAGCATAGGATTATATTAGCCCTTGTCTTAGCCCTTGGACATCTACTGGTATGTCTCTGTTAAAATAAATGCACAAGCCATGCTTCTGCGTTGCCAGAGGAGAGGGAAAAGAAGGAAAATAAATCTGTCTCTACCAATGCCGATTTCTAATGCTGTTTCTTTCTGTTTCTTTCAGGGTGACGAGGAAGGACCCAGGTAAGATCACATTATTGCTGCTTGTCTGTTCTCAGAAATGAAGTAGAGTGACATTTGTGGCCTTTTAATGCCCCATGAAATATAGACAGCCAAAGAACAGCACAGAAAAGGGCTCAACATCTTAAGCCGGGGCTTTGAAGATCTTATTTTGTAAGGCTCCCATCTCCCTCCCCATCTATGCCATTTCCTGCCTGTAACCTTCAGATAAAGGTAGACTTTAAAGCATGTAATGACAGTAACTTCAGAATACCTTGTTAAGAAGAGTAGGCACTATATTTGAATGGTAATTAGGCTCTCAGGTGGACTGTCTAGATAAACTTTTGCATTGTTCTTTCTTGATTGGAATTGGATTGCTTTTTTTTTTTGTTTTAATGGGCTCTGGATCCAATATTCTTTATTTCTGATCTATAACATCTTTGTGTCTGACTACAGACACCTATACCATGAATCCTATGATATTATGGAACTTTGTTTAGGAAAAAAAAAATCCTTTCTGCTTCTGTATCATCACATGATATTTGAAAGTGTGTTTCATTATTGCCTCAGCCTTGCAGTAAATCTGGAATTTGGTTTACTTACCTCTGCTGTCCTGCTGCTCAGATGGTGAGAACGGGCTCTCGGAAATGCTGCAGCTTGGCCATCAACACAATCAGGGGGCTTCTGTGCAAAGTGAAATACAACGTCCAGATGGGTCCCCTGTGTCACATAGGATCAACAAGGACTGTTAAGGCTAGAGATACCAGGAAGTTCATTTAGGCCACTGCTATTCAAGCTTTAGTTTTAGAAGAAGTGCCCTTGTTTTCAAATGAGCTTTTGAGTAGAATCCCAATGTACAAACCTAGGGTTCCTCAGAACTCAGTTTGAAAATCACTTATCTAGTTCAAATTTCTCATTGAAAGAAGCTAAATGACTTGTCCAAGGTACCTTACTGGAATCAGCATCTGGTCCTTCCTTGGTTTCATTTATAAACAAACAAATAAAGTTTCTTCTTCTTTCTTTTTCTGCCCCCGTATCCTGAGCCTCTTCCTCGGTGCCATGTTACCGCACATCTTGTCTCTCCTAATGCTTTGGAACTGTGCTTCTCAGCGTAGATCTAGCTCCTTGTCTACTGTGGCTAAAGCCACAGGCGCCCTGGCTTTAAAACTGCAGAGCCTCAGGAAATTTCTTCAAACTCCTCTTCCCAGTTGTTCTCAGGAACAGACTTCTGTGTTGTGGTTCACTTATTTCCTCCCTCCCTCCTTGCTTCCCTCTTTCCCTCCCTCTCTTTAAAAAAAAAATATTTTTTTTAATGTTTATTCACTTTTTGAGAGACAGAGTAGGAGCAGGGCAGGGGCAGAGAGAGAGAGAGAGAGAGAGAGGGAGACACAGAATCCTAAGCAGGCTCCAGGCTCTGTGCTGACAGCTGAGAGCCCAATGCAGGGCTTAAACTCACAAACCATGAGATTGTGACCTGAGCCGAAGTCAGATACTTAACCAACTGAGCCACCCAGGTGCCCCCCCCACCTTTCTTTTCTTATGACCTACTATGTGTCAGGCACCGTGCTACATACTGGGTATACAGTAATAACTAAGACAGACATGGTTCCTATCTTTGTGGGAGAAACAAGCGTATAATCGGGCCCCTACACTGTGGGTGAAGTGCTATGATTAAGGGAAGTTTAGGCTGCTTTAGGAAAGCTCCTAAGTCAGTGTTGGAGGATAAGGGAAGGCTTTCCAGAAAAGGTTATATATGAACAGAGCTCTAAAAGATGAGAAGGCAGGCAAAGGAGGAGGAGGGGGTAGGGTTGTTCTAGGGAGAGAGAACAACTTGTGGGAAAGCTCTAGATAAGAGAAGTGTGGAGCAAATAAAGCTGAATCCAGATCATTTAGGGCCTTAGAGGCCACCTATGGTATATGAGCACTAGCTTGCCAGCAGTGAGAAAGCATTAAAGAGTTGTAAATGGGAATTGACCCCGATAGATTTGCATTTTGGAAGTCCCCCCTGCATGCCTGAACTGGAAGTGGATTAACACCAGAGCCTGGGAGCCTAAATCCACATCTTCTCTAGTTATTGACCGGGTTTTTACCATTTTGCATAGACCTTCGGTTTCAACAGACTCTAAATTGTCTCCTTGGCACTCCATCTCTCCTACTGTCAAGACTAGCTCTAGCTCCTGAAAATCTGGGCCGAGTACAGCCCTGAACCTTCTTCGTCCCCAGAAAGAACATTCAGACAAGACCAAATAATGAAAACACCTTAGCAGAGGTAATGTGGCTTGGAGGAGCCTGATTAGGATGAACACACTCGTCTTGTCTTCATGGGTACATGTCAGAGGCACGTTGAGTAGAAGAATACAGGGACCTTATGAAGAGAATACCTCACTTTCAAGATACTATTTAGTGTAAGATCCTGGTTGTAGAGTTTAATTGCAGATACCCTCGTGTCATTTTGACAAGACAGTCGTGAAGCATAGTTTCTCTACGAGCAGCCACGAAGTCAAGCTGTCTCCCTAAGCGAGGCTGTCATGGATGTTAGCAGGGACTCTTTTGGACCGGGACTCAACAGAACCCTCTTGTGGTACAACGAGCACTTGAAGAACATGTTCTGATTTGGCAGAAAGAGAAAAGAGGAGTCAAATTTTCTTCTTAAACTTTAAATTTATACTCGTTGGTTCCATTCAGTTTGTGTTGAACTACCATTTGGCTCAGTTAATTCCAATTAACACTTCAGGGCGGATTGCCTTTGATCTGAAATTTCTCTCATTTATGATATACACTTCACCATCCCAATAAACCAAATTGAGTTTTGTTCCAAAGGCTCCTGTGTTGCTGACAGTATTAAATGAGAGTTTGATGTGTGAGGGAGACAGAAAGGAAGTGCGGGTCTGCCTGCACAGGGGACGGAAGAGGAATGAATCGGGAGTCTCTGCATCCAGGTCTCTTGGATGGTTATACCTGTGTCTCCTTTGCTGGCATTCTTTCCGTACAGCCGCTTCCCCACTGTCTGCACGGAAGTCCAGCCTCAATCCACAGTGGCGGGAACAAAGGAGATTTCCTGTCCTGTTGAAACGTCTTCTGTTTGTAACAGAGGTCTCTCGGCTGGGGTCTCCCTGCCTTCTTCCTCCTTTCCCTTCTGACTCCCCAAGCCATTTGACGTGACATGTCTCAGTATTGTACTTTTGGTCCTGTCTGTTCCTTGCCCTGAATTGTATTGTGTAGTTGTCCTACTAATCAATAACAGTAATAATCATAGCTGTCACTTACTGAAGGTTTACTAGGTACGGTGTTTTTATATATATCCTCATTTAATCCTCATGTAAAGCCTATGATGTGGTTATTATCTCACTTGTAAAATGAGGAAATTAATGCTCAGAAGGATGAACTTGCCCTAGATCACAGAGCTAGTAAGTCGCAGAGCTAGGATTTGAATCCAGTCTGGCTTCAGGGTTCATGCCCTCCACCACCATTTGGACTATCTGCCCTCATCGGCCAGCGCACTGCCTTTCCTCCCCGAAAGCTGTGAGAGCCGGGAGGCTTCACGCCTACTCCTCGGGGGATCACCTTGCTCTTGTTCCTCTGACCTGGGAGGTCTTGACTTGCTTTGACACTGAATTGCTGGGGCCTCTGTTTTCTGCAAGCTGCCTCTCCCCTCCTTAGCCCCTGTCATCCTAAAAGGATATTTCTTCACTTACCCGCACACAGTGCCCTTTCAGGGTCAGCAGCAAACGGGGCCCTTTCAGACTCCCCGGGGAGCAGGCGGCCAGGCCTTCCTTTGACCCGCTACCCCCACCCCGCCCCCGCAGAATCGGCCGCATGTTGCCCCTGCATCTGGTGGTCTACTCCTCAAATCCACATGATGGCTACATAGATGGTGAGGGTCCTTGGAGGGCGTGGAGGAACAAAAGTCCTCATGTGTACAACATGGATATTACCCATCGTGGAGTCATCTTTTAAGAGGGTGTCTTTGAAGCGCAGAGTGATTTTTTTTTTCCAAGCAAAAAAAGCAATTTACACTTTTGGCAGCAATTTTCTGTCTTCTCTGTGCTATTACGGGAGATCTTGTGTTCACTCCCTCACAGATCGGCTTCTCAGCGCCTGCTGGAGCCCGCTGAGAAGTGATATATATTCCAGGAGAGGGGGTGGCAATAGATGCTGCTGCCTTAAAGCTGTTTTGTAGTGGGAGGAAGTCAGAGAGGGAAGGACCCCGAAACTCTTGTGCTCGGAGGAAAAAGGAGCAAGATCAATATGAAATCTTGATTTGTTATTGAGATGTTCTGTGATTTTTTTCTTTCTTTTTTTTTTTTTTTTTAACATAGAGGAAATGGCTTTTTAATAGTAACAACCATATTTGGGACTTCTGTAGAATATTTCATCTTCAGAGCTGGCTTTTATTCAGGCAAAAAGCTCCCGCTGAGATCAGTGTGAATCTGACCCGTGCCGATTCTGTGATCAAACAGGCAGCGAGTTCTGAAGGAGTAGGAGCTCAAGGAGAGTCAGCAGACCTGCCTTCTATTCTTGGTCTGCCTGAGACTGACTGCGTGACCTTGGGCTAGTCATTCAACCTCGTTGCCTCTGTGTAGTCTGTTTTTATTTCTCTGTAAACACTAGCCTTTCTTCCCCCTGCTCTCCACCCAGTTTTTTGGGGATGTGGTTGTGTGAAGAAATACAGTCTTATATCACATATGGAGTGGAAAGAATCTGCTACTTAGAGATTCTGTAATTTAGTAGATTCTTAAAAAAATCTTCTGAATTTTGTTTCTTTAAAAATCGTCTTGGGGCTGTATACAAGGTACTCTTCCCCACCCCCCAAATAATAACTGTGTGTTCTTAGACATGACATCTCTCCTCCTGACAACTTAGTTTGTAGAGATAAAAGAGAACTAAATCAGTGATACACTTAGGTTTCTTTTGTCCTCTGATTGCAAATTCATGACTTGGTTTTTGCACTGTCTTCATTTCAGAAGACCTAGCTCGAAGCCAAAGAAAATGGCTCAGATACTTGTGACATGGGATGGAGTGATCAGGGCTGCTTATTATACAGAAGTGGGGTCCCAGCATCTAAGCTGGCCTCCTGTACAGAGAATCTCTTAACTGTCGCATTTCCCTGTCACAGAACCTGGGTTGACTTTGCTTTCCCCTGCTGATGTGGATCGTTTATCCCCTACTCTCCCAGGTGAGGGATGGAGTTCTGCTGTGCATTATGCTGCCTCTCAGTAATAGAAGCTAACGTAATTGATTTTCAGATATTTACCCATGATAGTCACTTTATCTTATTTTATGCATATTGGTATACAACCAGAGGATGCAGGCACAGCTGGAAAATTCAGCCAGGGTGCCTCTGGTTTACCTCCATCGGCCTCACACTAGAAATGGCGGCCAGGAGCAGCTGCCTGCCTTTTTGGGCTGTGCATATCGCTAGCAACAGCAAGAGCCCCAGTGGGAAGGGGCCCGGGTGTCCCTTTGCATACTGTGGTTTTACTGGGAACATTTACGTATGTTACCTCATTTATTTCTCATCAGTCCTCATAGGTGGCTAATCCATTATCCAGAGCTGCAGAGAGGTGATACCTACGTGAGGTGACACAGCTGAAAAATGGTAGAACTGGTGTTCAGACTCCAGTAGTCTGACTCGAACATGTGACTCTTAACCACTGCACCGTCACAGTGCTCGGTAAGAAGTATGTTGGATGTAGAGTAGGGTACAGCCAACGCAGAGCAGAGAGTCAGAAAAGATAACATTTGTGCTGGACTTCGAAGAATGGGTATGGGTAGGCTTTTCCAGGTGGAGAGGGTAGAAAGGCCATCCAAGCAGAGGGACCAGCATGTCTCAAGGCTCGGGGGAAAAACGCATGTGCCGTGTGAGGAATGGTGGGCCACTGCATGACCGGACTGTGGCAGGAGGTGGGCCTAACAGATGGGTGGGTTCGCCCTGCAGAGGGTCTTGTGCGCTATGCTGGGATGCCAGAAGGTTGTCCTATCGCTTTGTCCTTACTATAGAAGAAGCGGACAGACTTCTAAATCTTGCGGGTCTCTTCCTGTAGTTGTATCTCATGATTTGTTATGGGTAAACTGTTTGCTCTCTTGTGCCTCAGTTTCCCCATCAGAATAACACATCCTGTTATACTTAAAGACAAGTATGCCGTGAAGCATTGAAAGTGTGTTCTTTCGGGTTTCTTTTTTTAGATGGAAAAACAAGCAGCTAAGCTAAAGTAGCTGAAGAGGGAAATTGTTTGATTTGTGTCTTATAACCCTATTTTGACAGCTCCTGCCTTCCTCAAACTTAAAATCGGGTTTGGAAAGTAGTTATCTAGTTCCAAATTAATAGAGAAAAGGAGTACTAAAGCCCCGACATTTTCCAAATAGATTTAGGACTAAAGATATTTTTTAAAACCTTGTCAAAGAATTAAATCGATGTCACATTTGTCCCTGAGTTAGATCCGGTGCTGAAGAGTCTGGCTGGAGCCTACTTCTCTTCTTCCTTGTTTGTCTTCATAGCCATTTTGGACCAGCAATTAAACATAGTTCGTTTGAGGAAGTCACAAAACTCCAGTCTGTGTTTTAAGAATAACTAGATTGGATGTCATTGCCTGTGCCCCCCTCCTGGGGCAGCCATTGTAAAATTGTCGTTAGTGGTGTCTTTTTCATTTTAGGAGAAACCAGCCAAGCTCTAGCATCTTCTCACTTGCTCCCAGTGAGAGGCACGTAAGAGGTCAATAATTTCATTTTCCCAACAGCTTCCAAGGATCTTTCCTTTTTTTGTAGCTCCGTGTGCCTGAACTGCATTCACCTCTTTACCCAGAAACCCGCAGCATCCATGACAGATGCTGGGAGCGGAAGCTGGTGTGTTTTTGTGATTTGGTTTGTTTTTGTTTTCTTTTCTCCTTCAAAGATGATGTGAAGTTAAGAGTTAATAAGCGTAGGTCTCTTTAAACCCAGGGAGGTAGCTTCAGGACAGTAAGAGGTGGCCGAAGGCCAAGATGAAACTTGGGTACCCTAAAGGGTGAGGTCTTTGCCAAGGACCAGTGTTCATGTATGTGCCTGTTTGGACCTAGGACCTAACTATGAGTGTGTGTATGTTCATAAAAGAAATACTTCCTTAGCCACAAGCAGGGGTTTCAGGGAAGAAAAGCACCTTCTTATATAAATGTCTCATTCCCCCCACTGCTTCGCACCACTGCCGATTGTTCCCCGTAGGTTGTGGTGTGGTTGTAAAGTGGAAAAGCATTTGTTTCCTTGGTGAGTACACGTCTCCTTCCCCTCTGGCTCCATCAGTTCTATTTAAAGGAAAGTGAGGTGGAGCATGAGGAACACAGCCCAGAGCAGGAGGGGATGTGAGAACTACGGCGAAGGTGGGAGAGAAGCATCTCTCAGCTGCCCCCCGGCTGCTAGACCCGTCTCGGTGGAGATGCAGTGGGGTGCTGTGTGGTCCCCCACACCTGAACAGGTGCTTCCACCTGAGGACCAGTGAGAGCCGCCCAGGCGGCCGGCTTTGCCTTCCACGCTTGTCTGGGACTCACAGTTCTTGGGCAGCAGGGGCGCTGCCTGCTTATGTGCCGAACGTTAAACAGGAGCCGGATCTGCATAGCGTACTCAGGCATTGAACACAACTCTGTGAGGTAGAGTTATTCCATCCTTTTTGCAGAGGAGGAAACTGATATTCTGAGAAGTTACATGATTAAGCCATGGTCACACCGTCAGAAAGTGAGTCCATCAGGACTGGAACCCAGATCTGTCAGGCTTAAAATTCTGTGCTTTCAACCACTGCGCCATACTGCCTTTCTAAGGTGATGCAGGATTCGTATCTTCCAATGTCTTGGCTGGGAATAAGTGACAAGGCAGCAGGGATTTGGCATTTTTATCAGAAAAACTTTTCATTTTCTTTGTTGAATGGCAACAAGCAGTTTGCCTGAGATGGAAGTTGAAGCGGAGCTTGCCAGGAAACTGCCTGAGGGGGAACGAACCAGAACTTCTCTCCCCAGACAGGTAAACATGAGTTTACTCCCTGGCTTTTGTGGAGCCAGCAACTGCCATCGCCTTTTCTGAAAGAGCCACTGTTCACCCAGTGGCAGGTGCAGGCCAACTGTTGTCATGGCAACGGCAGGAGAGGCGAGCAAGTTTAATTCCAGAACTGATAATTAACTCGGGGGTGGGGAGGGGGGTAAGGAGAGGAATGGGGGGATAATTGTTTCAGGAGGGAAAACTTAGCAATTACCAGCAAGCTGCGTAGATGAAAAGGCCAGACACAGATGCCCCTGGAATTCAGTGCCTATCTCCTCTGGTTAGGAAGTTTTGATAACTCGTCCCCAGCCAACCAAGACACTTTAAGGAATCAGATGAGGAAAGAGGAATGTTACATAGGCTGGGAAGAGAAATTCAGGGGGTCAGGTGAATGACTACCCTAAATGACAGCAGCCGTCTAGAAGCAATCCAGAAATGCCATCTGAACTCTGCGGGAAGAATTCGTGCTTGGGGAGAAAGCAGGGCCCATAAAGCACACCTGTTTTGAGTTTGTACTTCTATGTATGGAATGAGGGACAGCGGCTTCATAGAGAGTAAAAAGAAGACTTGTAGAGACAAGGCACTTGTTGAGGCGCTTGATCATTGTGGCTGTTAGTCTGTAAACCCTCAGAGATTGTAACATTGAAAGTAAGCTAAGCATTCCACATGGATTATCCATCTCATTTAATCCTTACAGCCGCCTAGCGTGAAGGTGTTTGTTATTCTCCTAAAAGAATTTGAATATTCAGTACCTTGCCCAAGGTCACAGAGCTAGTAAGTCACTGTGCTGAATCCTATTTTCCTATTGATTTGTATTTATAAAATAAAACCTATATTACTCTATAGGGAAGAATCAGACTTAAGTAGATATGAACGTTTTACGGTAAAAAGGAAGATAATACTTTTTTTTAGTGGAGGTAAGGTGAGCTACAAAATAAAAATTACTGAATGAGAAATAGTGGAGAATGTCCTGTCATGCTTCTGAGATCTGTCACACTCCTAGCTCACAGATTAACCCTGTGTCTCCAGTTCTGATCGGGGAATAAGTGTGAGTCATGGTTCCTTCCTAACTTGTTATATATTTTTTAAGATTATTTTTTTTGCAGATGTGGAGCTCGAACTCATGACCCCAAGGTCAAGAGTCACATGCTCTTCTTCAGAGGTGCCCGGGTGGCTTAGTTGGTTAAGTGTCCGACTTTGGCTTAAGTCACGATCTCACAGTTTGTGGGTTCGAGCCCTGCATCAGGCTCTGTGCTGACAGCTCAGAGCCTGGAGCCTGCTTCGGATTCTGTGTCTCCCTCTCTCTCTGCCTCTCTCCTGCTCATACTCTGTCTCTTTCTCTCAAAAATAAACAAACATAAAAAAATTTTTTTAAAAAGTCGCATGCTCTTCTGACTGAGCCAGCCAGGCACCCCACTGATGTATTTTTTTTGAGAGAGAGAGTGAGAAAGACTGGGCACACACAGGTGGGGGAGGGGCAGAGGCAGAGGGAGAGATTGAGAATCTGAAGCAGGTTCCACACCCAGGGCAGAGCTGACACAGGGCTTGATCTCACAACTGTGAGATCATGACCTGAGCTGAAATCAAAAGTCGGATGCTTAACCAACTGAGCCACCCAGATAGATGCCCACCTAATGATGTATTTTAGTCAAACTTCCTTGGCTTATGTATTTTTCATTGGGAAAAAATGTCATACTTTATAGCAAGACTTCCCTGTATTCTGTGAGTGTGTGTATGGGAGAGAGAGGTGTGTGTGTGTGTGTGTGTGTGTGTGTGTGTGTGTGTGTGAGAGAGAGAGAGAGAGAGAGAGAGAGAGAGATGGGGGTGGGTGGAGAGGGAGAAAGGACCAGGGAGAGAAAAATTTTGCTTTAAAATGATGAGTCTCAGGGGTACCTGGCTGGCTTAGTCGGTAGAGCATGAAACTCTTATCTCAGGGTCATGAGTTTGAGCCCCACATTGGGTGTAGAGATTACTTATGAGACAACAACTAAAGTGATGAGTCTCAGTGGAAAGAGAAACCTAGCATTTATCCAGCAGTATCTTCAGAGCACCTACTTGCTTCCAGGTGTTGTCTTTGGTGCTAGGAGTGTAGTTGCCAACAAAACATTCAAGGTTCATGTCCTCAATGAGGTTATATCCTAGACTCTCAAGTAAGGATTGTGAAATGAAAGTGATATATAATTTAAAAACACATTTTAAATAACTCCATTAGCCTCTCTCCTAAAACCAATTATAGGAAGTCAAACTTGTCCAGTCCTTCTGACTGGGAGGAAAATATGCAGAAAATAGAATAAAAGTGAAGTATATGTTGATGATCACCACTTAAAACTATGAGCTTCCCCTCGATTTTCCAGAAGTTTGACAAACTCTCCTAAGTTGATGTTGCCTTTGTAAGTGAAACAATTAATATCAAAATTTGGGAGTTCGACTGACACAATAATTATGCTGGAAAATGTAATTTTGCCTGCATAATAGAGGTGGGATTATTTCAAGGAGATCTCATTAATGTGCTGCTCATCAACAAAGAGCAGTGTAACCTTTCTCTTATTAGATTAGTACAGGGTCATGATGCAAAAGGCTGTGGGAACAATTCTCAGTCTTTTGTTCTAAGAAAATAAATTAAGCACTGTCTAGAAGTCTAGATATGGAAATTGAAATCATTGAAGACAGAAAAACAGTGTGGCCACTCATACTGAAATCAACATAACCTTCTTTCCTTTCTGCGAGTTTTATTCCTTTACCCATTTGTTGAGCAGATTTTACCAAGTGTCTGCTATGACCTAGGCAGTGCTAGATGTTGGAGCTGTCGTAGAAGTCAAAATCAAAACCAGCCCTTGTTTACGTACAGTGGTCGGTCTCTCCTCCGCATTTCAGGGGCGTACATCTGCTCTGTCTGCTCATCTCTCTGCAAGCATAAAGAATCGGCAGCCTACTAAAAAACTGCATGTCATGTGCAATTGTAAATGGAAATCCCCCAGTGCAAGGCTTCCCAGATATAGTGGACTGAACACTAATTTGAATTGTTGACTTACTCTTCTAAGGTAGAGCTCCACGTCCAGTCAGTGTGGAACATGCTACCCGTTTATCCACATCTCGGAGCTCCACAAGTACCGTGCATGGTATGATGGAGTTCGAGCAGCCTTGTGATAATGAGACCTGCCTCCTTGTTTAACCCAACGTTCCCAAACTGATTGATTATAAGGCTCTTTTAACTCCTATCATAGAAATATCCCCCAGAACAGTGTTCCTCACCTGGAGGAATGCAGCTCAGTCTCCACTAGACGATGAGACCGGATGCTGACAATTGGCCACTCAAAGAGGGCAGGAGACCGAAGGCAATATATTAGGAGTGTACATCTCTCAGGCTGAAATCTCCCCCTCATTGTACTTCATGTCAAATAACTGGGATTTCTGAACTGCTTTCACTGATGTGATTTATTTCCGGTACAATTGGAAATGTAGTTACAGGGGTACAAATAATTGAAGCTGATATACATTCTTGGGAAAAAGAAACCTAGAAAGGGCCACTGGGATTTTTTTTTAATTGACATGAAAAAAGATAAAACCTGGATTTCCATAATTCCGTTAAAAATAAGACATCCATCATAACTAATTTTTTTTTGTTCTTTTCATCTTAATGTATTTCCTTTCACTTTTTAACAACAAAAAAGTTGTGATACCGGTGTATATCAAGCACCCAGCACCTTGCCTAGAACAGAGTAGACCCTTAAATATTGGTTGAGTGAAGGAATGAGTGAATGAGACAATGATTAGGGACGTTACTAAACACAGAATAATCCAGAACAAGGTCATTTTTGTTTGTTTGTTTGCTTTAAGTCAGTGTATAAAGTGGGCCTTTCCTTTTATCACATGATGGTGCCTTTTATATCCAGTTGCAGTCATGTGCTTATCATAGTTTGGGAGCAACTAAGAAAATAACATATATAAGAGTGTTTTGCAAACTGTTAAGTGCTTCACCCAGGGAATAGTTGTATTTTGTATTTTACCAATGATTATGGAAGTGCTCAGCATTCGGTCTCAGAAATTTCCCTGGTATAACCAAGCACTGATGCCAGATGGATTATACATCAGGATCACAGCGTTTTGACTTAAAGGCCCAAGAGACGTTGGCAACGGGACTAAGATGTCAGGTCTTCGGGAGAACCTCTGCCCATCCGCTTTCTCCTCAGCCTTCTAAGGGCACCCTCTCTGTCTGTATTGAGAATCAAGTGAGCATATATGTGAATGATAGTATGTGAGATGCAGATAAGAAATGAGAATGATGCTCTGTGCCCTTCAGAAGTATAAAGCGTGAAGCAAGCACAGTAGGATTGGATGGTAGAAGATGAAGTCTTTGTATAATGGTATCTGTTAAGACATAATTGTGTTTACAACTTGAGGTTCGTATGTGAGTCCTTTAAATAAACACCAGGATAAATAAATAAACATTTACCAGAAGTAATGAAGGAAACAAGAAGATTGACCTTGATTCACCACCTTTACAACTCACGGGGTATGCACAGACATCTCATTTCCTTGTACTGACAAGCCTGAGAGGTGGTTTTGCTGTCCTCACATTACAGATTGAGGGGACTGAGTGAGAGTAAGTGACTTGTCCAGGGTCTCCCAGCTAGAGCTGGTAGTGGAGAGGGTCCGTGCCATTGGAAGTAAGGCCTTCTTGTTCTGTATTCTGTATCTTTGCTCTCACAGCTACTTGGGTTCAAAGGATAATTCTTGTTTTCTCCTCCCTCTCCAACGTGCTTCTGCCCTTGACTTCACCTTCTCAGCTAATGGCATCATCATGTCTCAAGGCAGTAACTTAATAATATTCAATATCTCTCTCTTCTTCACACTCCATATCCAATTAGTCAGCAAATCCTGTCAGGTTTGCTCTCAAGTATACATCAGATCCAAGGACTTCTCACTACCAGCCCACCTCCTGTTCCAACCAGATCCTTTCTCTCCAAGAGTCCCCCTGCCTTCCCCTTGTCACCATCCTTATCTGTCCTTCCCCTCTACCTCCAACTGCATCCTTCACATAGAGCCGAGAATGATCTTCTGGGATGTGAAGATCATGCAGTTTTGTCCACTCAGAGTCCTCCAGTGTGAGTTCTGTCGTGTCTGCAATTTGCCCCAGAGTAACTGGGGGAAAGGGAGCTTGTAGAGTCCCACAAGACGTGGCTCCCACCTGCCTCTCTGTCCCCACATGCCTGCCGCTCACCCCAGGCTCGCTTTAACTACACTGCATTCTTACTCTTCTTCAAACAGGTGTGACGTGTGGCATTCCTTCTGGCTTCGGGGCCTCTGTGTGGTGTTCCCTTCTGCCTGAATGTTCATTCCCAGATCTTCATACATAGCTCACTCTCTCACCTTATGTAGGCCTCTTGAGACCTCCATTCCTTACCCAGCTTTGGGTTTCTGCACATACTTATCACTACGTGAAAATATGTTATGTATGTAATTTATTACTTTCTTTCTTCCTCACTGTACAATAAGGGTCATAAGGGGAAAAGCCTTGCCTTTCTCACCACTGCATTCTCAATGCCTAGAACGCTCTAGGCACACAGTTAAGTTTTTGAATGAATAAATAGCTGTGCAAAATCCACGTTTTGAGTTGTGGTGGGAACCCTGGTTTGGAATAGGAAACCCTTAGATTCACTGGAAGGCATTTTCAGTCTATCACCTTGGCAGGCCATTCACCATCAGCTCTTACTGGTGAGTCTGCTTTTGTTAGCCACAAAACTTCACAGAATGAGCGTAAGAAGGTCATAGAATCTGGAGTGGGAGGAGTAGGTGGAGATGAAACGAGCAAATGTGTATGCATCCTCTGAAAAGACGTGGAAGAGAAAGCCCTTATGTGACTTTCAGAGCTCTTGAGCTCTGTACCCATAAGGCTTGGCAGAGACTATTCTGGCAACGCTAAACTCGTAAGCCTAGGCCCTCTCATTCATCCTCAAACCCTGCCTAAAGAACACCAAGCCATAGGGTTCCCAAATGATGATGCAAAATAATGCTTATGCATCATAATTTTTGCTTATAACCCACTGATAACTAAAGTATCTAGGGGCAGTTTTCCTTACACGGGGCTACCTTAACAATGGGAAAATCTTCTCTTGATTATATTCAGTCTTATTTTGTTTCTCTGAACATGCCTGTGTTTAAATAGATGAGTAACACTGTCACTTCTCAGACCAGATCTAACCTTTATGCGGTTTGGAACGGGAAGGCCTCATCCTCTGCAGCTACCAAATTGATTTAAAGGAACTGACCCTCCTGTCGTAACACTGTGTGTCGACACCACAGGGGGCTAGGACTCCTTTCAGAGACCCATACCCTGCTGTTTTTCTGCCCCTGGACACTCAGCCTTAATGTGGTGTCTGGTTCCAGCCTCCTTCTCCTCGTACCTCCTCTAAGGGGCCGTCTCGCTCACCCTCTGAACGATATAGGCACTTGTCATCCTGAACCATTTCTTTCTCACTAGAAGCTGACTGGTAATGCAGTGAAATTTCTAGTTACTGTAAGTTGTGCTGACACTTTTAGCATGAGTCTTGCGGCAACGAAGGGCCTTACCAAATAAATAAAATCTAGTTGTTCACATAAAAGGACAGGGGGATGGTTTGTGGGTGAAGAGGAAGGACCGGACTGTTCTCAGAGCCTAAGCTGCTGCTTCTAGCACCCCAGATTGAGGGGAAGAAGTATAGATGGGGAGGAACCGTTACCTGCTTCTGCAGCAGGCCCTGGAGGCAGCCTGATGGCTGGGGACACATTGTAGTCCCAGGAGGAGTTTCAGGAGAGGAAGCTGCCTCTCGAAAGTGCGGAGCTGAGAATCCTGCCTTCCTCCTCGCGCTTTGGGTTCTTTTGTTCTTCCTGACCTGAATCAGATTACAAATGTTGGATCTAGGTCAACGTAATAGTAACAGTGTAATAGAATCCACTCACTGAATACTTAGTAAGTGCCTAGTAAGCACTAAGCGCTCTGCCTGTGTGTAAACATTGCCCTGAGGCTTCAGGCTTGGTGTTAGTGGTGGTCTTTCGGGTGCATAAAAGAGAGCTAAGTAGTTAGTTAAGAAGTTCTCGTAAAGATGCGCAGGTAAGTAAAGAGCACGGGCAACAGTCAGCCTCCTTACAGGCCTCGTGGAAACACCATTCTGGATCTCGTGCCACCCTCGTGGCCAGTGTCCGGGCCACCTCTTCGGCAGCAGCTTCTCTTGCCGTCCCACCAGGGCTCGGCTGTTACGGAGACTCCGCCATCTGTCTGCTTTTTACCCTGTACCGCGTCTACCCTTCCTTCAGGGCCCAAATCAGTTCCTTCTTTGGAATCCTCCTGTGGTCCTCCAGCTTTTATGGTTCATTTCTGGACTTACCACTTTCTCCTGTGTTTTGTAATCACGTGTGTGCTGTGTCACACCAACAGCCTGTGAGCTTTGGAATGGCAACGTCTGTACTTTATTTTTCTTCCTCTCAGGAAGTCGTAGCAGGTCTGTTACACTTTTCGCTAATGCTATACCTGAGCAGGATTTTGCCACGTTCCAGACTGGGAAAGTGACTGACCAGGACTGGTGAGCCCTTCCTTGGCCATCCCTTGGATGATGATGATCATGGCCATAATAGCTGACACTGATGGAGGGCTTACTGGGCGCCAGGCACTGTTCTGAGGGTGTTATGTGTCATGACTTCGTTTAATTCTTAAAACAGCCCCTTAGGGGTAGAGGCTGCTACCGTCCCCATTTTCCAGACGAGGAAAATTAAACATGGAAAGATGGAATAATTTGTCCAAGGTCACGCAGCCAGTAAATGGGAGAGAACTAAGGTTTGAACCAGAGCCATCTGGACACCCACCTGTCTCGATTGCCTTCTCAAATCACCACTGTAGGCTTGCGCTGAAATAAATAAACAAAAATTTTCAATATTTAGCAAATAAATATTAAGTAAATGAAATTTCTCCCATGCACATCTACTCTAATGAGGGCTTTTAACCTAATTATTCAAGGCTAGTTCCTTTGCTGTTCTCACTTAAAGCTGCACACTTGCTCTGTCTGCTGTGTTTCAGCTTCTGGGAAGGGCAGCGAGGCGGCAGGGAGAGCTTTGGAGGGAGTAAACTGTGTTCCCAGGACTGTGGCAGAAGAGCCCCTGGAGAGGTTTGGGCAGTGCTCTTTTCCTGTCCTTGGCAAGTAACAGGCGACAGAGGTGCTAGCATGACCGTAGCCGCCCATTCGGCTTCAGACCCGTGTGCCTTGTGCATGATGAGATTGGAGAACAGCAGCCTATCTGAGCCAGCCCCCGTGCAAGCTGCTGTCTGCAAAAGCAGGGGCGATCTCAGATGTATCATCGCAAGATAGTTCCTAAAATAAACAGACTTTTTGTTCTGACTCCTGCTTTTCCAGCTGAGGCCTGGCTGTTTCCTCTTTGTTTTTTTAAAACAATCTTTCTAGAAGGCATTTCTCTTCCTTCCTGCCTTTGGGTAATAGGGCTGACATCTGGGAAGAAGGAAGTGATCGACTCCTTCAAAGGTTATATCTCCACCAGACCCGAAAGTTGTTTAAAATTAAGTTGTGGCCTCTGGGGCTCTGAGTCAAGGTGAGCAGTGCTTGGGCCAGACTTCTGACTCCCACGGGGCCAGAAGCGAGAAAGTGAGCTCTTGCCCTGCATCAACCATCGTCAGTCAAGGAAACAGGTCTTTACTGAGTCTTAACCAGGTGCTTAGGCTTGTGGTAGCATGCGGGTTGCTTACAACCAAGAGGAAATGGGGAGGATAGTCAAGATTGGAATATACGAAGTAATTAGACAACAACAGTGAGATAATACAGACTAAAAACCAAATGTGTGTTTTAGACTCTCACAGTTTTAAGAGTTCTTAGAATCAGCAAGATATACCCGTTAAACCATTACGACCTTGGGATCAGAGGTTCTGGGTCTGAATTCCTAGCCTTATACACCTAGTCCTCTCATTTAAACTCCCTAGGCTTGGTTTTCTCATCTGCAAGATGGAGATGCTAATAGTGTCTAAAATATGGTTGCTGCAGGATTAACGAGATGATATATTTACTCAGTTAACAAAAAAGCGCTGTTGAGTGCCTTCTTTGTGCAAGGCAGTGTCTAAGTGTATGGAGTTTGTACATGTCCCCGAAATCCCAGTGGCTACAATACAGGTGTTTATTTCTCTCTCATAGTCTGTGTCCATGGGGGATCAGCTTTAACTCTGCTCCCTTCTTCATTCTACGGCCAAAACTAAGGAGCAGCTCCCATGTGGAACATGCCCGCAAAGGGAAAAGAGCAATGCCAAAACCGTGCACCCCACCCCTGTAGAGCAGGGGGTCACCGTTGGGGCAGTGCACAGAGTGATTTCAGACGGAGAGGAGAGTCCTGATGGCCCAAGCATTGTTGCAGTGATCTAGGTCCTGATGGCCCAAGCATCGTCGCAGGGATCTAGGTGAAAGATCTCGAAGTTCTAGGCCTGGATAAGAACAGGAGCGGTGGGGAGAAAAGGATAGGTGGGGCAGCATGGGCTGGGGAGGTGGAGAGGACGTAGCAAATGACCGTATTTGAGGAGTAAAGGAGGAAGAGGGAGCTAAATCAGGAGCCCTGGCTTCCACGCCTAGCCCTGCCACGACTTCCTCACATAAAGTCAGACAAGTCGTTGAGCTTTGCTGGCTTGCGGTGCTGGAGTGTGAACTTTAATAAAAGGGGAGACCTGAGTCTGATGTGACCCCTGAGGTTCCTTCCAGCTCTGTCCCTCTGTGGCTCTAAGACTACAAGGTCTTTGTCTTAGGAGGCCACAGACTATGGGGACCCAGGCTGTTGGCAGGGAAAGTTGGTTTGGAAAGGAAGACGTTGTGAGAACTCCAGTCTGCATGTGTCTCAGCCCCCTGGGTTCTCTGCCTTCCACTGTGCCTCTCTGCTCATAATCTTCACTTTCTCCTGGGCTTTGTTGTGAATCCAAAACAAGAGATAGGATTTCTTTTTTCATCTCCAAAGTGGGATCTGTGGACACACAGGGCCTGAGGTCGTGGGACTTATGTAGCCATGTGTACAGTGTTTCTCCAGTATCTTTGGTATCCTGGCATCTTTATACGCTTCTTCCAGCATATTTCATCTTATGAGAACATCTTCACGATGTCAGCCTGGGGGTCTGTTTGGGGAGAAAACTTACTGCCTCCTCCCCCATATATCCTCACGGTGAGAAACTTCTGCCAACACTTCCTCTCGAGGGCATGCTTCTGCCTCCCTTAGCTTCTACTGGCCCCTGCCCTTGGGAAGAGGGGTAACTTGTCTGACTGGCAAGAGTCTGGCGGTCATTTGGCTTTTCTTCTGTGTTGTGCAGGGCGAATATGTTAACAGTCACTGCACTGAAAAGACAACATGGCCATATCTTTCTCTCTTCTCTTTTGCTTTCTCGGTTCACCTGGTTCAGGCAGGATGGGGATCCCTCGCTCTTCTGCTCTCCTTTGTGGTAAGCAGATTAGGAAGGAATTGCCTCTCAAGGACACAGATAGGTCTTTGTTCCAGCTTCCCTATCTGTGGTGACTAGATGAGTGAGTCACTCCTGCCCTGCAATTCAGGTAACTTTGAGATAGTGGCCTGGTGGCAGGAGGCACTTTGTGTAGCCTCAGACACAGGTCCATCTCAGGCAGCACGGAGCTTTATTAGTTGGGTCTCCATTAACAAAAGTAGCACCTTGATGGCAACTTAGCTCCTTAAGTCCCTGCTGTCCTTGTTTTTTTTGTTTGTTTGTTTGTTTGTTTTTTTAGTGTTTATTTATTTTTGAGACAGAGAGAGAGCATGAACGGGGGAGGGGCAGAGAGAGAGGGAGACACAGAATCAGAAGCAGGCTCCAGGCTCCGAGCCATCAGCCCAGAGCCCGACGCAGGGCTCGAACCCACGGACTGTGAGATCGTGACCCGGGCCAAAGTCGGACGCTCAACCGACTGAGCCACCCAGGCGCCCCCCTGCTGTCCTTGTTTGAAATGAGAATACAGTGAAGAAGCGGCACCATGACCTTCCACAGAACACTTTCTGGCATCATATCGCGGTTGGTAAGGGCTTTCAGACCCCCTTCCTCAGCTTTTCCAGTGGGCAGGTGCAGCTGTTAGAGGGGACTGCTCGTCACCGTGCATCACAGCAAGTAGTGTGTTTATGAAGCTGAGTGGCCATCAGCCAATGTCTGCTTGACCCGGAAGCTGTGTTTCTAGGAAGCTTAGTCCAGCTCTGTATCTGGCATTTTAACCACTTCAGCCAAAATGCTGAGTTTGCTACTTTTTTCATGTGGTCATTTCAGTTAAATGACTACTTTGATTTTTCAGTATTGACTTTATTGTGCAGTCTAAGTTCACCAAGGATGACAGTTGTACCTAACAACTTTGAGGTTTTTAGCCTCTTTCCTATCCCTAGCACCAGGCAGTGTTTTGAAATATGCCTTTTAACTGGCAGATATTTAAGTCCTGACATGATGTTGGCTATCTCATGATTTAAGCCCTTGGTAAGCATTGTGCTTTATTCCGTGAGAAAAGAGTTTTGCCAACGTTCATCCTTCTGATTCTAAAAAGAGCATGGGCATAATAGAAATAAACTTGGCATATTTCGAAGCTATTTTGGGGCCTTTTCACCTTGGAACTTTCATTCATTCATTCATTCATTCATTCATCCATTCGCACATTCTCTCCCTCTCTGTGCAATGTAAAAGAAGGGGATTAGTTTCCTTTTAACGGTCTCCTCCTCTTTCAGCAGTTCTGTGTTGTAAGCACAGCTTCCTAAGTGAGACTGTTGGTAATGAACAGAACCACCCAAACTAGTTCAGACAGCACAGCCGGCTTCGGCAAGGACATGGGGCATTTCACAGAACCCGAGTGAAGGAAGTCTTCCTGTGCCTGGTGGAGACAGGAGTGTCAGCTGGTCGAGACTCTCCATCTCTGTTCTTCGTCCCTGTCTTCTTCCTGCCTCACCTTCCACCTGACAGAGCAGCCTCCTGTGCTTGCTTCTGTCCTTCCTCTTCCCTTGTAATTTCAGCTCACCCTGATGCCACTGTGGGCCCAGCTGTATGGCAGTTTTCTGATGCAGGATTCAGTATTGCCTCATCACAGGTCTCAAGAGAAGACCCAGCTAGTTCATGTCTGTTAATTATCTGCCCTTGAGTTAGGTGGTCGTACCTCACCCAGACAGCCTCAGTAACAAAGGGGGTGGGGGGGGAGGGGAGGACGTGTGGTTTGTAGGGCTTCTCCACAGGAGGGGGCAGGGCAGCCAAGTGAGTTGGGGAAGGGAGGCACAATTGAATGAAATTCTGCTATGCTCCCCTAGAGAGACAAACTAGTGCCTAATGTAGGATGACAATTTAGCTTTTCCTAAAATGGTTTTTGATAATTAGACAACAGAGTGCCCATCGCAGACAAGTTCCATTTCTTATTCACCTAACTGTTTCACAGAATGAAACACTCAACCAACATACGGTTCCTAGTGACACCCCTGTCTCTCATTTGCTGTGACTTCTTACAAGCCAGGGTATATGAGAAAAACTATGAATCTGAAGTCACAGGAGTTACTGCCATCTCTTGCTAGTTTGGTGACTGTGAACTAGTTCCAATTTCTTAGATTCTGTTCCCTTATTCACAGAATGGGGTTGACTTGCTCCTCACCAGCCTCTCTGGGTGCTCTGTGAGGAGCTCATGGTAAACGTATGTTGGATAATTTTGTGAATAGTAAAACACTATACAGATGAGTTCAGGTATTAATAAATTATGTTAGAGATGGGAACAAAGATACAGTTTTTTGTTTGGCATTTAACATGAGGTGCTATGGAATAGACCGTCTGTCATTTGCTTACCCAAGGAAGGTCGTGGCTTTAGGCAAGATCCCTAAACATCAAGTTTCTGGCTCTCCACCTTTAAGTCTCAGGGCTGTCGTGAACCACTTGGAGTTCGTTGGATGAAAGGTGTAATGAGAGGTAATAGGTGTATGCTTCTTCATCGGTGTGCATATCATCATGGTTCCTGGTCATGATAGAGGGCCTTTTGTTCATTTCGGAGGTGGAATTGTTTTAATCATTATAATGGTATTACATGGACTGTTGTCTGGGGTGCTTTTATTATCTGGGTTGCTTTTAATTAGATGGTGATGGTGAGGAAAAAAACGTGGATCACAAATTATTTCCATTTTGCAAACAAGTAAAAGAAACAATGAGTCGTAGGTCACTCAAGTAGTAAGTTGAAGAGCTAGGATTCAGTCCAGTTCCATCTGATTCAAATTCCCACATTTTTCTATGTGTCACTGGCACCAGATCTTAGAGCCCACTTTAATCCAGTGATTTCTAATGGGGGTTCTCAGATCCAAGAGGATCTATCAAGATAGAAATAAAATTGTAATGGGAAATCTTAACATTTAACTATAACAGGATTTTGAGTTATGTTAGCTATTTCCCCTCCTTCTGACCTAATTTGTCAGTTATTGATTATTTAATTAATACAAGAAAACTAATTAAATTTTCAAAAATGCTGTTTGTTAGACAAAGAGTTTCAGATTCTGAAGCTCCTGAAAGGTATATGGGGGTCATTGGTGGTTAAAAAGATTGTGAAATGTAGTCTAATCCAAAGACTGCAAACTGATGGGTCATCAGCCAAATCTACCCTAAGGAAGTGTTTTGTTTGGCTTCTAAAGTATTTTTTATGAATACTTTTATGAATTACTGATGAGCATTTAAAACTTGGACAATTTTACCTCAAAAACCCACAATTAAAAAAAAATTTTTTTAACATTTTATTTTTGAGAGATAGAGCGTGAGTGGGGGAGGGGCAGAGAGAGAGGGAGACAACAAATCCGAAGCAGGCTCCAGGCTCTGAGCTGTCAGCACAGAGCCTGATGTGGGGCTCAAACCCACAAACAGTGAGATCATGACCTGAGATGATGCCAGACGCTTATTAACCAACAGAGCCACCCAGGCGCCCCAAAAGAAAACAGATTTTTAAAGCTTCTTTTGGAAATTCAAAAGTTCTGACAATACTAGATCCATATTTTACCATGATGTTGACCAGCTGGCTTCTTAGATAGGCAGGTGCTTTCCAATTACCAGTGTTCAGTTGGCCCAATTTATTCATTTGTTTTGTGCCTTGGTCTTTTTTTTTTTTTTTTTTTTAAGTTTATTAGGGAGAGAGAGAGAGAAAGAGCATGAGCCAGGGAAGGGACAGAGAGAGAGAGGGAGAGAAAGGATCCTAGGCAGGCTCTGCACTGTCAGCACAGAGCCCGACTTGGGGCACGAACTCATGAACCGTGAGATCACGACCTGAGCTGAAATCAAGAGTTGGACACTTATCAACTGAGCCACCCAGGTGCCCCATGTGTCTTGGCCTTCTTATGCTGCTATTTTAAGGTCTTTCATGCCCACTTGTCTATTTGGCTCTACTATGTCTTTGAGAACAGGAACCACATTGTCATCTTCAGTTCAGCAAACACCATTGGCATCGTTTGGGGGGTTGGGAATGAAAAGAACAGTAAAATGGAGGTCCTACCCTGAGGAATATCACAGCTCAGCATCGTCTCTTTTTAACTCATTAAAGTACCTATCACCTTGGTATGTACAAAGTGCGGGTTCAAGACCTACTTGCTAGAATATGACCTCAGAAAGACTGAGGTCAGAGCACTGACCTGCCATTTATTGCCCACTTAAGCTATTTAAGTAAACTCTTCGGCTGCAGTTTTCTGGTCTCTTAAGTGGGGATAATCTTGGTGCCTGTGGGGTGAAAAGCAGATTGAATGACCTGATGGTCATCAGGGGTTAGGCATGGTGCCTTACATTTAATAACTGCCAGTGTATGGTGACTCCGATTACTAGGGTTAGACATGCAGTTGGCACTCAATTAATGCTTGTTGAATTAACAAGCGAGTGGGTGGAATAAAGTGTAAAGAATTAAATGTGTTTAAACAGGCAAATAGCTGTCAAGGATGATATCACCAAAAGTGTCTCTGGCAGGCCTGGAAACCACAGATTTTTGATGGCTTTGAATGTTCTGGCTTTAATGAGCCTAGAGAAAGCGCATGTTGTGGCAGAATCAGCACCCAAACTGCTGTAAAACACATTTATAAGCTTACCTCTGTGGAATAATATCAATCCCAGGTTAATACAAGGTGATACAAAGTTGAGAAGAGAGGAATAAATCTCCAGTAATCTTGCAAGGTAGACTTGTGCTTAGTGTTTTGAGAATGTACCCAGGACTTCAGGGTTGGCCTGTAGGCTAAGACTCCCCGAAACAGCAGGTTGACATTATCTCTGTGAACAAGCATCGTGGTTGCTAAGGTGACGGCCCGAATGGGAAGAAGCATTAGGCCACTTTCCCAGGGCTCCTGGACTGCTTGCTTCTCTTTTTCACAGCCTTAAGGGACAGGCAGAGGGGAATGGACTTATTTACTCTGTGTTATTACTGTCTCATATAACTGTTACACTGATCCTGTGAAACAGTTTATTATACAGATGACAAAACTGAAGCTCAGAGAGATTAAGAGACACGTTCCAATTCTCATACATCTTGTAAGCGGCAGGACAGGACTCGGGCTCTTTCCATAACCGCACAGAGCCTCTCAGAGCCAACCTCACCATCTCTAAGGGTTCACTCTGGCCACCCAACCCATTCTCATCCCTGCTCCCAAAAGGAAGCTCAAGTAAAGGCCAGCAAAGTAGATTTACTAAGGGAATACACACTGCTCACTTTCTTCTTACTCATTTTCAACGCATGATTATTTAGCACCTACATTATGCCAGGAATAGCTGCTGTTGCAGAGGATACAGGGTGAACAAGCCAGATAAGAGGAGGTCCCTTCCTTAACTCTAGTGGGAAGAGGCAGACAAAAAAACCAAAAACACTAGTAAACCACTAAATAAAATAACTTCAGATGTCAGTATTAGGAAAGGAAAGAAGGGATTTGATTGAAAAGGACTGGGGAGAAGACACTACTGTAGATAAGGTGTTCAAAGAAAAGCTGAGGAGGTCACTTCTGAGCTGAAAGCTGGCTGCACAAAGGAGCCAGTCAAGCACAAATGGGCGTGGGGAGCGTTGCAGGCAAAGGGAACAGGAAGTTCAGATTAGAGGCTGGCCTCTGGGGACTGTCACAGGAAGACCACTTCACCTTTTAGACTTTTTTTTCTTTTAATGTAATGTGCTTAACAGTGGAGCAGTGTTTCTGATTTATAATTTGAATGACAATATTATATTATTTGATATTATTATTTTTCTAGATATTTCGGCAGTGCGGCTAGTAAACTTACTTTAAAAAGCCTGTGAGGGGCGCCTGGGTGGCACAGTCGGTTGAGCGTCCGACTTCAGCCAGGTCACGATCTCGCGGTCTGTGAGTTCGAGCCCCGCGTCGGGCTCTGGGCTGATGGCTCAGAGCCTGGAGCCTGTTTCCGATTCTGTGTCTCCCTCTCTCTCTGCCCCTCCCCCGTTCATGCTCTGTCTCTCTCTGTCCCAAAAATAAATAAACGTTGAAAAAAAAAATAAAAAAAAAATAAAAAGCCTGTGAGCTATACAAGTCAGGGACACAAGCTGGCTTTGTAGGAAGAAGAAACCTCTGTTTCCTGGCAGAGACCCACATACCTTAGGCTCTGCCTGGGCAGTGGCACACTGCATTCAGGGATGGTAAGGACCCAGATATGGGAGGATCAGGGGGAGGCCTCCAGGAGCCCCGATCACACAGACGGCACTCGGACATCTAGGAAGGGAGCCACCCGATGATGAGAACACTTATTTTGGTACCAAACGAGGTCATTCCCGGGATGTTTTTGGTTATCCCAATGGGTAAATTCTAAAACAACAAGGAAATTAAAACAAAAAAACAAAAAAAAAAACTTTTTTTTTTTTTTTAGGAAAGTGTGGACTAAATACAGAGCATAAAATAATTTAGGAAGTAGAAGGAATGCCATGAACTCAAAAAGGTTCAAGTGGAATAACTTCCGAAACACTAAGAATCACTGCCTCGACCAGTGCGTTCCCAGCCTCTACGTAGTAATAGCTTGAACGTAGTAATAGGAATTAGAAAGCTATTTGCAGCGTTTCAGGAATATGAATGGCTAATAAGGTTAGACAGGCTATCATTCACTCCGCGCCCTTTTCGGTCACTCTTACATTGGTTCCTTCCGTATTGCAGCAAATCCTTAATGAGTTATCCACTGTGTGCCAGGTAGTATGCGAAGTGCTAGGAAATTTTTTAAATGACTAAAATAAGAATCCTTGCTGTGGAGACATTTTAAGCGTCTGGAGAGCAAAGGGACAAGTAAATGGATCATTACAAAGCACTATAACATGTACTGATAGAGGTGTTTATGGAGTGCTTTGAGAAGTCCACACAGTGGGGCAAATGCTAGCCATAGGGTCTTGGAAAGCTTCCTAGAGGAGGGATCACTAAATCTAACTTTAAAGGACATATATAAATTAGCCAGATGGGTCGAAGGGAATGAAATTCTTGGCAGTGGAAGGATCATATACTTAGATGCAAGGCTTTTAATTCTCTAGAGTGCTTATGCATTGTATCAGAATTGTGTTGGGCTTTGAGTAAAACTCTGGTATCAGTAGCTTAAGCAAACAGAGGTTTATTTGTCGCACGTATTACGTTTGGAGGGAAGTGACTGCTGGCTTTGGTTCAGTAGCTAGTGATATCAGTCTGCCACATGTCTCTGAGACTCCCTGGACTTGTTGCCATACGATCAAAACGGGGCTATGGCTTTGGGTATCATATCTGTGTTCAAGCATGAAAAAGGGGTCAGAAAAACGGCCATGTCTGTCTTAATCAGAAAATTGAACATCCCCCACCCAAAGCAGAAGACTTATTCTTCTGTGTCATGGGCTTAGACCAGGCTACATTTCCCCCGCCTCACCCTGCGGTGTATGCACATACTTAACCCTTCCACCCTCCAGAGTGGAAACCAGCAAGGGAAGCAAGTTAGCAATGACTAGATCAACCAAACAGTGGTCTGCCAAACACATTTCATTTTACTTTTCCTCATGATAAGCTCAAGAGTAGGAGAAGCAGGTGTTCTTGGCTCCACTTTACAGAAGAAGAAACTGAGATCGTGAAATCGCAGAGCTGTACCTTTATTTAGCAATAACAACAACAGCATGAGGGCTGATGTTGATTGTGTGCTTATTACACACCAGATTATGCGAAGCACTTTACATTGTTCTCTCATTTCGTCCTCGCAGCCCCAAGAGGCAGGCTCTCCTTACTTGATAGATGAGCAGTCTGAGGTGTAAGATGTTGACATAACCTGCACAGGGTCACAGAGCTAGCCTGGAGCAGAGCCGGGATTCCAGCCTCAGTCCTCCTAATGCTCTTCTTGCCTCTTCTACCTGGAAACTCTCCGAACTTTCTCCCCGTGGATCCAGTAAATGTGCCATCTCACTGACATTGCCCAGAGCCCTTGAAGCCATCCCATGCCCCTGTTACTCTTGTTAATTTATTTGAGCCACTCCTGTTTCTTCATTATTGCCTTTATGGACAGAGAATCCAGCAACACATTATTTCAAATGTTCTGCCATTATGAATGCATTTCCTTTCATTGTAATAGCACCGACCATAATGAGTACATTTTGTATTCGTGCAGATGTCACTGGTGTTTTCGATGCTCCATTCTAATTTATGTTGGAAAATGAATACTTAAAGTATTGCCCAGGCTCCCATTACTCCAGAGGAAATGAGGGACACCCGGTGTGTATGCATATGTTTTTGCATTCATGCAGCAGATAGAATGTTTTGGTCAGAATGAATTGTGTGCCTGAAATGAGTCTGGCCCTTTCCTGGAAGGACACACTGGAGGTAATTTGCTGTGCCTATCGGCGAACCTGTGCAAGCAGGTTTCTCTATGAATGAGTGTCGGGGCCTACTGAAGGGACACAAATTATAGTCAGATTTTGTTAGAAAGGGAAGAGGGAAAGCTTAGCTGATTGAGGGATCCAGGTCGTGGGGTATCCCGAGAGCTTGCCTTCATGTGCACAGCCTGCAAGGTTGCTGATGTGTTCAGTGCCAACAAATCACCCCATCAGCCAGCCACACACTGTTATAGCCTTTTTGACATTGAGGGTGAGTAATGAGACAGGCCCACTGGGGAGCAGAAGGTGCTTGGTTTGGGGCTAGTTGTGTGAACTGATCCTTACCTTGAGAGACTATCTGTGAGGTGGAGGGATGATGATAGGCATAGAGTATGAAATGCCAAATTGCGGTAGAGTGTGGCTTCTTTGTGGAGAGAGGCTGAAGTATTCAGCTGTCCAAGAAATGGTTTTCCCTACGTTTGAAACAATATGTGGGCCATAAGTCTCTAGACATTGGACCTGTCTGTTGGGGATACTTAGGGTGGTATCTTTTCAGATACGTCTATGCCAAACATCTCCTTTCCAAGGCTTGGTATTGAGGTGGTTACAGGGCACCCTGGAAGATAGCATGTGAGCCCCATTATTAGGAATCTTCATTCAGGGCTTCTAGGAATTCAAAAGAAGCTGACTTGGTGGTTTACAGAAGAGTAGCCTAAATTTCTGTCAAATCCCACATTTTTATATCACACCTATTCCAGTTGCCCTTTAGTAAAAGTTGTGTGCTCAGTTTAGGATTCCTGACTTCATATACACATGTATATACAGTATGCACATAGATTGGGGGGTCTGGAAATGTTTTTCTTTAAGCAAAAAAGGGAAAGACCCTTTCTAAAATTTGGTGTGGGGGAGAGCAACATTTTTATATCTAAGTGATCTTAAATCTCACTAGCTTCTTATTGCTAAAAAAGAAAATCTATCAGAATCTAGACTGTAGCATTTCAATATGTGTCCTTTTCTGTTTCATAGGCAGTGCTTTCCCCTCCAAGTTTCTGTAGCCTTAATTTTTACTCAATTCATCACCTGACTCTTCTGTCAACTTAGAACACAGACTCAAAAGAACTAGTTTTTCCAAATCTTTCTAGAAATATGAACCCAGAGAAGATCAGTGCAGTAATCTTAAAGAAGTTATTGTTCTTTACTTCTTTGATGACAAAAATCTACTAACACTGTCCTCTATGGAAAATTCCGTTTTACAGGACATTCTGTTGGACCAAATACATTATTCAAACACAAATGTACCTTGGGGCGCCCAGGTGGCTCAGTTGGTTGAGCGTCTGACTTTGGCTCAGGTCATGATCTCATAGTTCATGGGTTCGAGCCCCATGTCAGGCTCTGTGCTGACAGCTCAGAAGTCTGCTTTGGATTCTGTCTCCCTCTCTCTCCACCCTTCCCCTGCTCACACTCTGCCTCTCTCTCTCTCAAGAGTAAATAAACACTTAAAAAAGAAAAAAAGAAAACACCATGAACGTACCAGCGCTGAGTTGAATCTCTGAGTCCCACCTTCTCTATTATTACAAACTCAAATGCCCATACTGCTCGCCGCATCCTCTCCAAGAACACAGCAAGAGGCAAACATTTCAGAGCCACAAGGCTGGGCAGTCTGCCCCATTGCTCGCCATTTCCTCAGGGGTGGTGACTTGTTTTTTGTTTTGTTTTTTGTTTTTAGTTTTTATTTATTTTTTGAGAGAGAGAGAGAACAGAGGAGGGGCAGGGAGAGAAGGAGAGAGACAATCCCAAGCAGGCTCCACGCTGTCAGCGCAGAGCCCGACATGGGGCTCGAACTCACAAACCGGGAGATTGTGACCTGAGCCAAAATCAGGAATCAGAGGCTTCACTGACTGAGTCACCCAGGTGAGGGGCAGTGATTTCACTTCTGCCCTGGGGCGGGGTTGGTCTGAAGGGAGTGCAGGAATGAGGGTGCAGATAGAAGCTGTCTCCTAGAGGAATGGCTTCATGTCTCCTCCTCGGACAGACGGCAGAAGAAGTTGCAGTTTACCACCAGAGCGCTTTGGAATCTGAAGTGTAGCAGACCGAAGCCCAAGAACCTCTGGGTCAGAGGTGTGCGCCGCTGTGGGGCCAGAGTGAGGAGCAGGGGTGAGGACACAGTATCAGCCTGGTTCTCTTTCAGTTCACTGCTACCTGCTCGGTTAAGCTGGCGGGCAAGCCCGGGAAGCAGCCTGAACTGCTCTCCGGGGGAGCTGCTGATCTTAAGAGAGTTCCTCTAGCAAATGTGCCTTCAGGGGACCATATAACCAGATGCAGAGCCATTTGCGTTAATTCATCCTACACATGTCTTTTGCCTCCTGAAATGTTCAAGGTTCCTGCCATATGCAGACACAAGCGTCTGGTCTCTAAATAGCTGTGCGCGTAGTCCACTCTAAGATGATTGGACAGCAGGGGTCCGGCCCCACAGAGACTATGGCTCCCTCTTCCCTGGACTTAAGTTGTCTGTACTTCCACTGCCATCCTTTGGTTACAGTTGTCCTTAGCCGTGAAACAAATTCAGGGTCTTTACATTTTTCCTCAACAACAAGTGGCACCTACTGAGTGAGAACAGGTTGACACCAAATCTTTGTATTTTCTAAAACTGTTCACTGAAATAAAACAATTTATAATAATAGCCATCACTTATATGGACCTTGTGCCAGATACAATGTTGAGGGCTTTAATAAGGTATTTTATTTAGTGCTCACAACTACTCTACGATGTAGGGGTTCTTGGACCCATTTTACAGGAGGGTATTAAAACGCAGAGAGGAAAGTGACTTTCCCAAGATTCTAGTATCTACTTACTTCAGAACCCAGTCCTTCCCTTTCAGATGGTTATTGCCAACTAGAAGAGTGAAGAAAGATGTCATCAAAGAGATTCTGTTAGCCCACTTAAGATAGATAGGTTTCCTCTTACTTTAATCAGGTGGATAGGAAAGGCCATGGTGCTCTACAGACCCAGAGCTAATTAACCCAGGGGTGACAGGTACCAACAGGTAGGTCAGCACGATGCACACCTGGCAAGGGTCACTGCCCCGCCCCACATTCTTTTTGGTGGGAAGAACATTGGTTTTGCAGTTGGGCAAATCCGGGCCCCAGATGTGATCAAGTCACTGGCCTCTGTGAGTCTCAGTTTTCCACATCTGTGAAACAGGGCATCATAATGCCTTCTTCCCAGAGATGTGGTCCAAATGGGATGGGAGAGTGTATGTAGCTGCCAATTGTAATGCATGCTCCTTGGATAATTTTTTTAAAGTTTATTTATTTTGAGAGAGAGGGAGCTCAAGCATGGCGGGGGGGCGGGGGGAGGCGGTAAGAGAGAGAGTCCCAACAGGCTCCACACTCCTCGTGGAGCCCAACGTGGGGCTGTCTCATGACCTCAAGATCATGACCTGAGCTGGTATCAAGAGTCAGACACTTAGCCAACTCAGCCGCCTAGGTGCCCCTCATTAGAAAAAAAATTTTTTAAATACATGGTTGCTTAAAATGTCATTTTACTGTGTGTTAACAGACTGTTTCCCAGGCACCCTGAAGTGTTTTGGCCCCGGCAGGAGAATGGTTGTGATCCAGTGCTCTGCAGCTTCCCCAGAGGCGGGTTCATTCTTCAGAACCAGTTCTAATTTTTATGGCCTGTTTTTCCCTCCAAGGTGGGAGGTAGGCTGAAGCCTTCCCTCCTGCCCTTTCTATCCTATACCCTCCCTGAAGAATTCTCCCACCTCCCTTTTGTGATTTCCTTAAGTGCTTTTAATGGCCACTTGACACTAGAAAGATATTCCCAGCAGGCACTCCATCTGTAATGGCTGCTGGCTGCCTGATGTGAACTTGCGGCTGACCTCTGGGAGAGCAGTGCGGGGTGAGCAGGGAGTCAGGCTCTGCTCCAGCAAAGCAGGGTGGTGGGTCCCTGAGCAGCTGGCAGGCAGCTGGAGGAATGGCCGCAGACATTTGCTTCACACCTTTGCCACCTCTCTCCTGCACGTCCGGAAGTATCCTCGGCAGAGGATTATGGTATGGGTAGACTCCCACATTCTTGACACCAGCCACAAACAAAGCAAAAACAAGAACAGTGCACAGAGGGCTGCTGGAAGTACATTTCCGCGGTGGCTCTGGGTCGGCGCTGTGAGGAGCGGTGCGGTGTCCTCAGGGTCATCTGCAGTCGCCAGCGCCAGCCAGCCATTATTCCACTGCCTGCCACCTGGGGGCCCACGCTGCCTCCCACTCTTTTTTAGCCTTCTAAATATGACTGTCTTCGTCAAGGGGAAGGTGATGAGGTGCAAGAAATGGAGGAAAAATGCAAATCCCTTGTGTCTTCATTTCGCAAATAGACACACAGCTGCTAAGCAGGGTTGTAAGCGTTTAGTCATAATATGTGCCCTCGAGCAACAGCTCATTGTCTAGAGGAGAAAAAGCCAAGTATCATACGGGGTTAATACCACCCCAAGAGACATGTGTGGTGGCCAGCGACCAGTGCCGGGGAAACAGATTTCACATTAAGTCGTGTGTGACTCTCTTGTACCTGCTGGGCTGTGCCCGAAGCCACACAGCCAGGACTTTATAAAAGAGCCTTCTGTACCCACCACTGTTCACAGCCTCCTTCCTGACCTCTCAGCCCTGCTCACCTTGTCCACTCCCAAGCCTTCCTGGACCTTCTGAAGTTTGGACCTTGTAATGGATTGTCCTGTTCATGGACCTGGCTCATGGCTCATGGCTGTCCCTCTGCCCCTCTTGCCAGCTCCGACTCTTGCCCTGCGTCCGTGGCAGTTGTTCATGCATATTTCCCCATGCAGGCTGCTCCTAGGTCTGCTGGTCTCACCAGCCCCTGGGATTCTACATTTGTACCACCCCCCACCCCCCTACCGTGAGCAGGGTCACCGCCAAGTCCCAGGCTCTGTGAGCCCGAGAGCTGAATGCTCAATGGTCTGTGCAGGCCAGAAGGGTCGGGACACCCTGCATGGAAGACGTAGCCTGGAAGGCTGGTTCTGATTTGGGCAGGGAAAGGGAGAGGATATTGCTATTCCAGGCTGGAGCAAGAGAGGCCCTTGTTATGACTTGTTAACAGCTGTTAAAGCCGTCAGTGTGAAGGAGGAGTTTAGAACTGGAGCTGCCACAGAGATTTAAGGATTATCTGTGGATTTCAATGCCATTACTGTTCTTTACTGGAGGGCAAGGGAGGGGGGAGGTTGGAAGAAGGAGAAAATAAAGCCTCTAGTGCAGAGTTATGTCAGATTCATGGAGTTTTACACTCCTCCCCCAGACAGTTTTTGCATTCCTATGGTGGGCCTGATTTGAGAGTCTGGTCTTAACCCTTGGCAGGAGTGCCCTTTATAAAGCCTTGATATGACCGTTCATTCCAGTTAAGATGAGTAAGAGCTAAGTGGGTGATCATCTTTTCTTTAACATGGACCGCGGTTCCCGCCGTGGTTGCTAGGCCCCTATAGATAATCTCACCCCATTTCCAAAGCCTGGTCTGCCATCCTCTCCACTGGGCAGGAAGAGGCATGTGATTAGCCACCAGAGTCCTCTGGCCCAGCAGGGCTCCAAGGCCTGTCGGCCATCAGATGACATCATAAGAGCAACAACAAGAGGCAAAGGATGGGTTAACCTCATCGTGGCAGACATTTTACAACATCTACGCGTGCCCGATAATGACAGCGTATACCTTCAACTTGCACGGTGTTACGTGTCGATTATATCTTGATAAAGCTGGGGGGGGAACCAGACTCCAGAGAGCTTGGGGAAGCAGTTTGGGAAAGCACTGCCTTCCAGCTGAGCATAAAGCAAGTGGTTCCATAGGCTCTGCTGAAACTCTGTCTACAGAATTGTCATTTTTTTAACCTTTTTTTTTCTTTCTCGTGTATATTTCAGTCAAGGGCCCTAAAAATAGTTTTTAGAGAGGAGTGGCTTTATTGTCTCACAGCAAATGTTTTTTCATTTAAAAACAGGCCCTGAAAGAATTCTCTCATCTTTTCCCCAAAGTGGTTAGCTGGCATATTTATTTCATTGTCATTCCCTCCCTCCACCCCTCAGTGCCGGGCAGAGTGAAGATCGCAGTGGAATGTTTTAAACAGTGAGTGGGTGAGTGGGCGGGGAAAGCACAAGCTCTCTACACTTCCTGGTAATGTCTCATGCTGGTGTAGAAGAGCCATCAGACATGTGTACTATCCTATACAAAACAGAGTTCTGATTGGGACGCAGAAGTGAGAGCCTGAGCTGTCATCTGATCCAGGAAGGAGGAAGGGAACGGAGCAACGTGGAGTGAAAGTCTGTTATGTCAGGCACTATCTTGCACACCGTTTCCTGAGAAGAGCGGTTACTTAATGAGCATTTACCATGTGTCATATGCTTTTACATTCATAAAGAACCTGGAATCATCGGCCCTATTTTACAAATGAGGAAACTGAGGCCCAGTGGAGTAAGTTTTGCCCAGGGGACCCAGTTAATAAGTGGAAGGACTGAATTCAAACCTTGATTTCTCTGTCCTTCCTGCTCCTCTCAGTGTGAAAGCCAGGGTGGAAAAAGTCTGACAGCAGGGAGCCATCTAGATTGCGGACAGATGCCCCTCAACTCTGCAGCTTTGGAGGATGACTGGGCCTTCCTTGATACTAAGGGGAACATTCCCCTGATACTTTGGGGCGTTTGGATTATCTTGTTCTGGCTGGCCCCAGCGGAGAACAGTTGCTTTTCAGGTATCCTGAATAAATGTTCCGACATCTGATTTATGTTGGGCCACAATCAAGATGTTCTGCAGATGGATAGAACAGGTCTGAAGAGGTGGGACTGTGTCATTTGAGTGTTACAGCAGAGCTGGCTTCAGAAAGAAAACAGGAGGAAGGCAGAAGATGCCTTTAATAATCTTTATCTGCATCCTTCAGCACCCTGCGCTTACACCCTAGTCCTGGCCCTGTAAAGATGATAATTTCTCTTTCTCTCACAAAACTTAACCATCTACCTTGTCCCGTCAGCTTCTAAGATGTCAGCTGGCTCACCCAGAAACTCATCTGTGCTCAAGTGGCATACGTGGTCCCATGACCTACCCTTGTCTTACAATAGCTACTAAGTTTTTCACTCTAGGGACTCAGCCAAAAGTGTCGCACCTCAGACTAAAGGAACAACGTCGATAAGGTCTTCAGGTTTAGTGGCTTATGGGGAGATCTTTTGAACATGACAGGGGCCGTAGCTGCCTTTTCCATGATGTCATGTTGGGTACCTGTGACTTTCCCCGGTGCTAGGGCAGCCCTTTGACTCAGAGCAGTGGGCTTTGTTCGGCCTTGAGAGCGGGTGATGGCATGCAAAGAGCGGAGACCTGCAGCACTCGTTCCTCTTTTCTCTCTTTGGTCTGGCTCTCCGGTGTGGTGTGTCCGTGCGCGTTGGGTCATCTTCCTCTCTCCTGGCCAGACTGGTGCCCTCTCTCATCTGACGGCACTGACGTGGAACCTGGGGAGAGCCTCTTGCAGGATTCGCTGAACGTAAATTGGATGGGATGTTCTCCTTCGCTCTCTGTCTGCATCAGTGGAGCAGATTCCTACGGTCCAGATCTTGGCTGTACCGTGAGCTTTTGGAACATTGGGGTAGGGATAGCTTTCTTACCTTCTCCACTTCCTGGGGGGCGGGGGGACTCCTAGCAAGAGTGTTTACGGCAAGGGCAGGGATAGGACAGAGTAATAAAGAGGCAGGGAGCCAGGCCTCCGTCTGAAGGGTTCCTTTTTCTAAACCTCTTCTTAGTTATGCTCATTTCAGAGAATATAAGCTGGCCGGAGATGCCTGAGTTGTTAATTAGGCAGAAGACACCGCCTTGTAGTTTACTGTTTCCCTATTTCAGAGCCCTCTCACTGTCCCTGGCATAGGCCTTCGACTCCTGGACAAGTGAGTCTGGCTTTGGCAAAGAGGGAGTCGTGGGCTCTGCTTGGGAGCAAGCGTCTGTTCACTCCAGACCCCCAGCATCATACATTGGCAACTGTAGTGTCCATCCAAGGGGAGTCTTGGACTTGCTCTAATGGTGCATAATCACATGTGAGCAGCTTGATGCCTGCCTGGCCCCCATGCAGGCTTTATATTGAGTTACTGCTAGGTGTTTTTTTCCCCTAAAATTCTGCTTGCGCTGCCTTGGAGAGTGTCACACGGAACCCAGGCTGAATATTCTAAACATAGTCCCGGTTCACGTTGTGGAGTGCTGGCCGTGTGGCAGACGCCATGTGGAGCCCTGACCCCCTTCTCGTCTCCTGCTTTTCCCCACCCACATCCCTCCCATCTTCTTGAGAGACGCTTTGTTCATGACCATGAAGATAAGTGTTAGGAGCTGCTGCTGAGATGCTCTTTCCCTCATGCACCCTCTCACACGTTATCTCCAACCGCTGGGAACCTCCCACAGCTCCCTGGACATGCCGAGCTGCTCCACATCTTCAGGAGTTTGTTCAGGCTGTTCCCTCCACCTGGCGTGCCCTCCTTCTGGCCCCGAAGGCTTCCTGGAAACTACCAGTCCATCTGTCAGCACTGAGTGGCGGTCTTTTCGGTCTCTGTGAGCAGAATTTACCATCTCTTCCTTGTCTCATAGCGCATAGGCTGCATTCTTTGCCAGTCCGTGAGCTCCAGCCGAACCCCCTGTTTTTCCATCACTGGCAGGCAGTAGGGGCTCAGCCGCCGTGAGATGAAATAGAAGCAGTTGGCTTTGGGATAGGAGTACTATGAAAACTGTTGAAGGCGGTTGAGTGCTCGTTACTTGTCAGTAAGTACATTAAACGCCCTACCTATGACCTCATTTAACACTCCTGGCAACTCTAGGAGGGAGATCCTGGTATTTCCCCTTCTTGAGCTGCCCTCCGGCACCCACGCGCCCGTCATTCTCTGCCCCAGCGTCCTGCTTACCTTCTTCACAATACTTTCCTCTATCTGAAACAATCTGTTTCCTTGTTTCTCAGTTGTCTCCTTCACCAGACAGGAAGTTCCATGAGAATGGGGACCTTGTCGGTCGTGCTCACTGCTGCAACGCCAGCAATAGTACAGTGCCTAATACATCGTGGGCGCTCGGGGAGCGTTTGTTCGCTGAAAGAGCAAAGGAGTGAATGAAGACGCCCCGTGTCACAGATAAGCAGATTGAGGCTTAGAGAGGCTATCAGATAGCTTTGCCAAAGTCACCCAGCTTAGAAGGGCTTGGTTGGGAATCCTGGTTTTATTCCAAAGTGGATGAGCCTCACAGATGATACCACCCTCGTTAGGCATTTTCCAAGGAGACAGATCTTCATGTTCCTAGGAGAAAGTCTGCTTTTCTGTTGGATACAGTTACTGCCTTGAAGGCCATTCTTCCCCATCTTCCACTTTACCTGCTAAATCCTTTCTCCTAGGCCAGTGCAGGTTGTGTGAGGTGCTGTGTGCCAGCCGTCCGATGCCTCCTAAGTGCCAGGCATGTTGCTAAACACCGGGGATAAAATGGCGAATGAGAAACAGATTCAGCCTCCCAGGAGCCCAAGTGGCAAAGACACATTTATAACACAACCGCATGAGGGCTGTGCTGAATCCCTGAACCCCTGGAGGCTGTGGGGGAGAAGCAGGGGTCTGTCAGACCACCTTCATCGCTGGCTCCCTGCAGGCAGATAAGGGGGTGTCAGCCCAACTTAACTCAGATGTTCTCCTCTAGGGGGTAGAGCAGAAATCGGCTGAAACCTTGAAAGGAGCATCCTAATTAAAAGGGTGAGAGGTGGATGCCTCTCACCTCAGGACAGACAGGATTGAAACTGAAACCAGTGTCTGACCCAGAGACATCCTGCCCTAAGTCCCCGGGACGGTGTCTTGGTGGCGGACCCTTTGGCACGACTGTTGGCTGGAGCCCACAAGAACGAAGGTGAGCATCTGAGGGAAATAGCGAACTTGCAGCCAGGGTCCTACAGGGAGGTCACAGGCGGAGAGACTGTCGGGATGCCTTACAGCAGGGAGGAAGGTTTCTGGTCTTTGATGTCCAAACTGGAGTGTCAGTCTCCAAGACCTTGGACAGATCTTCAGCGGTCAGCAGAGCTCACCGCCCGCGCCACTGGGAGCGAGGAACGCAGCCAGGCTGACTTCACGTGCACCCTCCTGTGCCGCTGTCACCCATCACCGAGTCCCCTGCCCAGCCTTGGTCACAGTTCCAACTCCGCCTACCTGTGGGACTTGGGGATGTCACTTCGTTTCTCTCTTCCTCGTGTTTCTTCATCTGTAAAATGGACTGCTGGTGCTGTTAGGATTCTTGCTACAAACACTGAATGTGAACATGTTGGAGAGGGATTAGTTCAGTGCCCAGCAGATAATAACGATGGCCTCCACTTAGTGAGTCCTTACATGTGTCACTATCTTCATTTCACAGATGTGGAGACGTCGGTTTAAAGAGGCCTCCCACCCACGGTCTCATGCTGATGTGTGTGGACGGGGGCCTTGAAGCCCTGTCTCCGGTTCTTAGCTGTGTGCTTTTCCCACCGTCCCTACCATCACAGTGGCTAACCCTGCTCTCCCACTTCTGGACCCGTGCCTCAGCTGGTGTTTTCTACAGAGGGAGGGAGGAGAACCACGAATAAGGCCCCCTTTACTTCCACCTTGGCCTGCTTGACTCTCTCCCTCTGCACACCATTAGGGGAAGGGAGGATAGCTAAAGTTGAGAACCCAGACCTGCCTTGAGCACAGCTCACAGCTGGATTGTGGAGGGCTGGAAGTTGCCAAACATGCAGCTGTTTTATGAGGAGGCCACATGAGAACATTTCCTCACGCGGAGGAATTGGCTCTTCAGATTTCCTTGCTTGGGGAGGACTGGACTTGAGCTTGCTTCTGCTTTGCCCTCAGTGACACAGCATTCCTTGGACACACCCATCCTTTACCAGTAAGGCTTAGTCATTTGTAAGAGTAACCATGTCTGATACAGCATTCTCAGCCACACCTGGTGCCTCCCCCCACCCCCTTGTGGTTCTGTGTACCCGGTGATTGCAGTGACAGAAAAGAGATAGAGCTTGGGCTCACCTGTAGAAATCAGCTGTCCCTGAGATTCCTGGGAAGTATCTCTGAGACTGGCAAGCTGCCCGCAGTTAACCTGGGAAGGCTTGGAAGGTTTCTAGAACAATAATACCTCAAGGAGTTATTTTGATAATTCACTGGGTCATTCATTCAAAAAATATTCGGTGAGGTTTCCCTGGTGTCAGGCACATTATCCGGTACTGGTGATACAGCAGGGAACAAAATACTTAAGGACCTTTAGCATCTCAGAGTAGCTTTAGGTAGTGACAGGCGCTGTGGAGACAATACAACAGTCTGACGTAATTGTGTAGGACTGGGGTGGCTGCTCTAGACTGCTTGGTCAGGGGAAGCCTCTGAGAAGGTGACATTGAAGCTAAGACCTGAATGTTAAGGAGCCAGTCACTCCAAGCCATGAGGGGAAGAACTTAGGGAATCAAAGAGCAATGCCAAAGCCTTCATGCAGGAGCAGGCAAAGCCAGTGTGGCCAGCAGGTGGCTTGAAACGGGTTAGAGAGGGAGGCAGAGGCCAAATCGTGCAGGGATTTGGGAACGATGAGCTTTCTTCTAAGGCTATGGGAGGCCATTAAAGGAGTTTTGAGTGCGGCAGCGCCATAATCTGTTGCACATTGAGAAGTATTACTCTGAATGCAGCTTGAAAACTAAGCAGTAGTGGAGTAAGGGTAGAAGTAGGAGGACCAGTCAGAAGGCAAGGGCAGTAGGTCAAGCAAGAGATGGTGGTGGCCGTGGAGAAGAAGAGGGAACCAGCATGGGATGGATTCTGCAGTGTGAGTCAGCAGAACTTGCTGGTGGACTCGATGGGATAAGGAGAGGGTGCTTCTAATGTTCTGAGCACAACGGTCAGCACATATGATGCACTTAATAGGCTCTAGCTGTTTGCTGCCATCATTGACAAATGGCCAGTTACCAGACACCAAGGGAACAGGCCCGGGTGGGAAGGAATCTTGAACCCATTCAAATGATGGCATGACGCCTACAGCACATGTGTGACGTCCATGTTGGCTCTTCTCTTTGTTAATAAGTGGCATTCTTAGAGAAAATGGGGCCTGCAAGTTTGACAGTGTATTCAGGAACCAGAAATGTTGATTTCCAGTTCATCTCACCGCCATCAACTCACTGTATGAGCATCAGCCTCTCTTAGGCTTGATTTCTTCATCTAGAGCTATGAAACGTTTTGAGCACTTTCTGTGTGCCAGGTACCATGCCACGCCAAGCACTCTGTATATGCTCATCTCCGCTTAATCTTCCCTGCAACTCTTCCAGGAGGGCACTAAATTGTTCTCCATTTCCAGGTAGGAACACTGAGCTCACGATCCCACAGCTAGTAAATGGCAAAGCTGTGACTCAAATCTAGGTGCTTCTTCCCTTAAATCCACATTTATAACCCTCTGTGATATAAGAAGCCACAGTGGGTCTTGAGAATTGGTTTGCTTCCAGTTTTCAACTTCCGGACCTCAATTCAGGGTCACCGTGGGACTCAAGACTACTGAGAACTAATCTGGAATACTTAAAAAAAAAAAAGCCCACAATTCATACAGAGATTAGAGATTAGTGTCAAGTATGTATTTATTTATTGATCCTTTCTCCCTCTCCCTTTGGTAACTTGTAAGATACAGCAGCTGAGGCAACAGGAAATTTGAAGTCCAGCGTTTTATGAAATCTTATGTTTAAGATTTCTGTGAAAGGAAGCTGCTTGAGTGAGATTTGGTTTCCATTATTCACTTGCAAGAAAAGATGAGAAAACGGGGTCAGGGGGATTTCCTGAAGGTGCAGGGAGCAGGGAAGGTAAGCCCTTGGGCTATTTTCTCCAGCCACCCCACCCTCTAGAGTTGCCTGGCTCCTAATAGGGGTTTAGGAAAGGTTCCCTTCCAGTCCCCACCACTGGAGGTCATCAGTTATGTGACATCCAGTTGTGCTGGGAGAAGAAAGGGAGGCTGGGGGAGGCCCACAGAAAGACAGAGAAATGCCCCCATGGCATTTTCCTCTTGAAGTTCAATGGGAAACTGAATAATAACATGGAAGCCATTTCAGAGAGGAGATACACACACACACACTCATGTACGCTGTGTGCACACACACCCCCATTCTCAGACACTTTGCAACTGCCCAGTGTTGGCAAGAGTGTAGGGAAAGGGACACTCTCATACCTATTTGAGTAATGATTGTAACTCAGCCTCTGATGATTTCTAAAATTTTTTTTTTTTTTTCAACGTTTATTTATTTTTGGGACAGAGAGAGACAGAGCATGAACGGGGGAGGGGCAGAGAGAGAGGGAGACACAGAATCAGAAACAGGCTCCAGGCTCTGAGCCATCAGCCCAGAGCCTGACGCGGGGCTCGAACTCGCAGACCGCGAGATCGTGACCTGGCTGAAGTCGGACGCTTAACCGACTGCGCCACCCAGGCGCCCCAAGCCTCTGATGATTTCTGAAGGACAGTGTAACAGTCGTATATCAAATGCCTTTAAAAGTACATCTCCTTTGCTTGTTGGAGAAATACCTGATTCTAGGACTGGGGAAGGAAATACACATCATGAGCCTGGAGCATTTTGTAGTGCCAGAAATTAAGGAAGTGCTCAAAACAAACCCCCAGCAAACCCCTCACTGATGAGGGCATGTCAGGGGCCATAGGAGCTGATGAAAAGAGCTCCCAAAGGCCAGAGCTGAACAATTTGACCAATAATAAACAGAATAGTATTTATTGGTTTATAATCCAAAGTGTAAAACTAAATATCCATGAGTCCATACTGATAGAAACTATTGAATAAATAAATAAAGAAGAGACAAATCTCATGTTCAGAAGAATTTACAATAATGTGTGCAGACACTCTGCCCTGATTGAGGGAGAAAACAACTCCTTACTCCGTAGGTGTGGTTTGCTCATAGTGACTTCCTTCCAGAATGTACAGTATGGGAAGTAGGGAAAGAGTAGCTTTCCGGTGAAAAACCTTAACAAGCACAGCCTGGGCCAAGCAATCAAGGTCAGCATCAGCAGTGCTAAGTCCTATTGCTGGCGACCTGGATATGTGATGAGAATAACAGGGCGTCTCTATAGTTCTCAAAGGCCCATAACCATGGCTTAATCATGACAAAAAGATCAGACAAATCCCAGCCAAGGGACAGTCTACAAAATACCTGGCCAGTACTCCTCGAAACTGCCAGTATTGTCAAAGATAAGAAAGTTGAGACACTGTCACATCCAAGAGGAGACTAAGGAGACATGATGACCAAATGAAATGTGGTACTTGGGTAAAATCTGGAACAGCACAAGAACATCAGAGAAAAACCAAGGAAATCTGAATAAAATACAGACTTCATTTAGTGCTAGTGTGCCAATATTGGTTCATTGTAAAAAACACACTTTGCTGATGTAAGATGTTAATAATAGAAAAAACTACATGTTGGAACCCTTGGGACTATCTTTGTAATTTTTCTGTAAATCTAAGGCTGCTATAAAAAATAAAGTTTATTTTAAAAACATGCCCTGTGACCCAGGTGTTTCCCTTCCTTCTCCTTTTGGAAATAATTAAGGATGAACCTGCAGATTCATCCACATAGATATGTGTCACAGAGGTGTGGGATAACAAGTGAGGATTAGAAATAATTTAAATGTCCAGGTACAGTAAATCCATACAATTCAGTCTTGGATCACAATCTTATAGACACGTATTTCCTTTCTTTTTTAAGTTTATTTACTTATTTTGAGAGAGAGAGAGAGAGAGAGAGAGAGAGAGAGAGAGAGAGAATCCCATGCAGGCTTTGTGCTGACAGGGCAGCGCCCACACAGGGCTTGACCTTAAGAATGGTGAGATCATGACCTGAGCCGAAACCAAGAGCCAGCCACTTAACTGAGCCACTCAGGCGCCCCTAGATATATATTTTCTTGATAAGAAAAGGTATTTATGATTGCTAGTTGAGTGGAAAAAGCAGATTCTGAAAGAGCCTGTGAAGCATGTATTTTTATGTATGCATGAAGGGGTAAAGATAAATATCTTTCAGTGTGTTAAAGGTAATTATCACTGATGCATAATGCTATGGATTTTTCTTTCTTTTCATGGAAGCAGTATTTGTTACAGAAAGTACAGATCAGCAAAAAGTAAAATGTTACTTTCTGAATTAAAAAAAAAAAAAGAAGGCTGGAAATGATTCCTTTATAAATCCAGCCGCAGCAACAGGAGACTCCATCCTAAGAAGGGAGTTCTGAGGGGCGCCTGGGTGGCTCAGTCGGTTAAGCGGCCGACTTCCGTTCAGGTCGTGATCTCATGGTTCGTGAGTTCCAGCCCCGCGTCGGGCTCTGTGCTGACAGCTCAGAGCCTGGAGTCTGTTTCAGATTCTGTGTCTCCCTCTCTCTGACCCTCCCCTGTTCATGTTCTGTCTCTCCCTGTCTCAAAAATAAATAAAACGTTAAAAAAAAAAAAAAAAAGAAGGGAGTTCTGAGAGTAGATGGGGCATTGGCAGGCTAGTGAGTGTCTCCCTACAGACATGCACCACCTGAACAGACCTGCTGGAACTGCCCCCTGCCCCCCCCCCCCCGGCTCCCATAGAAACAGGCCACCACCCACGTAGCCCCTGTGGAGTGCAAGAAGGGTAGCCACCTGTAAAAACAGCACACAGGTTGCAGGGTGCAGGGAGATCAAAGCTGGCACTGTGGTCAGAGGGTGGACCTGAGGCCAGGCTGGAGACCCAAGCCTCTCTCGGAGGCCCCCACACTGGTCTGTAAAGGCAGAGGCAGCTGGAGGGCTGAGATGCAAACCCAGTGTCTGTTGCCTTCTCCTCCTGTAGTAATCCTCCCCTTACCTGGCACTGTCTCATCCTAAAAAGAATTTGCGTGTACCTTCCATCGTATTACAACAACCCTTGGAAGTAGGTATCATCCCAATTTTCAGGGGAAAAAAATTAAGCCTCAGAAGACTTCATGGCTGTCACTTACTGACTGCATAACAGGGTGTCAAAAGATACAGGCCTATGTCACACCTCTTACCCAAGCCCAGTTGCCTATCTCAGGGTTCTGGAGACTGCATAATCTAGATCCACCATTTACCAACTGAGTTTACCCTGAGGAAGTTACGTACCTTTGCTTGGCCTCCATTTTCTCATCTGTAGAATGAAGATCATAATACCCATCCAAAAGCTACTATTAGGGTTTAGTGAGATTGTGTGTATAAATTGCTTAGCACAGCGCATGGACCATTAAGTCGGCCCTCTGTGAATAATGGTTATTATTGAAGAGAAGGTTCGTGGGATAAAGTAGAATGCGATCTGGGGAGAAGGATCCTTTTCCCCGTCTTTCCTGTGATTTGAGAAGGAAGATGCAGCAAGGCTGGAGCCACCTGAGACTTTTTTAAGAGCCGTGATGAACTGACAAGTCAGAGGGCTTTTGCTCCCACCAGGCTTTAGTTCTTGGCTCTCTGTAGTGGGTCCTAATCAAGCAGTGCTATTCAACAACCTGCTGTTTGGACCCCGCCAGAGAAAGAGGTGAAGGAACCTGGAACATTTGGGCCAGCCTTCAGATTGAGCTGGAGAGGGACAGGGAGAGGGACGTACACAGGAAGCAAGAGAGAAAACAGTATAAATGAGAGCCAGTTAATTAGCTCAGCGAGCCTGTGTGTCAGAAAGGAGCTTGGCTTTTGTCCGGTTTGGAATTTTCCTAAATTTCACTTAGAACGTGATGCATCCTGATTGCCCAGAGTCCCCCAGCAAAGCCAGGACTAAAACTTTGGAGTCCTCTCGTGTTTTTCTCAGTTAACCCGGGATAAACTGAGGACATTTCACTTCCTGTTATATTCATACCTCAGTTAGTTTCCATAGGCAGCGGCTAAAAACCGAAGTTCTAATTCTTTACAGCACGGTGACCCCTGCTCACTGGCAGGCTAGGGCAGGTGACAAGGGGCACAGATGTGGCTGTCCTGCTCTGTCTGGTGGAGGAGTGTTCCTGGATCTGGGCGTGCGGTCCACCCCCGAAGCCAGACCGGCCACACGCCTACTGGAACTGGGCAGCCACAGCCTCAGGTGGCTAATGGAGGCTGCCGGTGAGCTCCGTGACGATGCCTGTGTGGCTTCACTCTCGGAGACTACTAAATCTATCTTCTCAAATCTAACCTTCCTCCCTTGTTGATACCTCTTAATTTCTCTATCCTCTCGAGTTGAATAATCCTTTTACGGCAATAATGAATTAATAAATAGCCAAGGACTCAGCAGATAGGAGCGATGCCAAATCAAATTAAGTTGTATTATATTCTCAGGAAAAGAAGCTATTAAACTCGCGAGGTCAGAGTGCCGCACACCTCATTTATTAACGTCCTCTCATAAGCTGCCATCTCCGGAGACACGAGTGGAGAGGCTGAGCTCCTATCCGCGTGGACTGCCTGAAGAATCGCCACTCTTGTCAGCAGGTGCTCAGGGGCTGCGTGTGCCGGGGGCTGTGTTGTACCCCTGACAGATCCCTCGATTTCACGCAATCCCTCCTCCACAGCGTGCCTGGCTGACCGAGGGGGCACGGCCTTCTGCTGGCTGGGGCTCCCTAGTCCCATCCCAGCCCTAACCCGCTGTGACCCTGGCTCCCCGGCCAGGGGTGTGTCAGATGGCATGCCACTCTCCCAGTCCGGATTTAGGGGCTCTCGGTTCCTTAGCGAAACTTTGTCTCCTACCTGCTAAAATTATTTAGAAAAAATTAGGTGCCAGGGCGCCTGGTTGGCTCAGTCGGTGAAGCGTCCAACCCTTGATTTTGGCTCAGGTCATGCCCCCAGGGTGGTGAGCTCAAGCCCCGTGTTGGGCTCTGAGCTGAGTGTGGAGTCTGCTGAGGATTCACTCGCTCTCTCTGCCCCTCCCCCACTCATTCTTTTTCTCTTTCTCTCTCTGCCCCCTCCCCCACTTGTGCTGTCTCCCTCTCTCTTTCTCTCTCTCTCTCAAAAAAGAAAACTTACATGCCTCCTTGTCCAGTTTAAAGTTAACTCCTGAAATTACATATCAAGTATAGATAGTTCAAAGGGTGTGATATCTGACATGTGACATGGGATGAGCCTTGCCCATGTTTTTGGCAAAGCTCTGGCACTGCCTATGAAGTTGATGGGCAAGATTCGCTACATAATCTAACTGGCAGAGGTCTTTGTGGTCAAACCGTCCAGCCAGATCAGTCTTGCTTTCTGTCAGATCCAAGTCGGATTACCTTTTTTAAATTCAAATAGCAGTACATACATCGTGACAAGCATCTGACTTCTGAATGTGAACCCTTAGGTCTGTGGACAGACAGGAGCACACAACGGCCAAGAGTTTGTCGCCTGGGCAAAATGAAGGATTGTGTCCTTGATTGTGTCTTGCCTTGCTCTCCTAGGACTCTCTTAGAGGCAAGGAATTTGAAAATTGTCCCCTGGTAAGAGTCAGGAGGGTGAGAGGCGTGCATTTATTTTCTGAAGGGCAGGACGGTGATTGTGCAGGCGGGAGTGGCCTACAGTGGGGACTTAAGAGACCATGGGCACGTTCTTCGACAAGTGAGGCTTGTTGGGTTTAAAAAAATTTTTTTTAATGTTTTTATTTATTTTTGAGACAGAGAGAGACAGAGCATGAGCAGGGGAGGGGCAGAGAGAGAGGGAGACACAGAATCCGAAGCAGGCTCCAGGCTCTGAGCTGTCAGCACAGAGCCCAACGCAGGGCTCAAACCCACGAACCGCGAGATCGTGACCTGAGCTGAAGTCGGACGCTCAACCGACTGAGCCACCCAGGCGCCCCAACAAGTGAGTTTTAAGAAAGAGTACACATGGAAGTTAAGGATCTAGACCTGTAGTTCCTTAAAAATCACACATGCCTTCATACCCCCTGGAGGATCATTATGTACCACAAGGATATGTGTGCCCCAGTTTAAAACCCCTGCTTTTAGCTACAACAGCATTCTCCAACTACGTCAGTCTGTGACTGCAGCCAGTGAACTAAGCTTCACTCGGTATTTGTCTTCACTCCTGTTTGGCAGAGACCTGTCAGCTGGAAGGGTCAGAACCACAGAACTCAGCCTTTCTTTCTATTCAGTACCTGTATTTCGTCAGGTCTGAAGCTGTCATTAAAATAAAAACAAAACTCCTCAAACAAGCAAAGAAAGGCACTGTTGCTCTCCAGAAACGTAAGGGCATTTGCGGATAGGGACACATTTGCTCCGGAGTGTAGTGTTTCAGATGCCAGGACCAGGAACATTGAAGGAGTTAGGAGGAGGCGGGAGGTATTGATTCAGGGACAGAAGGCAGGTAGGTTGAAGAAAGGAGCCCACGTTTTTAATCATTTATATTACATGAAATACATAGAACTTTCACAATAAACCTGTAAGATTAGATAGAAATACCATGAGGAAAACAGACTCGGAGAGGTTGAGTAACTCACCCAAGCCCACAGCTCATTAGTGTCAGAGCAGAGATTTGAACCTAGTTCAGTCTTGGTGACTTCAAAGTCCTATAATGCTGCCTCTCTCATTGGTCAATACCTACGATAGAGTGGGCTGTCTTTCCTTTTTTTTTTTTTAATTAAGTATTTTATTTATTTTATTTAACTATTCTGGAGTAGTTCACGTGAACGGGCTGTCTTTCTAACACCCTTAGTTCATTCTCAAAACAACAACAATGACATCAATAACAACGCGGACAATAGGAGGAATTTCCGTAACATCCGAGTACCAATCCAATTATAAATCTAAATCTAAATGTGATCAGCAGATGTTTCAAGAGGAAGATGTTAAGTGGCTGAGGTAGAAGGCTGTGTTACTTCCCTAGGAGAGAGTAAAGACTTTCATAGACTGTTTGAGATAAAGTCTTATGAACACATACCAGCTTATATACGGAAGAAGCGTTATATATACCAGCTTATATACGGAAGAAGCGTTCCGGAGATGCTATCTCATACTAATTGGATTGTGTAACTTTCCAGAAGAGACCACACACAAAGTGAGCAAAGTTCTGTGTTACCGATTCACCTCAGATCCTTTTTCTTCTTCATTATTGTGAAAAAGAGCTTGTTTGTTAATTGTGAAAATAAATATGCTGTATTTGAAGATACAAAATTTCTCTCTCTCTCTCCCTTCCCCACATTTCTCTCCTTCCCCTCTCCCTCCTCTCCCCCCGCCCCTCATCTGCAAGGCTGTAAAGTCTATGAGGACAGCTACTGTGTCCATCATTCATTGTTGTGCCTAGCATCATGCCTAACACATAGTAGACAGTCAATAAGGATTTAGCAAATGAAAGAATCAGTGATATGCCAGAATCTAAGGTCTCATGCTTCTAAACTAGGAGATGAACTATATCTTTCAGACTCCAGAATAGATCTCTTTTAGGGTCATGAGAAAAGATTCTGTCAGTCAGGGCGTCTGATCCTTTCCCCGAGCCAACCCTGCAAGTCTTGGAATAAAGAACCTAGCAACTAGAAAAGCACTCAATTTACTTTTAATTTTATTATACTCAGTTTGGGAGGAAGGGTTGTTGACCTTTTTGTGAATATGATGAAAATTATGGCCTTTCTGAAACAAAGGAACACACAGACAAAATTTGATGTACAATTTAAGTAGGTTCATGAACCCTTTAAACTATGCATCTCAAGTTAAGAATGCTAAAGAGTGAAATGCAGCTTAAGGAAAGGGCACAGTCAGCCTGCCAGGCCTCTCATATTTGAAGGAAAGTTGACAAGAGAACAATAAGAGCTTGCTTTGGATATAGTACCAAAGGGGAGACTATGGCGCCAGTTCCAGCCGTGCCTCGATTCTGGTGAGACACTTTCGTAAAAGACCCTTTGTTCCCTTTGGGACAGATGCCACCAAACACTACTCCTGAATGACAGTCCACTGTCCAGCCCTTCCTAGCGTGCACCCTTCATCCTGTGATTGGACCACAGGCAGGAAAAGGGGAGAAATAAGGCAGAGTTTTGGATAGTGCAGGTTGCTGAGTTTTTGGCTCCTAGAGTACACTTACATTAATTTCACGCTCTGTGTCTCGAAATGTTTTTGTTCTTAGCGGAAGCACTACAAGTCTGTTGCCTGGGATATTTTCCTTTCTCCCAAATGGATGCAAGAAAGCACAGATTTTATATGGACGTAGATAATCTGTCACGAGATGAAACATTTCTAGGTCATAGCTGGGAGTGGATGCACCCCAGACCTTCCCTTTTCTCCAGCTCCTATCTCTACCGGAGGAAGATTTTTTTCTGCCCTTGTAAGCAGCCCCCACCCCTCCACTTCACTACTTCAGATTTCATCCAGCCCATACTAATCATTAAGTTTTAAGGACACAGACCTCACTGGTGACTGAGGATTTTCTACCTCTCAGCTTCACTTTCTTCATCTGCAAAGTGGGGTAACGCCACCCGTCCCTATGTTCTGGGATCATCGTGAGCAGCGCTTAGCTCAGGGTCCCTGGCACACAGTAGGCACGTGATCAAGTTGACTCGTCTGATGTTAAGGACAGTGGCCTCTAGGAGCAGAGGAGGAGAAACCAGGCAAGTTTGCTCTTTATGCCCTTCGTAGTGGGCTCACTTCTGCCCCTGCCCTTTTCTTACCCAGTCCCTATACCAACAGTGTTCCCTTCTGGGACCGAGCCAGGGAGGCTCGAACCTCAGGCGCCCGAGGTCCTAGCCATGCCTCTGGGACTCATAGCTCACTTTTTTGGCGCCTGAAATATCACTGACATTTAGGACACCCTGGTCAGGGCAGTAATAAGTATTCCTTTCAGCTCCCTCCTTTCCTCCCTTCCTGTTGTTTTTACTTCTCACTCCCTTTTTGACAACAACTATTTCTTGAGCACTTCTCTGTGCCTAGCACAATACCAACGCTAGATACTGCTAATAAAATATTAGATAGTGCTAATAAAATAAACAGTGTTGCTACTCTTGTAGGCTCCAGTCAGAGGTAGAGTGGAGAGTAAATAGCAGACAATTCATAGGATGTGATAAGGGCAATTAAAGAAATAAAAGGGGGGGATGACCAGGGGATCCTACTTAGATCGAGTGAGTTCCTTCCCTGAAGAGGTGACATTTGAGCCCTGTGACTGTCCTGGGGCGGGACTTGACACGTTTGCTTGATTCCAAATGAGAAGTGCTGTTGGCCAGTGCAGAGACAGAGCTTCTCTTTGTTTTTCTCTCCTAACAATAGAGGATTTAAGGCTTAGGGGAAGTCAAACTGCTGATTTTTACTAGCTTTTTGTCAAGTAAGCTTAAAAAATATTATGACCTTCACCTGCGCCTTCATAGCTATTCACTTACTGTGTACCAGGCATCGTGTACTTTACATATATTATCTTATTTATTTAATTCTCCAATAACCCAGTAAAGCAGGGTTTATCATCAAAGTTATCCCTGTAGTCAAAGAAATCAGAACTTAGAGAAGCTAACTAACTTTCCCATGGCCAACGGCCCAACGGTGGTAGCTGAGGACTGGGGTCCAGGTGGGTCTGAGAACAGGGCCTGTGCCCTCAGCCAGTAGACTAGGCTACCCCCCTTCTTGTGAGGCCGTAACTCACCTGGTTCTCCTTTCCTCTGCAGCGGTGCCAGTGAAGACGAGGACACATGAAGGCTTGCTGTCCCCAGTGGAAACTCCTCCCTCCCCCTGTGTGTATGTGACGGCGTGTATGTAACAGCTTCTGATTTCTGTGAAAGCTGCCCAGCAACAAACGTCCTTCCACCGGATCCATCCCCAGGTCCACAGCAGGCACGCATCTGTCCAAGGGATGACCAACTTTATTGTCACTGACTGTGCTTGTCATTCTCTTGTCATGGTAGGTCAAGGAAAAGTGCCCCTGTGATCAACCAGGAGCAGTTAATTAAGAAGCGTCCTTCAGGTAGTCCCTCAATGGCTGCTTTGAACTTACTCAGGAAAGCCAGCCCTTGGAATATCGTATACCCAGACAGCATCGCTTCATCTGGAAGGATCTGGAATAATCTTGAAGGGCAGTCAGGACTTTTTCCCTACCTGCGAATAAAACCCCACTTTATTTATACTGAAGCATGAAATAATGGGGGAGGGGCAAAGTAGGGCTCTGTAGATAGTTTCTGAAAGTCCCATTATACAGTTGTGAAAATGTGGTTCCATGAAGTAAGATGGGTGGCCTGAAGATGGGGTTGGAGAAAGAGTTAAAAGTTTGAAATACAGAGATATTTTTAGTATATGAGGTTATCCAGCACTTCAGATCCATAATTCAGTGCTGTGGAAATGAAAAAAATGATTGAAGAGGTGGAAAGGAAATGACTTTAAAAAAAAAAAAAAGGACCAAAGAGATCTGATTAAAAGTTGAAATCAGTATTTCTGAACTCAAATTGCCTGAGTTTCCAAAATAGTCACTAAAGGATCTGATGGAGCCTGAGTTATTTGGGTGAATTCTGCCAGTTTTCTGGGTCTTGTCACAACATGAAGTCTGCAGTGTATATTGCAAAGTGGGAATTTTTCAGTGTAGGTTTTTGGTGCCCTCGCCCCAACCCCCTTGGCCTCATTTGGCTTAAATGCAGTGTAGGGAGAGTTCTTATCGCTCTGGTGTGCTGAGTCAAGCCCCGTCTCCCAGCAGGTGCACCCACCTTTCACTCCAGCTGGAACCCCTCTTCCCATGGCACCCCACCCACCGGCCTTCGGACCCTCTCCTGCAGCCAGGCTCTCCCCTCTCGAGTACCATGAGCAGAGGCACACCGTGGTTGTACTTCCAGCCCTTCCCCACTCCCGAGTCACATTTCCTTACCATCAGGTTTTCTATTCCCAAGTAAGCCATGATTTCTAGGGAGTGCAAACCCGCAAGCTAAAGAACCTGCATTTTCTCAGACATCAGTTTATGGCTTGGAGTTAGGGGATGCCCTTACTTTTAGATGAAACAGTTAATTATGAAATAGAATGTTCGTACACGCAGTTAAGATAAAATGGGACACTTCCCAGGGAATTCTTATTTACGAGTGGGGTGTATGTGTTCCCTGTCCTCTGCCTTTAGCGGTATTTTGGTGTTCACTCCCGAGAAGTACAATCGGAACTGTATCCACGCAGCTGACTCAGGGCCTCGACTTCTAGTTGCCTCCGCAGCAGAGCTGAAGGCATCTGCCCTGGAGAAATCCCTCTCCTCCTGCCTGCCTGTGACGTGTACCTATCACAGAGCTTTAGGGCCAGCTGGTTTGGGGGGGGGGGGCGGTTTTGAGGCCGAAGCAATACTTACTGTAGGAAGCCTATTTATGTCATTGTCCAATCCTGTGTTTGCTATGAAACTATTTCTTTGAGGCCAGGAAGCTACTGGGCATATCTGCTGCTGGGTTAGGATTACCCTGACTCACTACATATGTTAGGATGTTGGGACCAAGAGTCCTTTGGGCAGTTAAAAAAAAATAACATATATATATATATTTTTCTCTCAAACTGGTAGTCAACAAATGGCTAAGACAGTTTTGGTGCTTTCCCTATCTGCCTGCAAAGACTGGAGAATTTGGCATACCACTAATGACAACCCCCAGCCTCACCCAACAGAACTCCCCAAAAAGGACCAGGGGCCACTCTTACAAGAGTTTAAAAACCAACAGATTAAGAACACTTGAGGATTTGGATGCTTGTGTTCGTCTTTCCCCAATAATTATTGTTGAATCTCCCAAGTAGTAGCCTTATCTTAGCAATGGACAGACCATTGGCTCCTCCATACCTGATTATATGTTATTACTTAAAGTCAGTTTCTGGGAAACTCGAGCATGTATGCGGTAGATACGAACAGAAGTATAAAAATACATGCCAGCCTATCTCCGTATGTTATCATATCTCTGTAATCCTCAAGGAAAGCACTTTTGCTTTTACTTAGGATTTCAGATTTGCTCGATGGGCTCCTGCTGTCTTCAGCACCTGATAAAACTTTAACCAGGGAAGCATTAAACATGGTGCAACAGCTTCTGCCCAGGCTCCTGAGTTCCTGCCAGCAGCATTTATCAATGTAAGAACGAGGATGCTTCCTCCAGTGGCACCAGCACCCCCCCTGGAGCCAGAGCGTGCTGCTCAGACTCAAGCCCCAGCAGGATGAGGCCTTACTGCCAGGTCAGTAACAGTTAGAGTGCTCGAAAGTGTGTGCTGACCGACTGCAGGCTGTGGGGGGAGGGGTGGGTGTTGCAGAAATCCCCGGGGAGAAGTCACCGAGGGAGGCAGGTCATGAGTGTGTCCAGAACGAATTGGGTCCCCACAGCGATCCCTGGCTGCTTTCCAAAGTTTGGTTCTCTGGAGGCTGAGAGTGGGTTTGTCCTTTGATTTGATATCATTGAATCCAGGGCGATTCTAAGAAGTCCTTAGAGTCTCAGCTGTGGGGGGAGAAATGACCTATATTGAGGACCAGCTGTGAGCCAGGCCCTGCCCTCGCCCCAGTTTGTCAGCTGATAAAACGGATGTGGAGTGGAAGACCCCGTTGCCCTGAGTTACACAGCTAGAAGTATTGGAGCCAGATTTTGATCCCAGCTCTCCCTCACTTTGTGGTGGTCGGTGGCACATCGACGATACAGAGGGAGGAGGAGGCCTCAGACCCCCCCCCCCCCACTGCAGTCCGACCATCCCACTTTATGGATTCTTTTCCAAAATTACATTTCATGGCTATCCTTTGGGCTCAGAAATGGCATCGAGGTAGCCTCATTCTGCCACTGTAGCAGATACATGAAGTCCACATTGCTAACTTGAGCCTGCCCCCAGGAGCTGGGGGAGCCTTTCCTTTTTGGCGCCATCCCCCAGAAATGAGAGTTTTTCTAGGCCTTCAAGAGTAGGGAAGTTCTTAGAAATGGTCCAAGTGAAGAGGGTTCTGCTAAGTTTATTTGAAAATGTCTGCTGCTGCACTGCCACAGAGAAGGCAGTCTTCCTATTTTAGCCCAGCCTGTCCTGTGCTCTTTGACGATGTGTTAACTCAAAGTTCGGTGAATCTAGACTTTCCTGCTGATACCTGCTATGGACATGTGTACACACACACACACACACACACACACACACACACACACACACTGAGTACATATGTTTGTGTAAATGACAAGGGTACATACATAGACCCTCACACACACATAGTGGAGGAACTCAGGGGAGACCGGGGCGGCCCCCTCCTGATCCTGTGTACCACAGCACCACCGTGGAGGCTTCTGCCAGCCCCGATCACAAGTGTCACCACATAGTGGGAGCTCAGGAGCTTGCTTACAAGGTGCTCACGAGAAGAACAGCTCCTTGGCAGAGGTTGTCGGCTCCTAAAGCACGGGGCCAAGGTGGGCTCCAGCCCTGCTCTGAGATGTCTAACGATATGGGAAACGATAGCCCAGCCATTTTGAGGACCCAGGAGTCTGCCCACTCCAGTCAGGACTGAGGGCACAGCTACAGAGTTTGTGACTTGTGCTGGTGGCAGGGTATAGGAAGTCCTCCCCTCCCCCCACCTAGAAAGTGTTCTCTTGCCAACACCTGAAGTTTCATACACACATAATGGCTGTTTAGTACATGCTTTGTAATCAGAAAATCGGTTGCATGTTTGCTGTGTGCCTAGCCCATCTGGACTTCCGTTGAAAACACAAATCTCTTTAGGGATGACACAGCCCAGACTTAAGAGAGAGAGAAGAGACTCGAGATCTCATTAATATGGCCTACACCCAGCAGTGCTCTGAAGCCCCCACCCAGCCCATTCCCAGACTCAGGCCCAGGGGGCCTGCCTGGTGGAAGAGTAGCATTTGGAACTGAACACACACCAGAAGCAGCACAAGGAGTGCCGGGGCAGGAAAATGAAAACAAATTGAGACACTTGTGGGTATAAAGGTGCAAAACATGCCACAGAGCCCATGCTGGGGTTGATAGGACCTTGAGGGGACAGTGGACTTATATTAACAGGAATCAAACCTGACCAGTGTTTGTACAGTGACGGGCCATACTGCATGGGTGGGGACAAGCAACGAATCCGTTGTCCTCTGCCTGTTTTCCTGTGCACAGTCACATTCCCTCCTTACCTTCTCCTTCCACCCTTCACGTTAAACAAGGGAACACTCGCTCTTCCAAGGGAATTACACATTTGAGTTAATGTTTCAGTATATCATTTTCATACTGTAAATTATTTTGTAAGAGAGATTTACCGCTATCCCAGGATGTTTGGACTCAGCGCCCCTGTGCATTTGGAAATCAATAAACTATTACTGGAAATACCATTCGTCTCTGAGAGTTGTGCACAAAGGAGCCTGCTAGGTGTAAATATTCATGATGATCTCCATCCTTAACTGTGGGGATGTTGGAGACGGTGATGTGTGGTTATTAGATACGGACGCTCATTTACTCCTGACTTCTCCAGAGTGGTTTTGGAGATCTCTGGGAAGGGGCAAGTGGATACACTTAAAGTCGTCGTTATTTACAGATATGTTTTCTCCTCAAAGTAAAACAATCCATGCCTAGGTTAAATTTTCTGAGCAAAGTTAGATTATAACCCAAAGAATACTTGATCCTGAATGATATTTTCAAGTAATATTAAAGCTTTACAATTTGGATTAACCAGGGGGTACATCAGATTTTAATTTTTATATTTTCTAGAAATAAAAAATCTTTGGTAGAGAAAATTACAGGTAGGCCAGCAAAAACATCTTTGTGGAACCTTGGAGCTATACATGTGAGATATATATATATATATATATATATATATATATATATATATATATTTAAGTAGGCTTCACGCCCAGCATGAAGCCCAACACAGGCTTAAACTCATGACCCTGAGATCAAGACCTGAACTGAGATCAAGAGTCGGACGCTTAACTGACTGAGCCATCTAGGTGCCCCCCAACTTCCACCTGTGGGGGCTGCAGTGAAACCAAAAGTCATATGCACAGAGACAAAATGTGAGAACCCAGGAGAGTAGACACTTTGTGAACCAAAAGTGCAAGTCCTGCCTAAAGGCATTACAATTCACTGTATAAAAACCCCTCCTAAAACCCACCGCCAGGCGTGTCTGGAGGAGCTGCGATTTATGAACCCTACCCTGAATTTCCTTTGAACAAATTTGTCTCCATCAGACCTCGTTAGTTAGCTGGGGGACTGTGTGAACTTCGGAGAAATTGTCCAAGATACGGAGGCGAGTCGGTCACTCAAGGTCGCCTGGCGAGCCACACCGACAGAGCCAGGACAGCAGACTCACTGTCTCCTGTAGCGTCTCCTCCTTCCCCTCTCCGGTTGCTGAGGCCATTTCTGCCTGGTGAGACAGGGTTGCCAAGCCCTGTAGCACTCAAGAGTCTCATGTTTTAACAAACCACAACGTGTTTGGAGGTTTCCTTCCCTACTGCCCGGTGCCAGTATCTCAACACCACATCCCATTGCCCCAGCCCTTTCTCGTTTTATTGTCTTTCCCTCGGAAAGCTACAACTCTACTTTGTTTCATTGATCTTTGCTTGGTTCAACTTCCAGGTGGCCCCATTTCCTTTACACTCATAAAAGGGTGAAATTGCAGCTTGTCTGGGACATCTGGCCCGGGAGAAAGCCAGGCTGCCAATCTTGGAAGAAAATATCACAGAAAAACAAACAAAAAAAAAAAACGAAAAGACCACTTAAAGTCAGTAACTGGCTGTGCCGAGTATCTGTACTTGTTAAAAACTGCAATCTCCAGTTTTAAATCCTTGTGTTAATAATACTAGCTACCGTTTAATGAGCTCTTTCTCCGGGCCAGGCACTGGCCTCGTTGCTTCACACATTATCTTATTTAATTCTCAGAGCACTGGCATTATCATCTCCTATTTTCTTGCACAAGAATCAGATTTAGAGAGTTAGATGCTCTGCCCAAGGTCACATCCTAATAAATGAGAAGCCAGGATTTAAATCTAGCTCTAAAAGGGTTCACAACCCCTTGTCTTAATCTTTCGCGCTCAGTGGCACAGAGTCTGCCTTGTGTTGGTGAATAACACCCCGACCACCACACATACAGTAAGGCCGTGGGGCAGCAGACTTGGACCTTTTTTGTTAGGTCTTGCTCTGTACAGTCTACAGATGCACAGGGTACATAAGGGGAGGAGGGCTAAGGATGGCAGTGGAAACCTCTTTTAACCTGAAACTGCACTTTGGGAGGGAGGGAGCTATTAGATTTTCTTCGTTTCCTTTATTCCAAGGCCGTAAATCGTGAAATCATCAGAAGAGGCAAAGCCGTGGCTTCTGTCATAGTCTTAGAATCCCAAAAGTCAGCCAGCTGTGACACTGAGTCTGTAATTTAATTAAACATCTTGAAGCTGTCTCCAACAGATTGATGTCGGGCCAGCTTCATATTCTCGGAGAGGACTGCAAAAAGGGCTTGTCTATCTTACAGTCCATTTACTGAGTGTCGCCATCGTGGCCACAGCACACAGCAGGCCATTTGCCTTACAAAAATGGCCCACAAACTTCACACCAGTTTGGGGACTCAGTAGCTACTCATTTACCTACAGCTCAGCCATCTGCCGGTTTCACTTATCCTCATTTCTGGAAGATGAAATCCAAACAAGTGCTCTGACCATGAGTAATTGAGACAGAACTGGAAAAATCTGGAACCTCTGCTGGACCCACTCACAAGTGACTGAGCACGAGGAAGTGACAAGCCAGGCCCCTGACCAGTTGAAATAAATGCTACAAAGCAAATACGTAAGAGAAAGGCCATACATCCACCCATCAAGCCTCTTCTCAGAAACTATTCCTACATCACACATAGTTCTAAATGTTTGACATCTGGTTTTCAAGTCTACCACAGATTAAATAGAAGGGTGAGAAACAGACTCCTAGAGGAAACTTAGGTCAAGAAGGAAAAAGCAATAGAAAACACAAAAACATGTAAGTCTACGGAAGAGCTCAAACTGCACTATTTAGTGCTCAGAACAGCTCCACACACATCTCAATTCCTGAAGGGGATTGCTGTATTATAGGACAATATAATCATATTCAAAACGATGACCCTGAGCATCACACCTAGAGAAATGAAATCGTGCCCAGAAAGAAGGCAAGAATTTGCATATCAAACATTTTAGAGGTGTTCATATCATAAATGGTACAAAACAAAATAAAACAAACACCTTTAGGGGTTTTAGCAATAAACCTCTGAGCATTTAGCTAAACAAAACATCCCCCCCTACCTGAGGTTTTATTGTTCCTTGAGCCTCTAGTGTTTAGAGAGTTTTTGCCGTAACTTTGCAAGTGACTTTCATGCTACAGCGCTTTGCATATAATGGCATGAACAATGCAAGTGCCAGGCTTCCAATGTGATGAATAAAACTAATAACCAGAATACAGGTCAAATTCTGTGACAACAAATACTGCTACTATAAAAATCACTTAAGCATCCCTGTTATCTCTAAGGCCCTGTCAATTGCCCATTTATTTCAAGCAATAGTCATTACAATCAAATTGGAGTATAATAAAAAGAAACTGGACCCTCACCACAAGTTGGATGTAACACGATTTAACCTGTAGTAACACATTCTCCCTTGTATTTCTCCAGTTTTTCGCTGCAAGAAGAATAAACCTTACGTAGACATGGTACCAGCCTGGGAAGCTGGTGTTGGGTAGTTGTTGCTAAGAGAAGAAAACTCAGAAGAAAGGACACACAGAGTTGTGTGGCAAGCCCTCTCTAGGGAATTTGGTCTCCAGGGCCACTTTTGACCTTAATCCTCCTTGGAGCCATCAACCACAGAGTTGCTTGCTTCTAATAGTGGTGTAATGCATATATTAAGCCCTGGAATGAAGACATGATTCATTTCCCATGGATCACTGAGCACTTTGTGGCAACCTAGCCCCGTTCTGATGACCCTAAGATAAAGAAATCCAGAAGCGTGCGACTTGAACCATCTTTTCTCCCATGATGCACTGCTGTCAACACCGCATAATTGTAAAAGCCCATGCCATGCTGATTATATATAGAAATGATCTAAGTCAACTGCATTCCATTTGGTATACAGGCAAGGATTTTTCCATGCCTACCCATCTGTTGCTGGTGGCAATGATCAGTTTTGTCATTTGCTCCTTTTTTTCTTCCTTCCTTCCTTCTTCCTTTCTTTCTTCCATCCTTCTTCCTTCCTTTCTTTCTTCCATCCTTCCTTCTTCCTTCCCTCCTTCCTTCCTTCCTTCCTTCCTTCCTTTCTTCCATCCATCTTTCCTTCATTCATTTGTTCCTTCCTTCCTTTTTTCCTTCCTTCCTAACTTCTTCCTTCCTTCTTCTTCCTTCCTTCCTTCCTTCCTTCCTTCCCTCCTTCTTCCTTCCTTTCTTCTATCCTTCCTTTCTTCCTCCTTCCTTCCTTCTTCCTTCTTTCCTCTTTCTCTTCCTTTTACTTAAATATTTATGACTACATTGCAACCAACATTTTGCAACACCCTCAGCACAGAAGGGATTAAATCATAATTCACATCTGAATAGTACAATCAGCAATAGGAAGAGCAGCAGGGAGGAAAATTGTTCACCTTTTCTCGATGTTATAATGCCTGGCTTGGACCCCAGATTCATGTTATACTCTGAAGAAGTTCATAAATTCTGGGCACTGCTCAGCTTGGGGAGGCAGGCAGTATCCCTTCACACCTCAGGGTGAGATGAGTGGTCTGTTGAAGCTCTGCCATCCCAGAACGTGTTCGCCTCTGCTTGTTTTCTCCCCCTAAGCCAGAGTGTAGTTAAACATTTACACGTCCCAGGCTGGGAGACCGGGTTCAGGAGAGCTTGAATATTTTGCTTGGCTCTTGACGACATTGAGGCCGAGTGTGGTTCTCCAGCTTCAAGATGTCAGTTTGCTGCCTCGCCGTTTTTATTAGAATATCTAGAGATTGCAGGTGTTGGTTAGGAAATAATTTTTCTGTGTTTGGTTTCTCTCCACGCATTTGGCCTTCCGGGACCTTTCGGACCAGGCTGGATGGCTGTATCCTGGTACCAAATTCGGCCTATTCCAAATGGAAAGAACCATGATAGAGGAGCAAGACTGTTCTTGGGCTCTGCGGTGGTGGCGGTGGTGGTGATATCAGTGGAGTGGTTATAGGTGGAGGTGATGATAAAGAAACCACTAGTGAGAATAAAGATGGGTATTTTCTCAGCTCTTAAACCAATTTCCCACTTGCTAACAGGTGGGTTCTGATCTATTTTCCCTAGAAAACACTGGCCTATCTGATCAAACAAGGGCATTCTTTCTGAGATCAGACCTTATGGGCACTTATGACCAAACTATACTTGCCTATTAATTTACTCAAAACTGGGTTGCCTGCTAAGCCCCCTGCCCCACCTCTGGCATAAAAACAAGACATGTGGAGGAAGAATTAGATCACCTGGAGTCCAGTGTTGCCTATGGCTTAGTGGTGCAAAGAAGCCAGGATTTCTAGAAGTATCTGTCTTTTGCCATTTCTGAGATGGTGAGAAAATCTATCCGGAGTGTTTATGCCCCTCTTGATAGCCAAGCCATAAGCTTCCTTTTATACTGTGCTATGAGCTTAGTCACTGCCCCCAGAAAAGACAATTTCACGATGACTTACTTCCTCATAATCATTGGAACAGTCTCAGGAGGACACGCACACTGCTGCATTCCTTAAGGCCTGGCACATTGTCAAGTGGTAAACTTGTGGAGCAAATAAGAGACCTGGCCTGGTTCACAAGGCTGTCAGAAGTGATCCAGAGTTCAGGCTTCCCCTGGCCTTTTATCCTCTCACCCTCTTTCCTCTGTGCCTCCGCCTCCTTTCCTTCCGGTCTCTCCATCTGGAAACCATGAGCCTTGTGGACTCCAGACACAAATTCTCAGGTTTCAGATGTTTGGGAAATTTCTCTGCTTGGGTCATTCTTCAAGAGTAAGACAATTCAATAAGGGCGGAAAAACAGCTGAGACCCTTCCACAGAAAACAAATAAGGGACGGCCATCCCCTCTGCCAACTCAGCGCCAAACCCCCAGCAATAATCTAACTTCAGAAAAAGTATTGAGATCCTCCCCTCCCCACACACACACACACCAGAAGAGAACAGAATAGAAAAACAAAATCTCTGCTCATAAAAACATACTTTTCTCCCTCGTGAGGCATAAACACAACTGGCATCAGATAATACAACGTAATTGATTTTGTGTGTCTTACTGGGGAAGGGAAGGGTCTCTGGAGAGTAGACCCACCAGTGGTGGAATGAAGGGAAAGGTAAGGTTTAGCCTAAATTGTTAGGGAGAAACTGTTAACATTACGAACCACTTGACTCCAGTGTTGAATATCCAGGACAAAGAGCAAATGTGTGGTCTTTGGAAAATGAAACGAGGCTGCTCCTGATCCTGGGTTTAGAAACAGACAAACTTGGCTCTGGTACTGGCTCTGTCCTTAACTCTGAGGGATTAAAGGGGAAGCTGGATCTACAGGGCTTAGGACAGTACCTGTACTTAGGAAGCGGTAGCTTGTGATGACTGCTTATCGTGATGACCGTCATGCATCCGAATGGAGTCTTCTTGGGGCCGTGGAAGATGGAGCTTGCCCTTAGGTTGCCCCACACTGGCTCCTCTGCTCAGCCTCCAACTCTTCCCCGAGGCCACCGCATAGCCCTCTCTGCCACACCCATCCAGTTACACTTTCGTATCCGTATCTCAAATTACGTGCACTTATTTGTTCATACAGTAACTTTTTGAAGGTTGTATTGTTTGTTAACTGCTGTATTAGCAATGCCGACAAAATTGCCCGCCGCAAAATAGATGTTCGAAAAATACTCGCGGACTCTGGGACTAACGTCTTGATAGCATTCATAGCCAGTTACTCCAGATATTACATCTTGATGCAGAAAACTGGGCGACGCCCTTAGTGACATCTTTGCCAGCAGGAGTGCCCAAAGCATGTGGTGCCACCAAAAGGCACCTGCTTTTCCCAGGAGGAGGGGGACGAGGGCTGGGAAACCTAGCTGCTGTCCCTGCTGTGCAGCGTTGGGCCGGTCAGCTTCCCAATCTAAACACTCCTAAAATAGGGGTAGAGTCTCTTAGATTGGACCTCTCTACCTCTTCCAGCTCTAACACTGTAAGATCTTAGCAAAGAGAGAGGGGACAGTAGGAATGGAAACATCCTGCCTCTAAGAAACCCCAACTCTTCCTCCCCTCCATGAGTGTGCATGTGTATGTGTATGTGCGTGTGTGCACGTGCATATGGGTGATGTGTATGTATGCGTGTCCACGGGTGACTGTGTGTGTTCACACATGCGCACACACTGGGGCTATACCAGGAGAACCGGACTCCAACGTAGACTTTATGGAGGGCAGCAATTCCCCAAGTGCTTTGGACCGAATATTCACGTACCCCCCAAATTATACACTGCAGTTCTAACCCCCAGTGTGATGGTATTAGGAGGGAGTGTTGGTGAAATAATTAGGTCATTAATGTGGAGCCCTCAGGAATGGGATCCATGCCCTTAGAAAGGGGACCCCAGGGAGCTTGCTCCCTTGCCCCTCCCTCCACGTGAGGACACGCTGAGAAGTGGGCAGGCTGTCACCTGGAGGAGGCCCTCTCCAGCCCCTGACTGTGATCTCAGACTTCCGGTCTCCAGGACTGGGAGGAATCAACTTCTGCTGACCAACCATCCGGTTTGCGGTGTTTTGTTCTAGCAGCCTGAGCAGACGGAGACACGAAGAGCGCATGAGCCATGAAAAAATGCGCTGTAGTCAGGTAACTTGGGAAGTGAAAGAGGAGGCCACACAAAGTCCCTGTGGGACTCCTCAGACCTTCTAATATGTTCGTGAACATCACGGAGCCTCGAAGGGAACTGGGTATGGTGTCCCGGCATTCCATGTAACAGTTATAGAAAAAGATTTAGAGAGGAGTCCCAGTGACCTCATTTAACTGGTGAGAAAATGGGCTGAAAGGGAATGAATGATTGGCCTGAGGTCATTGGGGCACCTGACTTCTTATCTAGCTTTGGCCATGATCTCCCACAAGAGAAAGTCTGGTCAGTGACCCAGGAGCCCACATTAGAACATTCTGGGAGACACCCCACGCTTCCATCTTTGGTCCCAAGGGGAAGTGAGCTTTCCACAGGCTGGCGTTTCTAGCCTCGGGGCCTGCACAGACATTGGTGTTTAGCACAAGGAAATCTTTCTCGTCAGAGCGGCACCGTCTGGAATATGAGGTGTAGCTCTAACAGGCTGTGGTTCTGTCTCTCTCTCTCTCTCTCTCTCTCTCTGGTTCTCTTCCTCCATCCCCCACCCCCACCCCCATTCTCTTCTCCAGGCTGCATCCTGGGGTTACTGTTGTGGCAAGCAAAGGCAGCACTGGCCTACTTGACTAAGACCTGTAGCCCCACGATACACCAGGTGCAGGGGAAGGTGCTCAGTAAACCTCATGCATTGGCAGGACCCTTCCATCCCAGCTGACTGGTTACCTCCATTCTCAGGACTAGGAAACTGATGTGTAAGTTCATTAAAAACAGAGGTCTGTGGGGCACCTGGGCAGCTCCGTTAGTTAAGCTTCCAGCTCTCCATTTCAGCTCAGGTCATGGTCTCACGGTTCGTGAGTTCAAGTCCCCGCATCGGGCTCCGGGCTGACATTGTGGAGCCTGCTTGGGATTCTCTCTCCACCCCCCCACCTCCCCCACTTGCGCATGTTCTCTGTCTCTCAAAATAAATAGATAAACTTCAAAAAAATGGGGGTTTGTGTCTGGTCTCTTACAGTGGACCATGGACCATTTTCAAATGCCTTCTCTGGCACTTTGGCATCAGTGTGGTGGTGGTCAGACAGGGCTGGGAAGTACCAGCGAGAGTGAGTGTGTGTAATACCAGAGGGAAATGTGGTTATAAAAAAAAAGACTTGGCACCCCTCCCAACTGCCGTTCTTTAAACATGAGGTCAACATTTTATTTCGAGGATAGGATGGTCCGCACCTTCCTCTGGGTGTGGTGTGTAGGCGTGGGGACGGGGGGGGGGCATTGGAGGCCATGCCCCCAAGTGCATAACACACTCCGAAACAAAAGCCCCGACCCCCTTTTTAGACAAGACCATTTAGCGACCATCTGTTGTCATTCCAGCTTCCCCGTTTACAGGGTCTCACCCCTCCCCCTCACTTCCAAATGGCTTTTCAAAGTATTTCTTCCAACTCCACGTAGTTGTCTCCCTGAAAGGAGTTTGTATAAGTGCAATGTTCCATCTCACTACGACTTTAGTGGGGTTTTTGCACCCCCTCAACAGAGCGGTCACGTGTCATGTGGGGTGTGCGTGTGCGTGTGTGTGTGTGTGTGTGTGTGTGTGTGTATCATCAGGCTGGTGATGCAGTCATGATCCTGTTCCTTGTACAGAAAGTGTGCGTGACACCCTCTGTGCACTTGCGGGCCGTCTTGTACAGAGTTCATGCCCTTCCGAGGAAAGAAGAGACGCAGGGTTGTATTTTCTTAGGAGATTAGTAGATCCACTGCAATGTAACGAGAACATTTAGCAATGGTAAGAAATAAATACCCCCCACTTGCCGGAACAGCTGTCTCCCCTCCGCCTCCTCCTTCTCACCCCTTTCCTTAGTGCACTCTGACCCTTTCTCTCCCAGCAACAAAGGCACGGCATCCACAGGAGCTCGTGGACACAGCATGTCTCAAAGAAGCCATCACCCCCGTGGTCCCCGGTTCTCCTCACGACAGTTCACGCTAATCGAGGGATTCCGTTTCTAGGAATGCACAACGCTATGGCCTTGAACCAGATCTACCCCCATCCCATTTCGTGTACTCTTAGCCTGACACAGCAGAACACTGAGACAGCCGGTTAATTTAATTGAGAGGAAAACCACTTCAACCAGCTGTTTTGGCAGAGGTTAAATAGAACCAGTACAACGTTGACTGCATTATGCATCTAAAAGAGAGGTTTTGTGGGCATAGCTAGAGTAAAATCCTCTCGTGACCTTGAGTTTAACGTCCTTGTATCAACACCAAACTCAAAGATTTGTCAATGAAGACTCAAGATGACAACACTTCCAACAATCAGCTTCCCACTGGCTTCTTCTCATGGACAAGTTCATTACGCCTTTTACTGAAGCTATCTCTTCCTGAAATGGAGGTAGGAGTGAAAAATGGATCAGGAAGCCTGGGCCTGGCATGTCTTAAGTCACTTTAAATGCATAACTTACCCGCCCTGTGTCTCCATTTCTCCATCTCTAAAATGGGGATAATAATAGAACCTGACATACTGATGAGAATGATCAAATAAGATAATGCGTGAAAAGTGCTTAATACAGTGCCTGGCAAATAGCCCTCAAATAAAATAGTTATAATCAATATTAGCATTACTATAACAAATTGATGAAGTATGAAAAAAGATTTTCAAAAGGAAATTTGGTGGTATCCAATCCCATTTCTAGATCTCTCCAACGAAGAAATATGACACATATACAAAGCTTTTTGCATAGAGTGTTCATGTAACATTGTTTCTAATGGCAGAAATGTGGTGATGACTTAAGTATTCATCAACAGGAGGATAGCTGAGTATTTTAGAGTCTGACCGTGTAGAGGAGCACCGTACAGAAAATTGAGGGTGGGTTTCTTACTGCCTGCTCAGTGCAGCCAACAGTGCCTTTGAAAATCACCAAGTTCTCCCTGTTTAGATTGGCAATCACAGCTTTCCTTCCTGTAATCACAGAACATTCTCGGGGATGCTAATGAGATGATGATTTTGTTTTACTGGGAAGAATGGATTTGCATCACTCAAGCCAAACTGAACAGGCACAAACCCTGAAGAGGAAGGGTTGGCTGAAAAACACCCTTAATCATAGTGCAAGACCATTTTGTCTCTATGACCTTCAAGTCATGGGGATGCTAGGACCCAATGAGGTAAGGCCCTGACTTTGGATCATTGGAAACCCTCCTCAGAGCTTTCTGGCCTGAGCAAAAGAAGAAGACTTCATCTGCTCGACCATGTTAAAGCAAAGAAAGTGGACTGACTCTCCCCGTCCCTCATGGCTCCCCACTCCCAACTGCTGGTTCTGCTCCCTGGGGTTTACCTGTTCACTGCAGCCAAAACCACTAGGTTGGGAGTTGAGCTGGCACGTCAGCCACTTTGCCACTCTCCAACCTCTGCTCCTCCAAAATGGACTCCCCATTCCTGCTCTGATTTCTACCAGCCAGGAACACTGATCAAGCTCCTCTTCCTCGGAGCACCTGGGTGGCTTAGTTAAGTGTCCGTCCAACTCTTGATTTCGGCTCAGGTCATGATCTCGTGGCTCATGAGATCAAGTCACATGTCAGGCTCGGTGCTGGCGGTGCTGAGCCTGCTTGGGATTCTCTTTCTCCCTCTCTCTGCCCCTCCCCCGCGCATGCTTGCCCTCTCTCAAAATAAATTAACATTAAAAAAAAAGTCCTCTCCCTCAAAGCAAGAGCTGTGCTCTCTTCATCAGGGGTTCTTGTCTTGTTTGGGTTTCTTCTGTGCCTCCCTGGGCTGCTGTGTGCTTCCTTTACCCTGGACTCCATTTTCCTTGCGGAGGCAGGTGCCATTTTACTTCAGTTTCATGACAGAGCAGGAAAGAGCTCAGACCACAGAAGGAAACGCATTGTAATTCTAGGCGCTCCTTATACCAGCATATCCCACCTCCTAGTATAGTGGTCCCATCACATATATTATTGAGCACTGTATTTTGACCTTCACTCTTCAGAGGCCTTCCTCCTTGCTTTTGAGAGGCAGAATGAAAAAGCTGGGGGGGAAGCTTTTTCCCTGTGAGAAGTGAGAGCATGCAATCAACAATGAGTTTGAAAGCACAGTGAAGAAAAAGTGTCACATTCTATGTGCTGTTAGCAACCAAGGGGGAGCTGCTCTAAACTGCCCTGGAGGGAGATTATGATCCCTGGTTGCCCCTCAAGAGCTGTTGTTCTCCATTCGAGGCCGACCTTTCTTCTTGCTCCCATTTTGGCACACATTTTGATGAATAGTGACACCTAGATATAAATTAGGCCACACTGAATCCTTGGCTTCTCCGTGCTCTTGCCCCTGTAGCTAATTTCCCCATTAACAGGAACCAGACTGCCTTTGCCCATGCAGTACCATATTAGGCCAGCAGGGGTCTGACATTAGTTGCTTTTAACCCACAATGACCGACTCCCTCCCTGGTGATGGCTCTGTGAATGAACTTGAAGTGAGAAGCAAAGGGCCATGGTTTGAGATAGCAGAACTCTTAAGTATAAATAGTGCATCCATTTCTGTAGTAAGACTATAAACAGTTCATCCCACAGGGCCCTGACGTTTCCTTATCCAAAATGAAGTGCCTGATTTAATCCGGTTTTCATGTTTACCCAGAAAATACATTCATAAAGGTAGCTACCTTAATCAAGGGGATTGGACCATCCAGGTTTCTGTCCAAAACAACCCACCAGTTGCTGTTCAGTCCCTAAAGATGCTGTGAGGGCCAAAGTTGTTGTTAATCAAAAAGTATCAGGATGCCTGGATGGCTCAGTTGGTTGAGTATCCGACCCTTGATTTTGGCTCACGTCATGATCCTAGGCTCGTGGGATTGAGCCCTGTGTCGTTGGGCTCCACATGAAGTCTGCTTAAGATTCTTCCCCTCTCTCCCTCTGCTCCTCTCCCCCGCTTGCACTCTGTCTCTCTCTTAAAAAAAAAAAAAACACATACACACACACAAAAACAAGACAAGACAAAACAAAACAAAACAAAAACCCAGTATCTAAAAAAAGCAAATCAAATGTCTCCAATTTGTAGACACTGTTGTAAAGAAAAACATGAATTTAGTATTTCTGGATCACTTTTTAGTTTGGCATTTCAAACAATGAGTCTTTATGATTTCCTTGAATATATTTTTATTGTGGATGATTATTAGTTATGATGATTATTAGTTACAATAATTATTAAATACCTAAGGAATGTATTGGGCTTTCCAGTTTTCAAAGCCCTTTCACACATTACCTCATCTGTTCTTTATTACAAGAAAGAAATTATTAGCCTCATTTTATAGCCAATGAAATTGAGGCTCAGAAAGGGGAAGAGTTGCCTGAGATCACACAGCTAATTACAGCAGAGCTGGCAATTTTTCATGCCAACGCAGCGAAGTCCATGTATATTAAAGGACATTTACATGTGCAAACATTTATATAATGCAACCCTATTATGAATTGTACTTTTTTCAGCAATTAACCTAATTTTACTTATTAGGATCTATTTATATCTTGTTGCTGTGCTGGAAAGTAGTAATACTGTAATTTCCTTACATTATGGAGTGCGTGCTTTTTATTAAGCTGCACGTTCTCTCCCTTCACGTAGCCTATTTCTATGTTCTGCTCTTTGATGAGATGGCAGGAAGTGGCAAGACTCCGATCCTGCAGGATTCACAAATCCTCCCTATCTTCAACAGGCCACCTCATGCAGACCGAGAAGAACAAACTGTTTGCAACCAGGAGGGCTGGTGCTTGTCTCCTGGGAACCGGGACCCGTGGAGGACAAGCACAGAGAGGCTAGCTTGCCCACCCTGGCGCAAGCTACGCGCCATGCGGTGCTGGAGCTGAGACCTGTCCCCCCACGTTCGCAGTCACTGGGGGCACCAACCACAGGACACCTCCGGATGGTAGAAACAATTAGCAGTAAGGGCTGTAAACCGTCCCTGCCGGAAGCCCGGGTGCTTGTGAAGAATAAATGAAAAGGGATAGGTTATTACGCCCTGGAGAAGAATGGAGGGAAAAAGACTTTATGGATTTCAAAGAACTTTATGGACAACATTATGATTTTGATACCAACCACTCTGAGCTGCTCGGTTCTCTCAGAATGTCGCTTCTTTTTCACCCTTCCCTTTTATTTCCAAGTTTAGTGACCCAGACAACATCAAGGAAAGGGATCTTGAGCCCTGTGATCTGCGTGGCCTCCTCTGCCACCTGTGCCCGCATTCTGCAAACTGTCACCAAACGGGGCACTTAGGGTCCCGCACCCCACGGCAGCTATGCGGCTGCTCCCGGAAGTGCAGCGGGCACCGCCCCTTCCGGGACTGGAAGCGCCCTCGCCTCCCGGCTCACTGCCCAGCCCGATTGGCCTTAAGGGAAGCCCCACCCCCTCTGTCAGTGAGTGACTCAGAATGAGCACGTGACCTGCAGGGGCTTCTGGGAGATTTCCTCACGCATACAAGAAAGCTGCTGTCTTCTTTTCTTGCCGCAAGCAATGCCTGAGTGTGATCCTTTCTCCTGAGAGGGAAGCAGACGTAGGGCGTGCAAAGTAGAAGGCCAGGTGACTTGGGACTCGCTATGACTTGTCCACAGAGCCCTCTAGCGGACGTAAAGCTCTAACCTTCACAGCAGCCCTGCAAAGGAAGTCTGGTTCAGGCCTTTCTGCAAATGAGGAAACCGGGGCTAAGGGAGGTACAGAGAGGTGACTTAAAATCAGTTAAGGAGTTAGAGTTCAACCAGTTAGAGTGAAATCAGAGTTCAACCCAGCCCAGAGCTATCTGCCCCCAACACCTGGTCACCCTTCATCACCCCGTCGATCACTTGCCCAGAGGGTGGGGGGAGTTAGAGCAGACCCTTCTGCACTAGTCTAAGCAGGGAACTCACACACCCCAGGTATACCTCCTTCCCTCCACCCCACCCTTCTTCCCGAAACTCCCTCTGCTCAGAATGCCCCTGGCCGTCCTCTCCCGCCAAGGAAATTCTTTCCATTCTCCAAAGGCCACCTCTAGGTTGAATTCCCGTTCTGCCTGCGAAGCATGCTACATCTCCTCCAGCCCGTGCAGCGCGCTCCCGCAGCTGAACTTCTGACCGCTTCATCTGTGCCCTAGGTTTGGCAATTCCCCGAGTTTGTGTCATTCTTTGGGTTTTGATTTATCAACATTTAACTCTTACGGTTGACCATCAGGTTCTCCTGAGGCCTATTTCCGGCTTATATATGCATCTCCATATCTTCAGAAATGAGGTCTGACGTCAGGGGGGTGTTCCTTCCCGCAGGGACCTGCATTTTCTGTGTCTTTGTTCCCTCAGTGCTCTGTGAGCCAAAGAGGCTCTTCCCCTGTCCCAAGTGTAATTAGTTTCCACCCTCTAGATCTTTGCTCAGGCCATTGCCCCTGACTGGAATACTGTCCCTTTCTTCGTTTCTACCCTGGAGTATAATAATGTCTCCTTCAATGACCTGGGGACTGGATGAGGGAAAGATCCTAGTCAATGTCATCTTTCTATCCTCACAGCACCTAGCACAGAGCCTGACACATAGGAGACGTTCACTCAATGTTGAATTGACTTCTGCTCAGATTTGTGATTGGAGCTTCACGTATTAACAGGACCTAGAGGAAAACTTTTCTTTGGACTGGATCTCCCAAGGAGGTAGTATTTTACAGTCAAGGTGGTATCATAACTTTTCAAAGCTATGACTTATCAGTCTCTCTCATGTATTTTAAGTAACACTTTAATTTTGGCTCTTGACCGTAGGCAGTGTTACAAAGCCTAACTTTTTTACAGTCTGTAACACTGATAAATTAAACCCAGGGTGTGCACATGTGTGGTAACACCCCCACCCCCAACACACACACCCGAAAAGGCTCAGACAAGGCTCGAGAAGTGGGGGTGCAGGATGGGGGGGGGCAATAAAATCCATAGACACCTTCAAGACCGTGTTGCACTTAACAACTTTGACCTTTTCTGACCAGATGTTGGTAACAAGGAAATATGAGACACCGAAATTTGGCTCATTCTCCCTGCCTTAACACCAGCAGCCAATAGCAGAAAGTCGAGAATATACTCACAAGGCACAGAAAGATTGAACAGAGCTCTCACCCACCTACTTTCCTTCCCTGCCAGCTTTGAGTTATAACAATAATAGGAAATGAGGGGCACCCGGATGGCTCAGTCAGTTGGGCGCCCGACTTCAGCTCAGGTCATGATCTCACGGTTTGTGGGTTCGAGCCCCACATTAGGCTCTGTGCTGACAGCTCAGAGCCTGAAGCCTGCTTCAGATTCTGTGTCTCCTTCTCCCTCTGCTCCTCCCCCACTTGTGCTCTGTCTCTCTCTCAAAAATAAATAAATGTAAAAAACATAAAAAAAATAATAATAGGAAATGATTCTATGTTTTAAGAAATCCTCCTGGAGAGACAGTATTGCCTAATGGTTGAAACCACGGGCACTGGGGGCAAAAAGACCTAAGGTCAAGTGCAAACTCTACCACTTTCAACAGAGGGTTATCTATTCCTTCTGCCACAAGGGTAGAGCCCTCGTGAAGGCTTAGTGCTCATAAAGAGATCTCATAATTCTCCATGACTTAGGGCCCTCTCTTCGCTTGGATGCCACAGTCTGAATCTTTGTGTCCCCCAGAATTCAAATGTTGAAATCGTAACCCCCAAAAGGGATGGTTTTAGTAAGTGGGACCTTTGGGAAGGGATTCGGTCATGAAGGTGGAGGCTTTGTGAAGGCGGGATTGGCACCCTCATAAAGGAGATCCCACGTCTCTCTCTCCCTAGCCCGTTCTGTCATATGAGGATATGGTGAGAGGTCTGCAACCAGAAGAGGGCCCTCATCCAACCAAGCAGGCATCCTGATCTTGGACTTCCAGCCTTCAGATCTGTGAGCAATGAATTTCAACTGTTTGTCAAGCTTCCTGGCCTATGGAATTTTTTTTTTAACAGCAGGGCAAAGGACTAAGGTGAGCTTTGAGCACATTTCTGAGCCTCTCAAAGTTCTGCTTTCCTCATCTATGAAAACCTACCTCACCAGCATTTGGTCTAAAGTTATAAATGGAAAGATGTTCTACGAACAGGAGCTCATAGGATCTGCACACGCTCTGGCCCTTTCTCTACTGGAATCTCATTTTGCAAACAGGGTGGGTAGAGAGCCACTTTCTCTACTGTCTCCTGCCACACTCAGAAAAATAACACAGAGAGCTGGTCCCTATAATTGAGGCTCCTTCTCTTTCTTCCTCCGGGGGTTCACTGCCTGCCACACTGCACATACCCCTGGTGGCTCTCTCTGTCCTTACTCAAGGCACTGCAGAGGAGTGGGTTAGCATGTGGGCTTCAGAGACAGATTGTAAAAGTTTGAATTCTGGCTCCATCTGGGCTGCCCAACCTTTTCTGTTTGCCCTAAACTGTCCCAGTTTTAGCATTGAAAGTCCCATATCCCAGGAAACCTCTCAGTCCCAGGCAAAGCAGGACATTTGATCATCCATACTCCACTACTTAGTAGGCTGTGGTCCTAGCTAACATTCTCTCTCCGTACTTTGGGGATTTGAACAATTGTACACTCATCCTTGGCGTTGGAAGGAAAGGAGCGAGTGTCCCACAGACTCACTCAATGTTCACGGTCTAACCCCCTAAGTCCACCAAAGGGCCCACCCCCAGGAGGCCTAGGCCCCATCTCAGGCAGAGATGCCCTCAAGAAGCTTTGAAGTGCCTGATCTCAAGTTCATCTCTCCCCTTCTGGTGGGAGGGAGCTTTAACTGTGCTGACACCCCCATCTGTGTGTCTGAATCCACCTTTAAATCTATACTCTCCCCAAGTGAGAATGAACCCAGGGACAGGGGAGACCATCGGGGTTGAAGGAAATGAGAAGAAGTCTTTCTGGGATATCGGGTGGAGGCTGGAGGTGAGGGGAAGGTGAACAGAAATGGGCCGGCTGCTTCTCTTTAATGAGAGCGGAGAGGGTGTCTTCCTCCGGGGTGCATCAACACACTAATGAACGTGGAAATCAATCCTTGTTGCTGTGCAGGGGGTTGGACCAGGTCAGCCAGCAGCCCAGGCTTTACGACTCAACACCCCACAGGGAAGCTTCCGGTCCCCCTTCCAGGTTGACGTTAAAATAAGAGGAGTGGCCACCACATGGCTGGCTGTGCCAAGTTACGTCTCCCAGGGTGGCCTTCTGCTTTTATGGCTCAGCACTTTACATTTTGCTGGGCGTTTAGAATTTTGCAACAACTCTTCAAGGTAGGCAGTATCAATATCCCCGTTTTCCAGATGAAAAAAAAATCTAGGCCTAGAAAATCAAAGGGATTTCTACAGTGTCTCGTAACTACCATACAAGCAGGGATTAAGAGCAGTGGTCTTCAAACGTTTCTATCTCAGAGCCCTATCAGGAAAATATTCTGAGCAATAGCTCCAAGACACATGCATAAAATTCATTTATAAAATACAGTCGTGACTGTTGTATTAATATATTAAATATACAGTAAAACATGAAAATAAACATTAAGAGCACACGGGATCAGGGGGCACCTGGGTGGCTCAGTCGGTTGAGCATTCAGTTCTTGGTTTCAGCCCAGGTCATGATTCCAGGTCATGGGATCAAGCCCTGTGTCAGGCTCTGCGTTAAGCATGGAATCTGCTTAAGATTCTCTTTCTCTCTGTCGATCTCTCTCTCTTTCTCTCTCTCCCCCGCTACTCCTCGCCCCTGCTCTCACTCTCTCTCTCTCTCTCTCTCTCTCTCTCAAAATAAAAATTAAAAAATTAAAATAAATAAATTAACTTGAAAAATAGAAAACTTTAAAAAGAAAAAGAAAGCATGAATGAGATCAGACACATTAACAGAAGGTCAAATGTTTGCTTCTGTCACCCCAGTAGATCACCTTGTATCAGTGATGTGGGCACAACCAAATACCTACTGCAACCAAGCTGGCAATGTAAATAAGTGGAGTGGCCTGGGTGTAAGAGAACCTATGGGAAAGCAGATGAGGAATGGCAACGGATTTGCAGCCTCAGTGTTGGACAGTAGGGAGTGGTGAGGACTAGGGCAAAATGAGAGCAAATCTCCCATTTAAAGGAGGTAGCTGTCACTCAGCGTTAGTCGATTGTTGCCGTATGAGAATATGGGCCCAGGGTTTCCAATCTTCCCATTTTTCGATAGAAGTCAGAAATTCGGGTTTTTATGTGAAATGGCACACAATTTTAAGCTGTTGGCCACTGATTTCATTTTTTTTTTTTTTACAAAATTTCGGGGTCCAAATGGGTCCAAATCAGCTTGCAGTCCTCTGAAGGGCAACCATGAGAGTAAAAGTAGGATCTTGGCCTTTGTATCCAGTCTTGATTTTGAATCCTAGCTCTACCTTGCACAAGTAATTTAACCTCTCCATGCTTCTGTTTTGGAGCCAGGCAAATGGAAATAATAATACCTTCCTTTGAGGGTTATGATGTGTGCGAAGCATTTAGGACAGTGCCTGGCACATAACAGAGACTCAATAAATAATACCCGTTGTCAGTGGGGGCCCACCTAGTACTCAGCCCTGCTGACTGCAGACCTAACTTTCTTTCCACTCTTAAAAAGGCTTAAACAGAATACCCCCAGCCAACTTCCAATCTACGTTTTGCAGAATTCATTCTCCTGCCCAGAAAGGCAGTGCTTTCCACCCAGGTCTCCTCACTCCCGAGAAGAATCCAGAAGCAAAAGGAATGAGCAGGCTGTCCCTCAAGTAGGCTGCAGTAGGAGGTGGCAAGGAGCTGGGAACGAGCACTGGAATGGGAGTCAGACGGTCTGAGCACTAGACCTGGCTTGGCCGTTCCCAAGCCATGTGAACGTGGACAAAGGACTGAACTACTCCAGGCCTCTGTTCTACTATGTAGAAGTGGACGCTAATGTCCACCTGCCCCCAACGCAACCCTCCCCCAACCCTTCCCCTCCCTGCTTTGTGCCCCCCTGGGGTTTGACCGCAGTAGGCTCCCCCCTCCTCTGGTTCCCAGGAGGGTTTGGCAGATGAAATGCACCAGCAGGTGAGCAGTGGGGGGGGGAAGGAAGCAGAGGCAGAGTGCTCATTCTCTCTCTGCACAGTGGCCGGGGGGCGGGGCTCCCCTGTGTGAGGCCACGGCTCCTGCCAGGACATCTGCTGTAGCTCCAGCTCCTGCTCTGGCTCTCATCTTGTGGGGGATCCACTCCCTCCCCTTCCCCTGTGCCCCCCAGGGATGGCAGGGCTCCCCAGCACTGCTGGCCCAAGGGGGACTCCGGCACCCTTTGTTGGTTTCCCTTAAGCCTGTCACGCCTGTGTGAGTGGAGCCTCCTCAAGCCCCACCCTCACCCTGACGGCGCCGTCTTTCTTGCTGAGACCCGACCATTACACATACACAGCACGTGTGTTTTTACCTTGGAGCTATGGATGCGGAAGGCACTCAGTGTTGCTGGAATTAATTTGAAATCATAAGCTTTTCTGCTTCAGCCTCAGGCTGCCAGAAAATCCAATTATCCAGATTCCTCATTCCCCGAGTGCCCCGTCCATTGAAATCCATACACACTGATGGGCGATTTGTTCATTCACAAATGTTTGCCATGCAACTCTGATGGGCCAGGCCCTGGACCAGGTTCTGAAGATCCGGGTGAGAATGAGCAAGCAGTGTCCTTGTCTTTTTTAGAATTTATATTGGGGCGCTGGGTGGCTCAGTTGGTTAAGCGTCCGACTTCAGCTCAGGTCACGATCTCACGGTCCGTGAGTTCGAGCCCCGCGTCGGGCTCTGGGCTGATGGCTCAGAGCCTGGAGCCTGCTTCCGATTCTGTCTCCCTCTCTCTCTGCCCCTCCCCCGTTCATGCTCTGTCTCTCTCTGTCTCAAAAATAAATACATGTTAAAAAAAATTTTTTTTTTAAAGAATTTATAGTCCCATGAAATCATATGGGAAATGTTACCAGAGGGACAACTCTGACTGGCCAGAGTTCCCTGTGGGTCTGAGGACCCAAGGGTGCTCCCATGGGACTCTATGAATGTGTAGTTAGTGTTTGCAGCCAGCAGCATGATTTACTGACCCAACTCCTGTTCAGAACTTGTAGCTACCTTCTACTTGGGCAGCTATGGAGAACAGCTCTGGTTAAAAAGACAAGCATAAGGTGGCACAGTTGGTTAAGTTTCTGATTCTTTTTTTTTTAATGGTTATTTATTTTTGAGAGATACAGACAGAGCATGAGTGGGGGAGGGACAGAGAGAGAGAGGGAGACACAGAATCTGAAACAGGCTCCAGGCTCTGAGCTGTCAGCACAGAGCCTGACGCAGGGCTTGAATTTGGGAATGGCGAGATCGTGACCTGGGCCAGATTCGGACGCTTAACCGACTGAGCCACCCAGGTGCCCCATGCAGCCGACTCTTGATCTCAGCTCAGGTCATGAGCTCACAGTTTGTGAGTTCGAGCTCTGCATCAGGCTCTGTGTTAATGGTACAGGGCCTGCTTCGGATGCTGTCTCTGCTTCTCTCTGCCCTTCCCCTGCTTGTGCACTTGCTCTCTCTCTCAAAATAATAAATTAATGTAAAAAAATTTAATAAATAAAAAATAAAAAGACAAGCATAAATCATCAGGATGGGGCTCACAGGGAAGTCTTTGATTTTCTTACAAATAGAAACAGACTCTGTGGGTATGAACCTTTGCTCTCTTTCTGTCCCTTCCCTTTTATCTACCTAGAACAAAGGTGTGATATTTGGAGGCACAGTGACTGCCTTGGGACTGAGATGACAAGCCAGCCCTCTAAGGGTGTCAGAGCAGGGAGACAGCAGGTATCACTGAGTCCTGGACTGCTTAGCTCCAGATTTGCATAATACCACTCCTATTTGTTCAAGCCATGGGTAGGCAGGTAGTATTACATACATTCAACGGAATCCCTATCTGGAGGAAATTCTCAAGATTGTCTGGTCCAACTCCTTCCCTTATATATGGAAACTGAGGCACAGTGAGGGAAGGATCTTGCCCCGAATTCCACAACTGGACCAGAACTCGTGTCTCCCAGCCAGTCCCAGTGCATCCTTACAAGCTCCTACAACCTGTGCAGAGATTTGTGAGCTTTATGTGTGTGTTTCCACTGTTTGCCTAGTTCACAGGTCCTTTGGAAACAGATCTCATGTCCTTGGTCCTTCTTGGTCCCCTTAAAAAAATAACTGACATGCATATTCATGAGCAATAATACATGCTTCTTGTATAAGCCACTGAGTTGATGGGGGGGGGTGGTTGTTACACAGCAAGAGCTAACCAATACATACCATTTACTATAGGACAAATCTATGCTGAGAGCTTTACATAAATACACCAATTCATACAACAGGCCCACGAGGTGGATATTGTCGTCTTCATTGCATGGATGAAGAAACTGACATTTAGAATGTTTCAATAACTTGCCCTTAGTCACACAGTAAGAAGTGGATCCAGGATTTAAATCCAAGCATTCTGACCCTAGAACTATCCTAGGATCTCCTTTCCTTCAGTAGCCTCTGCCTTTTGTTCCTTGTAAGATCAGTTTGGCTGTAAAATCTTAGGACTTTTTTTTTTTTAAGATCTTGTCACAGTACCCAGAACCTCTTGGGGGGACAAGGGATTGGATGCTTTTGGCCAGTGCCTGAGTAGACATCCTGAACAAGCCTGACTTGGCCAGCATGTCCATTTCCTCTTTCCCACAAATCCTGTTAGCTCTTCCTGCAAGGTTTGTCTGGATTCGGGACTTCTCATCACCTCTTTTCCTACTGGTACGGTCCAGCCCACAGCCCCATTTTACCTGGGTCACTGCAGCAGCCTCTTAGCTGGCCTCCTTGCCTCCACTCTTCCCCACCATGGCCCTTTTTTCACAGCAGCTGGAGTGATCGTTTGAAAATTAAAGCCAGATGATGGCAGTCTGTGCTTTGATACCCTTTGTGTTTGTTTTAAGAGCTGCCATAACGGAATACCACAGACTGCCTGGCACACACAATAGATTTCTTTCCTCACAGTCGCGGAGGCTGGAAGTCCACGATCGGGGTGTTGGCAGTTTGGGTTTCTTCTTAAGCCTCTCTCCTCGACTTGTGGTCCTCACGTGGTCTTTTCTCTATCCCCATGCGTCTTTGGTATCTCTCTCTGTGTCCAAATTTCCTCTTCGTATAAGGACATCAGTCATCCTAGATTAGGGCTCACGGTAATGGCCTCATTGCAGTTTCATCGTCTTCAAAATCCGTCTCTAGGGGCGCCTGGGTGGCGCAGTCGGTTAAGCGTCCGACTTCAGCCAGGTCACGATCTCGCGGTCCGTGAGTTCGAGCCCCGCGTCAGGCTCTGGCCTGATGGCTCGGAGCCTGGAGCCTGTTTCCGATTCTGTGTCTCCCTCTCTCTCTGCCCCTCCCCCGTTCATGCTCTGTCTCTCTCTGTCCCCAAAATAAATAAACGTTGAAAAAAAAAATTATAAAAAACAAAACAAAACAAAACAAAATCCGTCTCCAGATACAGTCATATTATGAGGTACGGGCAGTTAGGGCTTCAAGGTATTAATTGGAGGGGGGAGGATATAAGTCATCCCGCTTATAACACCTTTTAACAATTTCCCAAACTTGGCATAGAACCCCAGGTCGATACTACATCCTCTAAGGGTCCGTGCGATCTGGGCCACGTCTCCAACTTTATGTCCCTCTGCTCTCCCCTGTGCTCAGCGCACTCCGGTCACACTGGCCTCCTAGCTCCTCATCGCCACAACACATGCCCCTGACTTCAGGCCTTTGCACTTTCTACCTCTTTGCCTGGAACATTCCTTCACCCCCAGATATCTACAAAGGCTTACTCTGCCTTTGTACTCGGTTACTTTGCCCAGATATTGCCTCCATGACAGTCTAGCTTCTTACTTTGCTTTTTTTTTTTCCTTTGGAACATTTATTACTGCCTGCCATTATCTTATGTTTATTGTTCAACTGTCTGTCTCCCCCAGCAGAATCTCAACTCCAAGAGGCAAAGGCTTCATTTGTTTTGTTCCCAGAAAAATCCCCAGGGCCTAGCTACAGCAATGCTACTCACAATATTGCACCAATAAATGTTTGAAGGAAAATGAAATGAAAGAAATGGATAAATGAAAGAAATGAAGTAGCATGAAATTAATTGAATAAAAAGAAATTAAAAATGAAAGTCCTATGCAAGTAAGAAAGAAAATCGTTTTTCAGGTCACCATGACCTTTGTTCTTAATTCCAATATTTGACCTAAGAGTTAACCGCTTATCTTCCAGAAGCTTAATAAGCATCCTAGAACATTTAGCAGAAAGTCTCTCCCAGGCTGTCAGCAACTGATCCCAAATGCAGGAACCTAGAAACTTGCAAAGATTTTCTCCCTACTCTCTTCTTTATCACCTGCAACCAACCAGCCTACGACTTTGACAGTAAAGTGCAGGTGGCCCCTGGCTGACCATGATTCAACACAAGATTTTTTTCTTTTTCTTTTTGATATAACTTATTGTCAAATTGGCTTACATACAATACCCAGTGCTCATCCCAACAAGTGCCCTCCTCCATGCCCATCACCCATTTTCCCTCTCTCCAACCCCACCCCCCCAACCACTCTCAGTTTGTTCTCTGTATTTAATAGTCTCTTGTGGTTTGCCTCCCTCCGTCTCCGTTTGTAACTATTTTTTTTCCCCTTCCCTTCCCTCATGGTCTGTTAAGTTTCTCAAGATCCACATATGAGTGAAAATATACGATATCTGTCCTTCTCGGACTGACTTATTTCACTCAGCATAATACTTCCAGCTCCATCCACATTGCTGCAAGTGGCCAGATTTCATTCTTTCTCATTGCCAAGTAGTATTCCATTGTATATAGAAACCACATCTTCTTTAGCCATTCATCAGTTGATGGACATTTAGGCTCTTTCCATAATTTGGCCATTGTTGAAAGTGCTGCTCTAAACATTGGGGAACAAGTGCCCCTATGCATCAGCACTCCTGTATCCCAACACAAGATTTTTCAAACTGATGATGGTGTGAAAGTGATATGCATTTGGTAGAAACTGTACTTTGAATTTCGATCTTTTCCCTGGCTAGTAGTAAGTGTATGGTCCTCTCTGGGGCCGATGGGCAGGGCAGCCACCACTCCCAGTCAGCCCCGCAATCGCGAGGGTCAGCAATGATATGCTGACAACCAACTGTGGGCTAATGTAAGTGTTCTGAGCACATTTAAGGTGGGCTGGGCTAAGCTAGGATGTTTGGTAGGTAAGGTGAATTATGTGCATTGTTGACTTATGATATTTTCAACTCACAAGGGGTGTATTGGGACTAATCCCATTGTTAAGTCAAGCAAGATCTGTAATTGAGAAGCTGATATGCAAATGGATCCTTTTCAAAAAAAAATATTTTTAATGTTTATTTATTTTTGAGAGAGAGAGAGAAGGGAGGGGCAGAGAGAGAGAGGGAGACAGAGAATCCTAAGCAGGCTCCAGGCTCTGGGCTGTCAGCACAGAACCTGACACGGGGCTCAAACTCACAAACTTCAAGATCATGACCTGAGCCGAAGTTGGATGCTTAACCGAGCCACCCAGGCGCCCCTGCAAATGGATCCTTTTATTGTGGGTAAAGACATTCAGATCATTTGAAGACAGAAAAATGGGGGAGATAATGTATAGAAAAGCCCTGTACTCTTTAAAAGGAGGGCCCAGTGTAGTTCACTGCAATTCTGACTTGACCCATTTCTCTAGCTCTGGTGGCAGCTTCTGGAATTGCAGGCAAGGACGAGGAACTGGGAAGTAAAGAGAACCAACTGTTGTTTGTTTTTTTAAGCTTTTAATTTTCATTTCAGTGCAGTTAATGTACAGTGTTATACCAATTTCAGGTGTCCAATGTAATGATTCAACAATTCTATATATTGCACAGTGTTCATCATGATAAGTGCATTCTTAATTCCCTTCACCTATTTCACCCATTCCCCCCTCCCCCCCCCCTCCCTCTGGTATAAAGAAATAAAACAAAGGAACAAAGGAAAAAGGAGAGAGAGAGAGAGAGAGAGAGAGAGATGAACCAACTTTTTTTTTTATTCAATGACTATTTTAGTGGATTCAACATATAGCTGCCTCCCCTTTGGGAAATCAAACCCTCATCTCCAGCAGAACAATATCTAGAGGCACCTTCTTTCTTCTGGTCCTGGAGATGCATTTGATGGAGAGCATCTCTTTGAAACCTCACAACAAACATCCAGGAAAGATGTCTCTTCTCTTGTTGACAAGGACACTAAGGTCCACAGATACGAAGTATTCACCGAAGTAAAAGGGGGCAGGATTTGAACCTAGGTCAGGTTGATTCTAAACTTTGTGATCTTCCCAATAGGGACCAAAGAGGATAAACCTTGCACGTTCAACCCATTTCACCCCACATTGAATTTCCCAAGTCTCTGGACTTTGAACTTCCCTGCCAGTTAGAGTCTCATTAATCCAACCATCTTTATTGATTGTCTCCTAGGTGCCAGGAGCTGTGCTTTGCCCAGTGGCTTCCAGCGAATGATGAGTGAACAATGATCATGATATAATTTAAGTGGAGAGAAAGCAACTCCTACGGGGTGTCAGAGCTCTTTCTCAAATTGAGTTACTTTTTCGCTATTGAATAAATTGTAATTTGAAAAGCTGGTAAAGTGCCTTCTTTTGGTGAGCCAAGCCAATCAATATGTGCCATTTAAAATTCTCCTTTCTGTGTCTCTCCTTTTCAGACAGACTGGAGAAAATGGAAGCATTTGAGACCTGAGATGACTGGGCTGAATTTCTTAATGGAGTGATTTTTATTTATTTATTTTTTTTTTTTTGGGAAGTGATTTGTGTCTGAAGAATAGGCTGTCCAGGGCAAGCTAAGTGGACGGCTTTCCTGGAGAGAGGGGGAGACAGGACTTGCTCGTGCCTGACCGCTGCTTATGGGGGGGAGGGGGCACAGCCCCTGCAAGAATCTGCTTGGAGACCCACCCCATACAGCCATCATAGGTATTGATCAACCACAAAAGCAGATTTCTAGAATAGTAGGTACATATATAGGACATACATATCCACATGCAAAACTTGGACTCTCTCTCTGGCTCCAAAATCTTAAAGGGTGTTATTTCTAACCTGGTGGGAATATGAGTGACTTTTTTTCCCCTTCCTGCTCCTCTGGAATGCCACATTTTCCCTCGGTAGACTTGTGTCACTTACAGTCAGTAGGTGTCATTCACTCTGTCTCCACATTCCCTCCACCCTCTCTGTCCCCTGTCGTTCCCTTCTCAAGGTGACAACGTAAAATAAAAACAAAAATAAAAAAGTCTCTCTCTCGCATCTCCTTTCCCCCTAACAGGGGTGAGAAAGCCTCTCTCTGTGGCCTATCCCCTTCCTTCCCGCACTTCGGCCCCCTTCACAGCCTTCCTAAGAATGCTGGGGGATCCGGAGCATGAAAGGAATGTCCCCTATCTTCACCCTGTGCCTGCCAATCAGATTCCCCTAAGATGTTTCCCTTGGGAAGGAACTGCCCGCGGGCCCAAGGAGGACACAATGGCAGGAACCCGATGGCACCTGATATCAAGGCCCAAATTCCTGTTCCTGAACTCCAGAGGAACAGGGGGCCTGAGTCAGGCAGCCAGGACCAGGGACCCAGAGGCTGACCTTTGAAGCACAGAGATTCGGGGACTCGCCAGTTTGTCAAATGGAGAGAATCATGCCTTCCTTCTTCCCCACAGGTGCGTCATGAGGCTCATGTGACATAAGGGCCGCGGAGGTGTTCCAAAAGGTCGCAAGTGCTACAGGGTGATTCACCGTCCCCATTTCTCTCTGGTCTGTCTTCCCCCGCGCCTGCCCTAACCTGGGCCTTCACCGTCCGGCCCCGTGACTGCGCTCTGGTCTCCAGTCTGCACGCCGTCCACGCCTCAGTCCCAGCTGTGCCCTAACATCCTTCCAAAACCCACCCCAGCTAAGTGAATCCTGCTACGACACCTCCCGCCAGGGAAGCCGGTCAGGAGGATGGGCTGCCTTCCCGAAATCACAAAACAGCAAAAGGGAGATTATGCAGCTGGGCCTCATTTAGACGCGCGCCTTGGGGCAGAGCGTTTTCTCCAGCCGCTGGCAGAAGAGAAGGAGGCCACAGGCAGCGAGGAGGCAGAACCTCGGCCCACAGCCACAGGAACCGCATGCAGCCAGCAACCTGACGGAGCGTGGACGCTGATTTGTCCCCAGAGCCTCCGGAGGAGAGCCCTGCCTGGCCCAAACCGTGAGTTGGGCCTTGCGAGACCCTGAACAGAAACCCCAGTTGACCCTACTTGAATCTCCGACCCACGGCGCTGTATAAATGGGTATCATTTCAATCTGCTAAATGTTTAGTAATTCGGTATGCAAGGTCTTGGGTGAGGCTGCTTTAACAAAATACCACAGCGTGGGTGGCTTAAACAACAGGAATTTATTTCCCATGGTTTTGGAAGGTGGGGAGTCCAAGATCAGGGTGCCAGCGTGGTCACGTCCTGGTGATGACCGCCCCCCCTCCTGGTTTGCAGATGGCCACCTTCTTGCTGTGACCTCATGTGGTGGAGAGAGAGATCGTCTCTCTGGCATCTCTTTTTATGGGGCGCTGGTCCCATTCGTGAGGGCTCCCAAAGGCCTCATCACCAAATGCCATCACACGCGGGACTGGGTTTCAACCTATGAGCTTGTGGATACACAGATACAAACATTCAGTCTGTTACGTCCAGCAATAGAAAATTAATACATTTGCTCTGTCAAGGCCTTAAGGGTTCTTCTCCAATCTCCATGTCACACATGAGCTCTGAGTGATTGTGGGGTTTGAATCTGGGCCCAATCAACTTGCTGCCGAGTTTCGTGGCATTCAGTTCCTCCTCCATTTCCTCGTCTGAGTACTTAGGATAATTACAGAACTTCCTCATGAGGATTTTGGGAAGATTAAGTGAGTTAACCCAGCAGAGTACTTATTACAATATCCAACAAAAAGGAAATGCTGCATACGTTATTTTTTTCCTTTGTACTGTGATTACATTCTTTGCAGACATTCCCTTTAAGTCAAATGGGTTTATTTATTAACCTGGGGAAAATACACTTTTCTTGGCTTTCACCGTATCTCCTTCTCTTACTCTACCCCTCAATACCCATCCTTCCAGGTCTTTCTCTGATTCCTCCCTCCTCCATGAAGCCTACCCTGACCGTTCCAGCTCATGGTAGTCTGTCCTCTATACTAACTTCTAGAGTACCAGAGGCTAGTGCAAATCCTTAGACTGTCTCTTACCTAATCACTTTAAATGATTTTTTTACTATAATAGAAAAATGTCTGTCTGTTGGAGATAAGAGGGGAAATCTACAAAAGTTCAAGGCAAGAAGTAAGTCACCTGCTGCCATGGTTAATAATATTTTCTCCCCGTCTTCCTGTTTTTGTTGATTGTGTATATATAAACACGTATGTATACAGTTACCTTTGTGAGAATAAATCTCTGCCCCAGCCCACCCAGGGCATCCATCTGCCGGGGGAGAGATTAGGATTTGTTCACAGAAGGAATTCAGAGAGGAAAAATACAATATGGCATTCAACTTTAATCATGCAAAATAGGATCATGCTGGAAACCAGGGCATTTAAGAGCTGTTTTAGCCAAGGTTCCTGCATTAGTCTCATATGGCTGATATAACAAATTACCACACATTTAGTGGCTTAAAACAACACAGATTTGTTCTCCGACAGTTCCAGATGTCAGAAGTGTGAAATGAGTCTTATGGGGCACAAAGTGTTGTTAGGGTCCCTTCTGGAGACTCCAGGGGAGGCCGATCCTTTCCTCTTCTAGCTTCTAGACTAGCCCGCATTCCTTGGCTCATGGCTACATCTCTCTAATCTCTGCTTCCAACCTGACATCACCTTCTCCTGACTTTGACCCTCCTGCCTCCCTCTCTTAGGGATCCCTGTGATCACATTGGGCTCACCTGGATAATCCAGGATAATTTCCCCATCTGAACACATTTAACTTAATCGTATTTGCAAATCCATTTTACTATGTAAGGTAACACAGTCATAGGTTCCGGGGATTAGAACATAGACCTCTTTTGGGGCCACTATTCTGTTTACCACTTTACCCTAGAGAATGGAGCCTGCAGCAGGGATTAGGTGCTGCCAGTCTTATTGTGCTGTATAAACCTAGGGCAGTAAGAGTGAGGAAAAAGGGGAGGAAAGGAGCAGATTGCAAAGCAATGCAAGGCGGTGATTACGGAGCCGACCGTGTCTCAGGATGAGCTGAGAAAAGCAGGTTGTCAACAAGAGAATTGTTCAGCCACGTGGAAGTCTCCAGGCACGTTATATGGAGAAACTGTCTCTGGGAGCAGTCCGTTCAGAAGAGGGATGAGGCAGAATGTATCTGCCAGTTTCCTTCCCTTCCCTTATTTCCCATCGATCAAAGTCTGCCCCATGTGGCGTTAATCTCAGCACATTTCTGAGTGGCATCATTTGGGTCCCTTTGAGAATTATTTGGAAAGCCAGATCCTGTACCCTTTGCTGTGATGCTGTATCTGAGTCTGGAAGTGATGGGAGGAACCAGAGACACTGGTTATGCGTTTTATCACTCTCAGGAGGAACTTACAGGGAGGCATGATGACCAAGAGAGAGCAATCAGCTTGGGGCCCAAGTTGCAGGTGAAGCCAGCAGAATCTGATAAAGCAGGTGAAGTCAGGAGGGTCTGAGGAAGTACCGAAGGCGTATCCAGCCACATTCCAGCCCTGAAATCCCCTCAGGTCCGTCATCCGTTCCCGTTACATACTCTTCCATAATATATGAGGCGTGGAGTTGTTTTCTGAGAACCAGATGCCCTCATTCCTCCCTGAGAGGGCAGGTAAAAATGTAGTCACAGAATGCCTTCATGGTCAAGCCTAAATTTCCAGTAAAGCCAGAAAGCGAGATTAAGAGAACAAGTGACATTCTCCACTGTGCTTGTCCCGAGGCCATAGTGACACCCCTCACCTCCACCTGCTCTCACACTCCGCCCGCGCCTCTCCTCGCCTACGCTTCTGGAGCTTGGTATGCCACATCTGGTTAAATGGGAGAAGATGATTGGAGATCAGAATTTATGATCTTCTCTCCAGGGAGCCTTCCCTGGTGTGGCAGCTCCAATCTGGAAATTGGCTCTGTGATGTGTCAGAAAATAAGTTAGGACATCCCTTGCGCGTCACTGTGTAGGGTGAGGCGGCAAGAGGTACGGGGCCTTCGCATCAGGTGCTACCTTTTCAGTTCAATTGTTAACAACAGTTTCAATCATGCTTCCCTGTTGCTTAAGGGCACAGGACCCAAACAGTTCTGCAACCACGAATTACCAGTGGGTACGCAGGGCCCCCGTGAGGAGCCGTGGGTGTTTCGGGGGAAGCCTAAGGCTGGGCAGCTGAGAGGGGAGCAGTTATTAAAATAAAATTAATTTAGCCATAGGTACCATTTACTGAGCACCTGTGTGCCAGGAGCCATACGAGGCCTTCCTCCCAAATAATTGATAGGAAAAACCGCATCGAAGTAACCACAGGATCTAAGAGAAAAATTGCCTGCACTCCAGTCACCTAATTAAATCAATATTTTTATTTTTGCCCCCACACATATATAGTGCTTCTTTTTCATTTACCACGTCATAGACACCACTTAGGATATTAATTTCCACAATTTCGCTTTAATTTTGATCATAAATAATATTTCTACTTTGTGAAAATCACGGTTTATCTCTTTCTCCTGACTTTCTCCCCCCCCCCCCGACATTGTAACCAGGATTAACGGCCTGAAAATATCTCCTACGTCTTTCTCCGTGTTCTTTTAGAATAGCCATAGTGAGGGGCGCCTGGGTGGCTCAGTCGGTTAAGTGTCCGACTTTGGCTCAGGCCATGATCTCGCAGTTCGTGAGTTCGAGCTCCACGCTGGGCTCTGTGCTGACAGCTCAGAACCTGCTTCCGATTCTGTGTCTCCCTCTTCTCTCTGCCCCTCCCCCCAGCTCAAACATAAATAAACATTAAAAAAATAGTAAAGTGAAATAGCCACAGTGATAATAACAGCAAAGATCCACCGAATGCTTATTACCAGGGAGGTACTGTTCTTACCGCGTTTTGCTGTGCACCTGCTGCAGCTCCTATGACCCTCCCTGTCGCCGTATGACGGAAGCCCCAGTGTCCTCCTCCGTTAACACATGAAGAAACCGAGGCCCAACATATGCAAAATATTCAAAACTATGAACACACACATAGACATAAACCAAGGAAGTCTTTTTGCTTATTGAAAGAAGATCCAGAGAAAAAGTGGAGCATACGGTGTCTCACTGCAGTGGCTTATCAAAGACCGTATATCACTGTCGCCTCTCCAGGTCAATAGATCCAGCTCTAACTCATTTTTTAGGAGCAACACAATGCCACATTGTATGAATGTACCATCATTTATTGGCCCTATTGATAGGCACTTATGTCGTTTGCTTTTTTTTTTTTTTTTTTTTGGCCACTACAAACAGTGAAGCCATAAATAACCCAGAATATAAATCCTTATGGACTAGTGTTTTTATTTCTCTAGGATAGAGTCTATGGACATTAGTGCCAAATCTGGACTCCTCCATATGAAATGACAGGCACAGCCATGAGCTGACCCAAAGCATCAGACTCTCGAAATAGCGTGATCTCCACCGAGGTCAGGGAGAACAGATATACCATTTATGTGGCCAAAGGGATAATAGCCAAAGAGGACACACAGCCCAGGAGGCCCTGAGCTGGCCCAAGAGGGGGCCAGTCAGGGCCCAGGCTCCCCATGTGCCCCAGGCAAGTCACAACTTGCTGAGCATGCGCACAGAGCTCGAGCAGTCATCCTGTCCTGAGTACCAGGCCTCCACCTGCTAGTCACAGCGGGCTCATTCCAAAGAAAGAAAGGAGAAAAAAACAGTGAAACCATTCCTCTCTCCCTTCTGCTTCCCTGGGAGCCCTGGTTGTGTGCGGGGCGGGGGGGGGGGGGGGGGGGCCAGATACTACTTACTAACTTACAGTTGTGTCACTGGGTGGGGGTAACATCGTGGTGGGGGAAAAATGGAATAAAAGATAAGAGACAAATGATAGGCGACAAATAGCGACTGGAGTGAGAGAATAGATGCTCTTGACCTGCCTAGGGGCAGGGAAGAACATTTAAATACAATTTACAATAGTCTGATATTTAGAAAAACAGATGTTTATATTCAAGTCAGAAAGCATCAAGTAACAATAAAATTTTAGAAACTGAGTACAGTCACTTAAAGGATTCTTTTTCTTACATGACAAAAAGCCCAGAGGTAGGCAGCTGCTGGGTCAACAGCTTGACACATCAAGTCCGTTGTCATAGTGCGGTTTCTGGGTCAAAAGGAAGACGCATTAGTAATTTTGCTAAATGTTCCCAGATTCTCCTATATAGGGATCCTACCATTTAAAATAGAAACTATATCATAGATGAAAGATAAATATTCCTAACAGATAAAGAGCTTCTGAACATTGAGAACAAAAGCACCAGAACCCTGCAGAAAAATGGGCAGAGTATATTAATGGTTTGTGGGGGGAAGGGATGTGCATGACCCCTAAATATACGGGAAGAGGCTCAACTTGCTCAGAATATGAAAAATGCAAGTTAAAACTATACGAGATATCATTTCCTTCCTATCAGATTGGCAAAAACCCAAAGCCTGACACTATGTTCCATTAATAAAACTCCCAGAAACAGGTTCTCGTACGTTGCTGAAATACAAAAGGATACAACCCCTTGGAGGAGAATTCGGACCATCTAGTGAAATTACACATTCGCCTACCTTTTAACATAGCAATTCCACTTTGGGGATCTAGCTCAAAAAATACACTGGTAAAAATATAAAATGAGATAGCACAAGGATATCCACTGCCAATAATTGTGATAGTGTAAGAATGGAAACAACCCGGATGTCCATGAATACCTACGGTGCATTCATACAACTGAATGGTATAAAACTGTAAAAATAAATAAGAAGGATCTCTATATACTTCTGTGAAATCGTTTCCAGGATTTATTGTTAAGAAAGGCAAGTTACAGAACGGTGTTTATGGTATGCTATCTTTCGTGTAGGAAAGGGGGTATATGAATATAGAAACATATTTGCTTATCTTATCCATAGGTAATAATGGAAGGATAAACCAAAAACCAGCAAGAATGGGGACCTATAAGGAGAGAGAAGGAACCGGATAGAGGGCAGGGATGGCACCTGGACTTAACTGCACAGAATTTGTTGTGTAATTTTGACTTTGGAGCTGTGTAAATGTTTTAATTTGAAAGTAAAATTAACTAGGAGCGCCTGGGTGGCTCAGTCGGTTAAGTGCCTGACTCCTGATCTCAGCTCAGGCCATGATCTTACAGTTGGTAACATGGAGCCCCGTGTTGGGCTCTGCTTGGGATTCTCTCTCTCCCTCTCTCTCTCTCGAAAGAAATAACTACTGTTTTAGAAATGTTTTAATGTTTATTTTTATGTTTGAGAGTGCTCGAGTGGGGGAGGGGCAGAGAGAGGGGGACAGAGGATCCGAAGCGGGCTCTGTGCTGACAGCAGTGAGCCCGAGGTGGGCTGGAACCCACGAACCACGAGATCATGACCTGAGCCGAAGTCGGATGCTTAACCGACTGAGCCGCCCAGGCGCCCCAATAAATACATATTTTTAAAAACGAAAGTCGTTAAAAGTACAATTAAGATGAAGGGAAGATTTATGGAAGTTGGGGAAATGGAAATGGTAATAATTGTTTATTGGTTTGGTGGTGTAGGCACCCAAAGAAGAGTTATTGCAAATGACTCTGGAAAACTGTATTTCGGCAGTATATCCTTAATGGGATCTATCCGAAGGACTAAAAAGAACCATGAGGAAATCTTAAAATGTATTCACTGGTATGTAGATTCGATTCTTTCTTTTTTTTTAATTTTTTTAATGTTTATTTATTTTTGAGAGAGAGACAGAGCATGAGTTGGGGAGGAGCAGAGAGAGAGGGAGACACAGAATCCGACGCAGGCTCCAGGATCCGAGCTGTCAGCACAGAGCCTGACGCGGGGCTCGAACCCACAAACTGTGAGATCGTGGCCTGAGCCGAAGTCGGACGCCCAACCGACCGAGCCACCCAGGCGCCCCCTAGATTAGATTATTTCTGTGGTGATAAACAACCCCTAGTCTTGGTGGCTTTTCAATCATAAAAGTTTCTTTTCCCCTCACACTATGTGTTTATCGTATGTTAGCTATAGCTCCCATCTGTGTCCTCTTTCCTCCGTGACCCAAGTCGGGCGGTAGCATCTGTGGAATATTTGCCACTCATTGAGGCGGAAGGAAAAGATACTCGGGCTCTTCAAACCTCCTCCTGGAAGTGACCATCACTCTTCTTTCATCTGATTTTATTGGCCAAAGAAAGTCACATACTCTGAGTTCAAAAAATCAGGGATGTGTATTCCTCTGTCAGTAAGAAGCACTGAAGAGATTGGGACCACATGTAACTGAAGATTAATATGGTCTGACTCGGGGAGCGGGGTGATTAGTATTTTTATTTTGAAACTACCACATTCATCCTGTAGGATCAGCAAATAAGCATGTTCCTTAATGTCACTACAAACCAAGATTTTCAGCACAACAGACTCAGGTATAAACCCAAGTAAGACCCTGTAATCTTCCATTTTAATTAGAAATACCAATATGAACTCCTAATTTACTTCTAAAAGAGAGAGAAATATCCTCGCTGCCCAAAGAAAAGTTTTTGAGGCAATGACGAAGTTGGAGCGATGAATACATCTAATGCTTCAATTGTGCTCTAAGTACCCATTTCCTTTTGAAAGAAACCAGGGTATGCCTGACCTAGTCTATGTGCACCCCAGACCTGCTGCATCCGGCTTACCCCTGTCACTCCAGGCCTCCGTCATTCGCCTTGCTTCCTGACCAGAGCTCGCCTGCGTCGCCTCCTGCTGCTTCTGTGATTGCAAAGACATGGTCACTGGCTTTGCTACCGTGGCCACCAGAGTGAGGAGAACCCTTTGCAGCCCTGGCTGGGACAGGGACAATGATGCATGTACACATTGCCTGAGTTGGACCCATAGAAGTTACGGCTTCCCTGTCAGCTGTTTGGAGGGGCCAGTTAGCACCACCCAGATGTCTCGGGGTATAGCACCACTTTGCACAAATGCCAAGCGAACATATGCGGTAAGAAGGAAACACTAGATACGTTGTTCGCCCTTCTTTTTCCTGGTGGGTTGATCAGAATCACAGCAGTTTCTCGTGCTGTCCGGTGACACCAAGTGGTTTTGGCTTTTGCAAGGCTCAGGCCGGCTCGGTAATTACCCTCCGTGATTACTCTCCCTCCTTGCCTGCTGCTCTCCCGTTTTTCTCCCTCACTTGCTTTCCTGGGACTGCGCACCCCAATGAATTGTTAGAGCGTGAGTGTTTGTACCACATTCTATTTTCTAGCAAAATTAGGCTAAGGCAGTTGTTACCAGAAGTGACCCTTAAGAAGCGGACTCTCAGGACGGGATTTTGTGCTGGCGTGTCCCCCCGACTGGATGTACTAAGTCACCCGTTGCTATTGGTTAGTGAAGCCCTGATGAGTGATATTGCAATTACTAAAGCTGTCACCTAAGGTTAATTGTGATCAGGTGAGGTTTTCAATTATCAGGTGGCTGCTGAACTTAATTAATAAGGGGTGATAATAATTATAAAGGCTGGCACGAGAAACTGCTTTTGAGGGCATCGGAAACTTTAAAAAAGAAACGAAAAATTCTGGATGGTTCATCGCCACCTTATGGTGCACTGTGGAAGCCAGAGGGCCTATATGGCAACCTTAAGGTTTTCATCTTCTACCGCCCAAGGGCACACTATGCATAAACGTCAGATCCAGGGTCTGATTATAAAGGCTCAGAATTGTACAGGCCGCACAAAGTATGCTAAGTGTGCAGCCATGATAAATTTCCTGTGTTAAAGCCAGAGCCAGATAGAAAAAGAATGGGGTTCAGGACCAGACACCGGGGGCTCGGGGAGGGGAACCCTGGTTGGATGAGCTTGAGAGTCTTCAGTCTCAACATTGCTCAGAATTACCCTGGCTGGAAAACTTAGCCCCATCCCCTTTATCAGAGGAGAACAGACTCCCCTTTTCTGTATACCGGAATAACCCACGACCTTACCTGCAGCAAGTGCCTCACAGAATGAAGCTCGGTCTCCTTAAGATCCTCTTCTACTCAACTTGTTGTTCATAGGCTGATAACCAGGGTCAGATCTCCACACAGCCTGAATGAGGAAGTATAATCCCCACCCCAGGAGAAAATTACCTACACCCAGAATCAATTCCACGAACTGGCTGAGTTGTACCAGCAGGGATCAGGAAACCTATGTGCAGGTGGATCTTTGGGATATTAGATATGCAGAAGAGGCAGAATACAGGACTAACGATATGAAGTCACACACCTATCACTCGGGACCCAAAGTTTTGACAAGGGTATTTGGAGCCAGTCCAGTTACCTAGAAACTTGGCTCCTTGATACTTGGACATGGGAATGACCTACAGTAAATGAGGTAATGATGTCGGAACTGCTTTGGCAGAATATTAAAGGAGACAAAAGATTCAGAAAAATACTAATGGTAGAATGGACTTACCATGTAAGACCTGAAAACCTATCACCTGACTCTGTACTTCTGGAGGACACAGACAATGGTTCGCTCAGTAGAGCAATAGAGATCTCCCTGTGAGAGGTCCACCGGCATCTTTGAAGGCCAGTTGACAATGGAAGATGTTACTGTGGAACTAGGCTTTCTAATTCCAGTAGGAACAATGGGATTCTGGAATGGCAAAAGCCACGTGGCAGTACTTAACATCAGAGGCAAGAGGCATTATTACTATAATTGACAGGAAGGCCAGAGTGGCATCTAGCGTGCCTTGACCTACAGGGCATTGGCTAACAGATCATGGTGTTCCTAGTGGTGAGGCAGATGAACCAGAGTGTTTCTCAAGCTTTTATAATGAGAAAGTATGGAGCACTGGAAAGCAGAAGGCTAATTTCAGCAGCCACAGTGGAAAATACCTGTCCTTGACTCAGTCCCCACCAGTCACGTCCATAAACCCTTAAGCCATAGGAGGGGGGATTGGATCCCCCTGAAGAAGGATCCTGTGATGCCATTTCAAGTATACATAGTAGATGGTTCTCCAGTCTTTCCCCCAAAGAGACCTGTTGTAACTGTGCACTGGGAGGAAAGTCTAAGGACCCAACCCCTTGTTTATTTCTCTGGTTCCCAATGAAAATGGACCACAATGCATACATGAAATGCACATCCTTAACAGAATCTTTGTATTGGCTCCCTGGCTGGTAGGGTAAAAGTCCTTTTGATAGGAAGGGCCATGTGGAAACTATCTTTTATCCTGGCCAACATAGTAAATCCGAAGCAACACAGTATTTTGAGAGGGATTACAGATCAGTGTTACCCTTGAAGAAAGAAAGGAGGGGCGCCTGGGTGGCTCAGTCAGTTAAGCGGCCGACTTCGGCTCAGGTCATGATCTCGCGGTCCGTGAGCTCGAGCCCCGCGTCGGGCTCTGTGCTGACCTCTCAGAGCCTGGAGCCTGTTTCGGATTCTGTGTCTCCCTCTCTCTGACCCTCCCCTGTTCATGCTCTGTCTCTATCTGTCTCAAAAATAAATAAAACGTTAAAAAAAATTTTTTTTTAAAAAGAAAGGATACAGGGATAGCGGTTCCCATCACATCCCTGTCCAATGAACATTTCCAGCCTTTGCAAAAGCCAGACATGTCTTGGAGAAGGGGGGTGAATTCTTGTAAACGGAATCACGTGGTAGCCCCAACTGCCACACAGCTGCTCTGTCACTTGTGGTATCTCTGACACTCGATATGGGGCTGCTGCTATGGCAAATTCTTTCTTTCTTTATCCCTAACAATACAGAGGTCCAAAACAGTTCTTTACATGGGAAGGAAAGCCACCGACCTTCTTTATCGTTGCTCTATTGAGAGACGTGTTGGTTTAAAAGCAGTAGGTGCCGTGGGAGTCCAGGCCACCTGTTCATGTCGTGTCCTTGTGTCGTCTGGGTTTGGTTGGGCCAAATCGTGACTGTATCCTTTTTATTGTACAGTGGATGACTGCTGGCTGTACCCACCCGGCCTATGACTCCTTGGACCTGATGAAACTCAGATCATAATGCACATCTGGGGTCATACCGTCAATTCTGTGTCCCATGGTCAGGCACTTCATCTCTGGGAGAGCCCAGAATCAACGCTAGGCCTTCTGCAGAACTCCAGGGGTCTTGGCTGCCATCTCTCTTCCGGAAGCGTGTTAGAAACCTCACAGCGTCAGTATTGGCCACAGATACCTCTAGTACTCTAGGATCTGCTCCGTCATGCAGCCTAAGGGGCAGAGAAGCTTGCCTGCCCCTGTTGGGAGCCCTCTTTTGCCCCGAGCACCACTTGAAACTGGCATCCCTTCGAGTCACTCAATAGGATGTGGACCTGGCTCTTGCAGCATTAATACAGTGTTGACTCTAGCCGCGAATGGACTGCTCGCATGTTACAGCCCCGCTTCGAGATGGTCCCCGGAAATAGTGGTAGAGGAGATTCTCCCAGCACGCAGAAGCTACCAGCAGTATTTTGGCTTACTGTGTGGAAGTATTGACTCCTTGTCAGTAACAAATGTCTCAGCTCATCGTTCTGAGGCCTGGAAGGAAAAAGACTCCAGTCCATATACCACCTCCAGTGTCCCAACCCTGAAAAGTGTCCCTGAGCCAGCCTGTTAGCTGACATTTCACCAGGACCTTCCCCCATTTTTTTTTTTTTTTTTTTTTACCGGGTTGATTGTCTCTTGGTGTCGAGGTACATGGAAGACCAATCTATCTTTGGTTTGAGCCCAATGTGTTCATACGTGCTTGAGAGTAAAATGTACTCTTTGGTTCTGTGGTCATGCAGTGTCGTGTTCCATGATGATAGATCAGGCATTTTGTCAGCCCTTAGATGGTGGGAGATGGTGGTGGAGACACCGAATAAGATCAGGAACAAGGAAATCTGGGGAAGAGGTGCGTGAGTGGACTTACGAGAGTGGGCACAAAATATCTACTTGGCGTCCACAGCCTCCCTGCTTGGCCTCTGCGGGGTTGACAGAATGGGCCATGAACTAGGTAGCCATGGCTGCAGGGGTGGAGAGGAGACTAGGCATGGGCCCCCAAACACGGAGTCCTTCCTTGTCATTGTATCTGCTCTCATTTTGAATGTCTAACATGCCAGCAGCCGGGACTGATTCTGAGCCCTCAATATGGTCCCATTCGTGGGGGAAACTAGCCAACCTCCTCGTGGCAAGTAGCTGATATCAGACTTCTCCTTTGGAATGAGAAAGTCATTCTTGCTCACCAGAATCGCCACCTACTCTTCCCACAGTGCCTCCACCGGCACCACCATCTGAGAGATGACGAGATGCTCAATTTATTGACATGATATCGTACGTTACATTGTCACAGACCAGGGAGCACACTTAACTACAACGCAGATATGACACAGTGGGCTCAAAATCACAAGATACGCTAGTTTTCCACGTACTTCATCACCCAGAGAAAACCAGCCCCATAAGGAATGATGGTAAGACCTGGAGAAGCCACAGATAAAGGGCCAGCTCACTGACGCCTTGTGGGATGGCAACATTGGACACAGTGCCTAGTCTGAACCAGAGCCAATATCTAGTGCTGAAATACATGGGTTCAGAAGCCAAGTGGTGAACGTAGCCTTGACCTTCTCACCCTCACTCCCAGTAGACATGCAGAATTCTAGCTTCAGGGGCACCTGTGTGACTCAGTCGGTTACGCATCTGTTTTGATTTCAGCTCAGGTCATGATCTCACAGTTCGTGAGATCAAGCCCCCGTGTCGGGCTCTGTGCTGACAGCGTGGAGCCTGCTTGCGATTCTCCCTACCCCTCCTCAGCCCTCAAAATAAATAAATATTTTAAAATATTTTAGCTTCAGCAGAGGTCTGGGAACCTAGACAGGGATGCTTTCACCAGGAATATAATAAGGAACTGGGCTGGAAGTGATAGAACGAAACTAGGGGGTAGAGGAATGACGTGGTGAGATATATTTTGGCCATCACACTAGCTGTGGGTGGGGGGTGGGAACCGTGTCTTGCTTTGCTAAGCCTCTTCAGGTCGTTTTAGGAGATGGCAACTGAAAATTGCCTTCAAATATTGGACTTGCACTTCCCCTCTCAGGACAGGAGCGAGGGCAATTCATTCCTCACGAGATCGGAACGTTGTCACAAGGTGTAAGCCTATTTGAGAGGCAGGAGGGGTGGACGTAACAGGCCTGGTTAATGTACCGGGGCCCATCTCCTTGACCCACCTATACCAATGGGCCTTGCACACTCGTCTTGCTTCCTGGCCGACACGGCCCAAACAACATTCCCACAGTTCTCTCGGTTGTAAAGCTGTGTCCACAGCCAGTGCTCCCAGCATGCACTGAGAAGTCCCCATGCAGAGCAGCGGTGGCCAGGAGAGACCGCATGAACTACACGCTGACCGGCCTGGATGTGCAGAGACTCTGGCTTCCCCTATGCCTGTGACAGGAGCCGGGAAACATAGCTCAGGGACGCAGAGAGGGTCACGGCATGTGACACAGCAAATGAGAAAAATACAGAAGATGAGCTGCCTCCCTCCTTCCCCCCACCAACAGGCTGTTCTGAGATGCCATGGCGTCGCGCCTCCTGTCTCAAGGGGTGTTACCCCACCAAGCAATTGGCTGTGCTTACTGTGAAGCTATGGCTGCCCGGACGTGCCCTCCCTGCCAACATCTCCCCCACGGCCTCAGGTCGCTTTGCTCACCGTCCTTGTTTGCCTGCAACCACGTTCTTCCTGCCTAAGTGTGATAATGGATGCTCTCACCTCTGCCTCTGTTTTCCGGTGAACCTGGACCAAGACAGAGGGCTCCTTGGAAAAAAATGATCCGTTGCCGGTCTGGGGAAAGAAATACACGTGATGCGCCTGGGGTATCCTGTGATGCTAGAAAGCCACGAAATTACCAAATACTAATGTTCTCGTGTCAAAAGGACACAGGAGCTCAAATTGTGGAACGGGCTTCCACTGGCCAAAGATGGGACAATTTAGGTATCAAAAGAGATATTGACTACAATGGATTTAAACACACCGAATATTTTTTTAAACCATGAGTTTTTAATGATCAAAAAGAAAATCATTGGTAGCAAGCCCACCAACTCTGTTCTGATAGTTGATCAAGAAAAAGAATTACGTATCTATTCTTTTTTTTGTTAAAAGTATACTTCAGGGGCATTAAATAGTTGACAAGGGAAAGTTCTTCTTTAGAGGAGAATTCTACCAAATAAATGCAGAAGGAATGATAAATGTAGATAACCACCCGTTAAATCTATGCGTCAGCTTGACCAGGCCGTGGGGTGGCCAGAGATTTGACTTACATGCGATTTCTGGATTTCTGGGTGTGTCCCCACGAGGGTGTTTCTCGATGAGATTAACATGTGAATCAGCAGAGTAAAGCAGATTGCTCTCCCCTGTGTGTGTGTGGGGGGGGGGGGGGGGGCGCCTTATCCAACCCACTCTGGGCCTGAAGAGAAAAAACAGAGAAAGGGAGAATTTGCTACTGCTTCTGCCTGACTACGGAGCCGGCGCATGGGTTTCCTCCTGCCCTTGGACTGGTATTTACACCATTGCCTCCTGTGGTTCTCAGGGCTTTGGATTCAGATTGAATTACGACTCTGGTTCTCCTGGGTCCCCAGCTTGCAGATTATGGGACCTCAGCTTCCATAACCACGTGAGCCAGTTCCTTGTAAAAAATCCTATCTCCTGTTGGTTCTATTTCTTTCTTTTTCTTTTTTTCTTAGTGTTTATTTATTTTTGAGAGAGAAAGAAAGAAAGAAAGCATGAGCGGGGGGAGGGGACGAGGGAGGGAGGGAGACAGAGAATCCAAAGCAGGCTCTCAGTAGAGAGCCCACCCAATGCAGGGCTCGAACTCATAACCCATGAGATAGGACCTGAGCCAAAGTAGGACACTCAAGGGACTGAGCCACGCAGGCGCCCCCTGTTGGTTCTGTTTCTCTGCAGAACGCTGACTAATTCTTCACCATTTTGCAAGCCCAAGTGAAATAATAGATTTGGCAATGATTTTCAAGAAACACTAACATAACTAGATAAAAGTTGATAGGGGACTTGATAGCAGAGAGATCGGACCGATGTGTCTGAAGCCAATGACCACTGTCAACACTGCAGAAAGTGGGAGAAGCCATGTTCACTTCTCGTAACATCATGCAGCGGAAGGCACCGCCCATGAACATTGAGCCTGAACCGAATCCAACCTCGCCACCTAGCTAGCAGCTGACAGGAAGTTCAGGGGATGTGGGAACAGATTAAACAACAACACAATGATGGGTCAAGCAAACCCAGAATGTGACAACATTCTACAGCAGGCCAAATGACCCAAGTTTTCCAACAAATAAATGTGTTGTGTGAACTTTGGCTCCTAGTTAGAACATACCAACTGTTAAAAGATGCTTTTGAGACGATGGGGAAACGTGAGCATAGACCCACAGGAGTGCTGTTGTTAAGGGATTTTTGAAAAATTTTATTGGGTAGCATAAAGCATCGTCACGCTTTTAAAAAATGTGTTTATTATAGGTGTATATCGAACTATTCTTGGGTGAAATAGTATATAATTCCTGGGATTTATATTCCTGGGATTTTCCTAGGCTGCTTCCTTCCCTCACTCCCTCTTGACCTTCCTGTGGTTCCAAAGGGAGCTCTGTTCTGTAGCAGTGGTATCAGTTTGCTATAAAGAAAAGGAAAGAGGAGTTAAGAGGCTGACTGGCTGCTGTAACAAATGGCCGGGGACTAAGGGGCTCAAACAGCAGAAATGTATTTTCCCACGGTCCTGGCAGCCGGAAGTCCGAGACCCAGATGCCGGTGGGGTTGGTTTTTTCTGAGGCTGCCTTCTTGGCTTCTCCTTCTGTTTCATGTGGCTTTCCTTCTGTACATCCGTGTCTGTATTTCCTCTTCTTATAAGGATACCAGGCATATCGGGTTAGGGCATACCCTAATGACCTCTTTCTAACTTATGTCTGGAAAGACCCTGTCTTCAAATGCTGTCAGTGTCTGTGGTGGTGGGCTTTAGGACTCCAACATATGACAATTTCAGGGGACACGATGCAGCCCGTGAGACCAGTGGTCAGCAAGCTTTTTCTGGAATGAGCCAAATAGTAAATATTTTAGGCTTTGTGGGCAGTCCAGTCTCTGTCACCACTATTCAACTCCACCATCGTAGCATAAGGCTGCTGTAGACAATATGTAAATGAATGAGCATGGCTTGTTCCATTAAAACTTCATTTTTTAAAAACAGGCACCAGGCCCGATTTGGCCTAAAGGCTATGGTCCACTGACCCCTACATCTGATGATAGTTCCTGCTGGCCAGCCCCTTTGGATGTGTGCGTTTCTCCACGGCCCCTGCCAATCTGCGGGTCTCACACTCTCCCTCTTGGGTTCCATGAACCCTCACTACACTTTCCTTAGTCTATTTATCCCATTCCCTTGAATGCCTTTTGAGCATGTCATGTTTTGAGTCAGGACACTCACTAAAACAGTGTACATTCGAAATTTCCCACAGAAGAATCACAATGAAAGAAGGGGACAGATTTGGAAGGTAACGTTGATATGACTTCGTTCTTGGCTCCGTAGAGCGCCGAGACCAGGGCCTAATGGGAGAACCTGACAGGCGCTCCACAGTAAGCAGCAAGATGACGCTCATCTGGGCAGCGAGCACGCGTAGGTTAGGACCAAGCCAAAAGATGGGCCAGGTTGTGTAGTCGGCCAGCCATAGGCCGCACTGGCCGTCACCCGGGGCCAGGTGTGGCCAGTCACCCAGCAAGCCCAGTGCAAGGAGCCGCCTAGACCAGCCAGGATCCAGAGGCCACCACCTCTCCGAGGTGCCATGCAGGTGGACACAGTCGTCTCTTTGTGTGAGCAGGAAGACAGCACCAGAGACTGAGAGGTGTTTTGCTTGCTTGCTTGTTAGTTTTACTTAAAAAGGGCAGCCATCACTTCTAAACACTTGCATCGAACTAAGCGTACAGATTGGACTAGAAAAAATTACATCCAGCAGCTGGAGCCCGGGAGGAAAATCAGAGCAGCTACAGACAAATAAAGAAACATTTCTCTGTACCGCCCACGAGACGGGTGGGCAATGTGGGAGCCGGCTACGCTGGATTAGGCCTGCCAGCTCTGGCGCTAGCCGGAAAAGTCTGACATAGGCTCACGGATGTTCTGGATGCAGAGGGGTTCTTGGGTGAAGCCCTGAGAACCACAGGAGCTAAGCACAGCCTTGAAGGATATGGAGATGGTTCTGTCTCCATTCTCACCCCGGACCCATCAGAGGGCCCGAGAAGAACTTTATCACATTGTCCTCGCTCCCTGCCGGCCACCAGAGGCCCCAGGAAATGAAGCCAGCAAGCTGTCAGCCGGCCTCATAACTCCTTCCTTTTCTCTTTGAACCTCACTCTCCTTGTGTTGCTGAGGAAATGGCACATATTTCCCCTGTCTTCGGTGCTAACTGGCAGGACAGCTGTTTGACCCCATTCACCGGCCACCTGAGGCCACGGGGAGGAAATGAGCAGGGTGAGCTCATCGGAAGAGGAAGCAAACCCGGGGTGAGGGGCAGAGCCAGGGGCACAGGGGCGGGGAGAAAGCCATTTATTGAGATGAGCTTGTGGGCCCCTCCCCAGGATAGGGATCCCAGTCCTGAATGCGGGCATAGATGTGTGTCAGAAATACTTCCATCCAGAACAGGCTGGCAGTGACCGTGCTGATCTGGCAGGGCAGTCAGGGGGGCTTAGTTCAGGATGCGCCACAGACTACCATAGCCTGTGCGGGTGGCTTATAAACAATGGAAATTTCTTTCTCAGTGTCCTAGAGGCCAGAGGCTGGGACCGGGGTGCCGGCAGCATCGGGTTCCTGGGAGAACCCTGTTCGGGGTGGCAGACTGCTGTTTTCTCGTTGGGTTTTCATGTGGCTGAGAGGGGGAGAGCTCTCCGGGGCCTTTTCTAGTGGGGCCCTCCTCTCATTCATGAAGGCTCCCCCCCAACCCCACCTCCTAATACCATCCCACTGGGGGGTAGGACGGCAACCCATAAATACTGGAGGGACACAAATGTTCACTCTGTAACAGGGAGATACAAAAGAGATTGTTAAAAGTAAGTAATACTGCTTCCCTCATTCACTTAACCTGCATTTACCGAGTGCCTGATAGGAGCAGGTCGGTGTTTTAGGCACAGGGGTAGAGTGATGAATAAGACAGCAGGGTGAGCAGAAGGGGATAAAGGAATACATAAGTACATGTACATGTGTACGTGTGTGCATGAAGTCCGTATATACTGTGTGTGTGTGTGTGTGTGTGTGTGTGTGTGTGTGCGTGTGCACAGTACCCATGTAACAGGTAGGGATGAGTGTTTTCAAGTCAAAATAAAAACAAAGCAGGGTGGGGCGCCTGGCTAGCTCAGCTGGTGGAGCGTCTGACTCTTGATCTCAGGGTCGCGAGTTCGAGCCCCACCTCGGGTGTAGAGATTACTTTAAAAAGTAATAATAAAATCTTTCAACAACAAGAACAACAAAGCAGGGTGAGGGGAGAGAGAACACCAGGAGGTCACTGGCTCTGTTCTGCTGTAGCAGCGGTGGGCACATTGTTCCGTAAAGGGCTGAATATTCTAGGCTTTGTGGGCCATTTGATCTCTGTCACCACTACTCCGTCCTGACGATCCCACTCCTCAGGGCTGTGGGGAAATTACTTAACCCCTGCATGCCTTCGTTTCCATTCAAAAGCATCCCTACTTCGGGCGGACGTTGAGAGTATTGTATAAAATATCTGTAGAGTGCGTGGCACAAAATAAACACTACAGCCTGCTGCTTTCATTAGGATCACCATTCCCCTTCAAGTCTGCAGGTGGTTAGGGCTACCAGGTCACTCGTCCTGCCCTCACCCTGGGTCCCAGCTATACAGACCTCTCTCTGCCTTGGTATCAGAAGAGGCCCGACCCCAGACCGCCAGCCTGGTCTGAAGCAGCCCCTTGGAGGAGAAGGCAGGTCCCGATACAGACAGTAGTTTAACTCCTGTTCTTTATTCCTTCCCAGAAATCCTGTTCCTTTGATAGAAAGGAAGACTGAGGGTCAAGGATGACCAGAAACACTCTCCATGGCGCTATTCTGTTTCAATGGACCATGATACCCCATAGTCTGGGAAGGGTTCCAGTTGACAAAGTAGCAGACCAAATGGTCTAGAAATGGAAGAGAAGGGATCTCTTCTCCTTTGCACCCCCTTCCCCAGCCAGCATTCATTCAGTGAGGTGCCCAGGACCTCCAGGACTACCCCTCTCCCGCACGCCCCCTCCCGAAGCTTCTGTGTAGATCCTTCTCTCTGGCTCCATCGTCCCCCATGGACACCCGCCACTCTGTGTTCCGTGTCCTTGTGGGCTCCCAATCTAATATATTTGAATTAACAAATAAGAAAAGCTGATTTGATGGTGGGAAGAACTCTCAGGGAACATTTACATTTTAGCAAAGTTTTCATTCCTTGAGGGTAGACTCATCACGGTGGTGTGGCAGGCACCTGGGCGGCCCCTTTGAAGATATTTCCTTTTGCTTGGGGAAGGAGATAGGGACGCTTTGTCCTATTTTGACAGGTGAGGAAACGGGTTCAAAGAGTGTGTACATCTTATAATGCCCTCCTATTTAGATCATGCCAGGGTACGTGCCGCAAATCAGGAATATGAACACCATCACATGTGTCAGGCATTTAGCACAATATATATTGGTTGTCTGCCCCTCCCCCCTTCCAATCCCCTAGGCTTAAGCGGGAGGTGGTGTCCAGGGGAAGTAAGGAAGGACAATTGAAGCAGGGCATTGAGGAGGAGGACTGCGGTTGAATGTGGAGGAGAAAACTGAAAAGAAGGTTATTTGCACAGATATATTGCACGTTCGCCCGATCACAATTTAGAATTTGCCAAACTTAACCCATTTTCAATAAGCCCACTTATGGACGTCTGGAAACCCCACTGAGAAATCTATTTCTGATCTCTTTTTGAAGATTTATTTAATTCCCAGAGAGCGTAGCCCAGTGGCAAGATATTTCCAAGAAAAGGGAGGGGAACCTAATTCTCTATTTGGTTTAATTTTGTTCTGGAACACTTGTGAAGGCTCAAATCCAAGGGGAGAAAAAAAATACCCTCCTACTTCAAGCAGCCACGGCAAGGGCATAAAGAGAGAGCAAAAATTCCTCTGTGAAAAGGGGCAGGTGCAAGCTTGCCCTTATTCGCACCACTTTACAAATGCATAATTTGCTTCGACTTGGAGGGAAATAGGACTGCCAGGGGCAGGTGGAGAAGATGGAACAGAATGAATGTTGCAGACCTAATAAATGGTTGAGGAGTTACTTAAACAGGAAGAGGGATAGATGGATGGATGGATGGATGGATGGATGGATGGATGGTTGGATGAATAGGTGTGTGGATAGGTAAGTAGGTGAATACATGAGGGTGTGTGTGTGTATGTGTGTGTGGGGGGGGGATATGGATGAATGAGTAGATAGGTAGGTACATAGATGGGTAGACAGATGGGTGGATGGATATATAGGTGGACGGATGAGTGGATGGGAAGAAATGAATAGAGAGATGGATGGACAGACGGATGGATGGATGGATGGTTGGAAGATTAATTGAATGCATGGGTAGATGGGTGATAAATGGGAGAAAAGGGGAACTAGCTGCCTAGCTAAACACTGCTCATACTTGAGTTTTGTTTGGCCTGTATGGCGTTTTGAAAACATTTGAATTCGTTGTTCTCATTTAAAGCGCAGAAAATTTTGCCTAAAATTCTGGATTTCTGCCTTCTCCTGAAAAATTGGAATCTCTGGCAAAACCAGGCACACATTCCCTCGCGGCGACAATAGACTGAAACCAGGTAATAAGTGCCAGCTTTGGACGGGGTACGCGTGCTTCGGTCCTGCAGAGTCCCCACCACTCCACACGAGCTCGGACACCCGCCAACTTGTACACGTTAACTACCTGCCCAGCAGGCATTTGTCAATTCACAAAAGGTCAATTCCATAGATACAGGCCTTTAGGTAAGTAGGTGCGTAATAAGTATATTATTCAGTGCCTCTGCCCTCAGGCCCTGATAAGAGACTCTCCATGTCCCTGCTCATTACTTCCGCTGTCACAATCAGTCTTAGAGGGTGCAGGTGGACGTTAGTGTCTGGGCTCCTCAAGACCTGGGTCCTTGTCCCTCTGCACACCTTTTCGTGCAGCAGCCCCCTCTTGCACGGAGCTTGCTGTTCCTGCTCTCAGTTACCCGCAGCCAACCACGGTGAGGAAATAGAAGACCCTCCTTCTGCCGTGTCGTCCGAAGGTCAGTAGTGGCTTGACGTGACGTCACGGTGCCTGCGTCCTTCCCCTCATTTCCTTTCATCATGCGGGTGTCTTCTCATCCCGCATCACCGGAAGAAACGGGGAGTGCGTCGCAGTCAGGCATTTAGAGAGAGAGAGGGGCCATTCCATGGCACCTTTGTTGCAGCGCATTTTAGACAGAGAGAGACAGAGCATGAATGGGGGAGGGGCAGAGAGAGAGGGAGACACAGAATCGGAAGCAGGCTCCAGGCTCCGAGCCGTCAGCCCAGAGCCCGACGCGGGGCTCGAACCTACGGACTGCGAGATCCTGACCTGAGCTGAAGTCGGACGCTTAACCGACTGAGCCACCCAGGCGCCCCTGCAGCGCATTTTAGAATTGTTGCACTTTATTATCGTTGTCGTGAAACTCTTACTGTGCCTAATTTACAAATCGAACATTATCATAGGTGTGCGTGCATAGGGTATAAAGGGCTCGGTACTATCTGCTGGGGGTCTGGGAGCACATCCCCCGTGGATAAGGGGAACGAGTGTTTAGAAATCTGACATCTTAGCACACTTAATGCACATCAGGATCCCAATTCCCACAGACCTATTCAACTCTACTCTATACTTACTGCAATCTGGAATATCTAGGCTGGCTTTTGCCTTAGGCAGGGCATGAACCAACAGCCCTTTGCCTTTGCTTGTGCAATTTCCTCCGTCAGGAATGAACTCCCCCCGCCCCCACACCCCCACACCCTTGGTCTGCCTGGTGCCTCTCAGCCTTTACACCTCAGCCCGGCTGTGGCTTCCTTCTCTGACCATCCTCTCCAGAAGAACGAGATGCTTCCTTCTCTCCACCCCCATCACTTGGACCATTGCACAAACACAGCCCCATGTGACAGTCTCTCCCGGCCACCACACCACCTTGCCTGGACCCTCAGGGCTGAGCACAGTTCCTGGCGGGTGATGGGTGTCCATACCCGCCTGTTGAATGAGTTATTGGCTGTGCTGTCGTCACCTGGTCGTTGAAATGTTTTGCTGTGGCGGCCGCTCAGATTGTGCGCCGTAGGGAGCACCGCTAACCGTTTCAAGTAGGCACGGGGCCCCCTCGATTGTGCGGTGCACGGCAGGTGGACCTACCCACGGCACGTCTTGGCAGATAAACCCCAAGAACAGAGTTAGCCCCCTCAAGGCCAATCAGGATAGACTCCATCTTATTGATTAGATAGGTTACTTTGGACAAGTTAGCTAACCTCTCTCTATGTCTCCGTCGTGCCATCCATAAGAGAGGGCTAGAGTCCCTTCTTGCTGGTGGTGCAAGAATTATACTCCACCGTGTTTGACATCAATCACCACCACCACTGCCACTTAGCAGTTCGGAATTGCTTCAGTCCTAGACTCCAAAGATGTATTTGGCCCATGTCCTACAGCCCCTGGAGATCTGGAAAGGATTGGCCTGGATTCCCCCTCTCCTGCTTCAACATCTCATGGAAGTTTCCAGCCCACCTTAGGATTTCTCAGACTCCTGGGGTGGACGAGTCGTAGTCTCAAGACTGTTGCCTCTGCTTATGCCCACTCTGGTCTGCATCACTTTGAATCTGATGTTAAACTCCTTCTCTGACCTACCGGTAATCACACATAGGAGAGTCCTCCCCACAACCTCCGCCCGCCCGCCGCCGACTCCCCACATCTTGGTGAGCTGGAGGGGAGAAATGGAAGAGAGTTTTAACCACAGACTTGCAAAGAATTTCAAATTCAGCCTTATGCTTCCTGGTGCTGGAATGTTCCCCAGCCAGCATACCACCAAGGACCTGTCTCTATTACTCTTCCTGACACATTTGCATGGTCTCCAGCCGCACGCTTTCTCGCGGGCACCTGTTCACCCGCTCCTTTCTGTTTGGGGGTATTTTTTTTAGGATTTTATTTTTAAGCACTCTCTATACCCAACATGAGGTTTGAACCCACAACCCCGAGATCAAGCGTTGCACCCTCCACGGACTGAGTCAGCCAGGTGCCCGTCACCTGCTCCTTTCTGAAACAAAGGGACAGTTACTCTCCTGGCCTCACCCAGAGCCATTTAGCTTTGTCCTCTGTCACCTTGGCTCTTTCCAGCACCCAGTCTCCTGGGGTATTGCCTTCCACTCAAATACAATTCACTCCCCAAGAGGAGTTCTGGGGCCAGCTTCGAAGGCACTTGAAGACTCACCTCTGTTACACTTGAGCAAGACAGCTTCCCGGGTCCTCTGCCAATGCATTTGCACAAAACCTATACTCAGAAGGACCAGGCTTGGGGTTTCGTGGCATTCAGTCTCTGCCTTGAAATTCTTCATGATTTCATATTTGAATTTGTGTTTTATAGTTGAAGACTCATGGGTTTTCCTTTCAGTGAGGCTTGGAGCCTCAGCTCATGGTCCCCCCTCCTTCTTCCTTCTTGCCCTCACAGGACAGGCTTGCTCCATGCCCCAGGCACCCTAGGCCTGCCAAGGCTGCCCCTCCCATCGTTGCCCCGTGACCAATGCCACCTTTGTCTTGGGGTGGTGACCAGGTTTTAAACAGGAGGTCCACATTTACATTAATTCATTCATTGAAGGTATGAAAGAACTTGGCACAAAGATGTTCCATAAAAGTACTTGTCTTATTTTTCCGGGTCATAGACCTTTCTGGAATGCAGCCCCATGTGTGGACCTCTCCAAGCTTCTTGGCTTCCACTTCTCCCATTTCTGAGTGGCTCCTCCATTTCACCCTGGACCTTGATAACATGGTCCTTCCTCCCAATTAAATTTGGGTATTGTCTCCTATCATTGGGGGGTGTCGCCGAGTCCAGAGGCCCTCACGTGAGTCAAAGGCACATGTGTTATTCTCCATTATTCTCCCACAAATATATTCAGTACAGAGCTCTGTTTTCTTCCTCAGAGTCCCGCTCATCCTCTGTCTTTCGCCCCTAGGCCTTCGCTGCTGATAACGTCTGAGCTCTTTTCAACTCCGATTCCAAGGGCGAAGCTTGCCAAACTATTCTCCCTGCCCCAGCCCACCCTGCCTGCCTTCTTACTCCCCCTAAAGCTGATTCATGTCCCTCCTGTCCTCAATTCAGTCGCTCTTTCTAGAAGTGGGCCCCACAGCGAGTGGTCGGCACTAATAAGGTTGTCCAGGGGCCTCAGGGACCTCCGCTTTACAACCCTTTGCACAAGATGCTGCTTTATTTGATCCCTGAGCCTATGTTCTTGGAAGCGAATTCTCCCAGTGAGGGAATCTGACTCCTCCCCCTTGTCCTTGCTGGACCCAAGACCACCTTATAGATTCATGAACAGTGTACGGACTTAGGCAAAGACAGCCGATCCCCCTACCACCAAGGAGATAGGATTCACAGGGTGCCCCTGGGGCAGCTTGGGGGAAGGAATCCCTACAAAAGAGGCCGGGGTGTAGCGGGTATTCTGAAACTGTGGCTTTCCAGGGCCACCAGCTGTCCAAAAAATGGGATTCCTTAATATTTAATATTTATTGATTAATGGGTGGAAAAATACTCAGTTGATTGCCTATAACTAACTCATACAGAGTCTCAAAAATTAAATAAAAGGGAAGTAGACATGAGAGGCCAAAAGCAATTTCCTCCAAAAATTCAATTTGTTTTGCTCTCTGTGTCTGATTTCCTTTGGGCTGCCCCTGATTTCCTTAAGACCTCCTGAACCCCCAGACTCGCCTCGTGTCTGGAGCCGAGGCAAGACGTGGGCCATTTCTCCAGCCCAGGTCCTGCCAGGAGCAGTGAGGCTGGCTTGGCCGTGAGGTCTTCCCGGGACACATTTCCCACCGTCAGGGTGTGAAAGACGATCGCCATTAGCTTAATTCCTCATAAAATATCACTTAGGCCAGAGCAGGTTAGCTAAATATGTGGTGTTAAGCCTTAGACAGAGCTTCTCTTCTGGCTCTAATAGAGACGGAAAAGGTGGGGCTACGGGGGTGTAATTGTGCAGAGACCTGTGGGGCTGCCCCTAGGCTGGCCGCCAAGTTAGTTGAGGTCAGCATCGTTGCAGCGAGAGCGTAGAGGTTTCCCGTATCCTATCAGGCTTCCCCCGCTCCCATTAATACTGCAGGTGCCTCAGCTCAGATAGACATCAGTGGAAATCTAGAGATTGCCTCCCTCCTGCCCCGGGGACAAAACCCAGCCCCTAGTCCCTGTGCACGCTAGTGAGAGATGCCAGGAATGTGGAGTGCAGGGACATATGGGGAATGGTAAAAATGCTCTGTCACAGGTACAGCAGTGATAGAACCAGCGTAGCTAGAGCAGGGGCCACATGGGGGAAAATAGTGAACATCGTGCTTCTTTCGGTGAGGAAATAGAAATCTGTGTACTATCGAGCCTGGGTGGCTCAGTCGGTCAAGCGTCTGACGTCGGCTCAGGTCATGATCACGCGGTTTGTGAGTTCGAGCCCCACCGTCTCTCAAAAATAAATAAACATTAAAAAAAAATTGAAAATCTGTGTAGAGCAGCACCTGCTGAGAATGGCTGGTGTAGTTGTACAGCCCCCAGCCTCTCCACCCCACCCCATCCTGCCCTCCCTGCCGCGGTGAAAATAGTGTTCTGGTTTCAGAATCAGACAATTTGGGAATTGGAATGTCACCTCCAACACCTGCTAACTGTGAGAATGTCAGCAAATTATTTAGCTTCTCTGAACCACGGTTTCATCATCTGTGAAATGATCTGAACAGTAACTCCCTTATAGATTGTTGGGAGAATTTAAGGCAGAGCCACCATGTATTGCTGCTCAGGTTGTGCACTGCACAAATCCCAGGGGCCACCGTTGATATAGGCTACAAAGTCAATGACGGCCCTTGGATTGTGCAGGGCCCAAAGGTAGTAATACAAGCATGAAATAATGTGTCAAAAGCGCCTCCCACAAGCCTGGCACCTAGTAAGTGCTGAGTAAATGGTGGCCAAAACACAGGTCGATTGGTTATACCTTTAATTAATTCACAGAAGGACGCCCGCATAGCCTTTGGCTGAAATAACAGTTTCAGAGTAGGAAGTTGTAGCTATGGTAATGTATGAGGCAACTTTAGTGGTGACGGGGATGTGATGTCCTCAGGGAATCTGTTCTCACTGTTCTTTCGAGCCCAGAGTTCAAGAAGTTGGTCATGGCTCTCTGCTTACTGAACATTTCCTTGGTGAGCAATCCAATATCATGCAGTGCCAGGATGCGTGTGCTCTTGGAATCTTTTGGTCTTAATGAGGTGAGGTTTGATGTAAGTGGAGTATAATTGCCCTTCCCCATTAAAATAATGTGCTTTTTTTTTCTTAAATTAAAACATAATGCACAACGTCCAGTTAAACAGGATGACCTTTAAAAAGGAGCCGCTTTTTTTTTTTTTAATTTTTTTTTCAACGTTTATTTTTGGGACAGAGAGAGACAGAGCATGAACGGGGGAGGGGCAGAGAGAGAGGGAGACACAGAATCGGAAACAGGCTCCAGGCTCCGAGCCATCAGCCCAGAGCCCGACGCGGGGCTCGAACTCCCGGACCGCGAGATCGTGACCTGGCTGAAGTCGGACGCTCAACCGACTGCGCCACCCAGGCGCCCCAAAAAAGGAGCCGCTTTTAAAAGACCTCCAACCTCAGTTCTCCTAATCCAGAACCACCCCTTCTCCACCCTGGCAGAGAAGGGGATTTAGTTTCTGGTGAGGTCAGCCTGTAGACATGAGCACAGCCAAGGGTGGAGGAAGATCCCTATTAAAACACAGGGTTTGCTGGGGCACCTGGGTGGCTCAGTCGGTTGAGCGGCCAACTTCAGCTCAGGTCATGATCTTGAGGTCCGTGAGTTCGAGCCCCGCGTCCAGGCTCTGACCGCTCAGAGCCTGGAGCCTGTTTCAGATTCTGTGTCTCCCTCTCTCTCTGACCCTCCCCCGTTCATGCTCTGTCTCTCTCTGTCCCTCTCTGTCTCAATAAGTGTTCTTAAAAAATTTTTTAAAAAAACACATAGAAACAAAACAGGGTTTGCATTCTGAAGGGTTGTGCCCTCCAACATGCCGCCCCTACCGGGGTCCCATAAAGCTGACTGCCAGACCTAACCCAGCCCCATCTAGGCAGGAGCTGTGAGGGTTCCAATCAGCCGAGAAGAGTGGCTTCAGTACATGAGCAACTAGGGGTCCCCATTGAGACAGCCAGTCTGCTTACATGTAATAAAGCCCAGCAGCTGGCCAGTCACACTGACAAGCAGAGAGGTTCCAATCAGCAGTTCAGAGCCACTCTCCTGGATGTCCATCAGACAGTAAGGGACATATTTCAACAAGGAAGACAGACAAAAACAGCAATCGAAAAGAAACGAAGGAAGGAAGGGAGAAAGAAAGAGAACCAGGGAGAAGGAAGAAGGAAGAAAGGAAAATTAACTGAGACAACTCAAAGTAGGAAGCAAAATAACATCCCCCCCCCCATTTAAACCAGTAGCCATAATAAGAGAAGATATTGTGACTATAAAACAAGAATGAGAGCTTGTAAAAAGAGAAGAACACCTAGAAATTAAAAATGTGAGGGTAGAAAGAAAAATACAGTGAGCAGATGAGAAGATACAGTTGACACAGAAGGTACAGAAACTCAGACATAAGAACAGAGCTGGAAAATGGGAGAAAATGATGCCATCTGCCTGGAGATCCAAAGTCCAAACAACTAAGAGGGAAAATGGAGGTAGGGAAACATCAAGGAAATAATAGAAGAACATTTTCTAGAACTGAAGGAAGATTGAAGGAGCCTTTGAACAGCCTAGTGTAACGAAGGGCTTCTCACATCAAAGTCTGTCATTCCCCAACTTCAGATCACCAGACGTAAAGATCACAAAAGCTGTCAGGGAGACATAGTGAGAAATCCGAATGCCATTTAACTAGACGACTACAGAACAGTGCTTTGAAAATTCAGGAGGAAAATGATTTTCAACTTGAATTCTATAGCCCACCGAAGTGTCAGTCAGGAGTGAGTGTACAATCGGGACATTTTCAGAAATTCAGAGTCTTAACATGGTTACCTCCTGTGTACCTTCTTAAAGAAGTTCCTGAAGGATGTGCTCCATCAAAATGAGGGAGTAAATTGAGGGGGGAGAAAAAGGATGAAATCAACAGGTCATCCAACTAGGACAAGGGGGAAGGAGTTTTCCAGAGGATGGAAAAGGGGAGACCAGGAAAACAGCTGTACAAGAAAGAAACCAATCCAGAGTAGAGAAGAAAAAGAAAAGTATCCAGTCAGACTGTCTCCAGGGGTAAAAAAAAAACAAAAAACAAAACAAAAGACAGTGATAGAGTACCTTGCATATTTGACTGCATAGAGGGACATTCTCTAGTTTTATAGAAGATTTCACCGGAAATTTGAAGAACCCTAAACAATTTAAAAAAAAAAGCAATTAAGTACAAGAAAAATAAGACATTGTGCAATTGCCTCATATAAAGCTGATAAAATTTTCTCTTCATAACACCTCTTAAAAATTACACCACATCTCACGCAAGTGTTTTCTTTCATTTTATTTTTGCTGTTGGCATAACATGTTTTCTCTCACCCAGAAGCACACTAAATATACATGCTATAAGAAATGATGGTTTGACAGTGTAATCTCAGGCCAGGACACATTTGCCAATTGATTCAAGTTTCCAGTCAGAGATTAGTGTACTGGAAAAATGTGATATACTCGCCACGTTTGGGTGAGCCCCAAATGTTCTCTCATACAAGGAACACCAAACCAGAAAGACCTCGTACAACATGGCTTCTATGTGGTTCAAAGCACTCTCATATTTAGCCTTTATTTAATCCCCAAAGCATCTACCGTACTCCAGCTTTAAATGCAGCCTCAGTGAGAGAGAGTCATGAGCCCAAAACGGTTGGTAACGAAAATGGTACAGCGCGAACATGCCTTCTAGAGAATGCCGCTCTCCTTCAACTGCCAAGCACTCAAGTCTGCTCTATCTCATTCAGCCCCAAAAAATAAGCCTTTGTTGCATCACCTTATACATGTAAAGGGCTTTTTTTACCTTCACTGTACTGTGTATTATTTATGTAAACTTGCTTTTGCTATTCAGCGATATATTTTTCTCTCTGTGAAAATTGTTTGGGCATCTTGGTTGGGTTAAGATATAAAATGTCTTCCCCATTAAAATCAATGCAACGATTTTTTTTTTTTTTCATTTAACAGCTTTTCACTTAGTGGCAGGTCAAATAAAGTCTTTAAAAGGTATTTAGGGGGCTCCTGGCTGGGTCAGTGGGTGGAGCATGTGACTCCTGATCTCGGGGTTGTGGGTTCCAGCCCCACATATTGGGTGTAGAGATCACTTAAAAATCCTTAAAAAAAATAAAAGGTGTTTAGGAAAGGAGAGGTAAATACACGACTTGGCTTGACAGTGGACAATATTTGCACAATCCGAATCATGCAAACAACAATATGGATTCAATAAAAGATGTGATTTAAGCTGTGTAGGGTGTATGCAAGGAGAATTGTATGTGAGGGTGTCGTAGCGAGGGTGAATCTTCATCTTCCTTATTAGGAAATCAACAGATGATATATAAACCTGAAAAATCAAGAATGGCCGTATAAACAGGTTATTTAGAAAAATGGAAGTAAATGCCAGAGGAAGCACATTAAGGGGTTAAAAGTGGCTGCATCTGGAAGTGTAGACTAGAGTGAAGAGGCAGCAGCACTGTTTATTATAAGCTCCATGAGACTGACTTTTGAAAGTAGGTAATAACTGTGATAAATATTAAAATTATGTTTAAAAACTTCGTGTTCATTGGAAAAGGCTTAGAAAATACAAATAATGGAAAGAGAATAAAGTAAAAGCCATTCATATCCTATTAACCCAGAGGCCCACAGGTGAAACACTGGCGTGTTAGTTTTGAGTCTTTCCATTGTACGCACCTCTATGCATGTGTTTTAAAAGTGTGAGATTGGGGGCGCCTGGGTGGCTCCGTCGGTTGAGTGGCCGACTTCGGCTCAGGTCATGATCTCGCGGTCTGTGAGTTCGAGCCCCACGTCGGGCTCTGTGCTGACAGCTCAGAGCCTGGAGCCCGTTTCGGATTCTGTGTCTCCCTCTCTCTGACCCTCCCCCGTTCATGCTCTGTCTCTCTCTGTCTCAGAAATAAATAAACGTAAAGAAAAAAAAAGTGTGAGATCGTATTGTTAATATTATTTGCAATGTGCATTTTTCCTCTGTGGGGATTTTTTCCATATCAATATTCAGCCACTGCATCATATTGAATGGCTGAATATCCCCCATCGTATTGGATAATGCTATAATTTATTTAATTCAGCCCAACATATTAACCGTTAATTATTCAATCAGCTGATTCTTCCAGCAAACAAATGCAGCTTTAAGTTCTTTTGGAAAGACGACAGGAAAGAATTTTCTCTACTCTAGTTCAGTTGTTGACGTCGAACGTTTTGCATTACCAGCAAAAGAGGGAGATATTTCGCTTGCTCTGAGATTTTCCCCTGACAATCCACACTGTTTTGCTTTTCAATTCTCTCTCCCATTAAAAGTGTAAATGGAATGCATGTGTGGAAGATGGCTGTTCTTGCCTGCCAGGGTCACTTTTTCAACTTCCAGGTAACAGCACCTCTATTTTCCTTGCCGGAGGCCTCTTCCCACCTCCCACAATGTTCAGCCTGTGTGCTTTGGGTGAAACTGACCCCACCTTTGGGTCCAGAGGTAATTTCAGCCTTGTTCATCTTTCCAGCCTTGGCGAATGGTTCAGGAATGGACGTTTACATGGAATTGAGTCAACCCCAGAACTTTTATTGGAAACCTTAGGGCAGAGGACTTCTCTTTCTTCTCACTGGGATGGCTGAGCTGATACAAGTTTAAGTCTCGGGTGTCTGGAGGCCATTTGCCATTACTAAGAGAGAGCCTGCCTGGGGATAAAGCTAAAGAGGAGGAAAGATGAGCTAAGAGATGGAAAAAGCTGGATTCCTGATAACATCTTTTGAACACCTGGTTCCAGCTATGCCTGATGGTCTTGTGAAACAGGTATATGAATGAACACATTTCTCTTCTTAATTTCTTTTGGTTGGGAATAGCATATACTCCAAGTCAAATGATTCAAACCGTACAGAAGACTAGAAAGTGAAAATTAAAAATTTCTCTCCTTAAGCCCTCCCCCCCGGTTCTCAGTCCAAAACCCCCAGAGGCAGCCAGTTGCTGACTGCTGCTTCCAGAATGAGTCTATGCATTTACAAACCGACTAGTGTTCGTAAATATGTAAACGGGGTCACGCGATCTACATTATCCTGCCGTTTGCACCCCCTGCTTTACCATGAGGTGAAGATTCCCTCTTGTTACCACATCTAGACATTTTGTTCATGTTTCCTAAGCCCTATATGGACACTTCCTGTTCTAACCAGCCCTGTACTGCTGGCCCATTTACACTCACCCAGATTTCTACCATTAAAAATCAGCTGTGATGGGGGGCGCCTGGATGGCGCAGTCGGTTAAGCGTCCGACTTCAGCCAGGTCACGATCTCGCGGTCCGTGAGTTCGAGCCCCGCATCGGGCTCTGGGCTGATGGCTCAGAGCCTGGAGCCTGTTTCCGATTCTGTGTCTCCCTCTCTCTCTGCCCCTCCCCCGTTCATGCTCTGTCTCTGTCCCAAATAAATAAATAAACGTTGAAAAATAAAAAAATAAAAAAAATCAGCTGTGATGAGCATCCTTCTTCTATGATTACCTGAGGCAAATCCAGAAAGCTGAAGAAGCTAACACTTCTGGTTCCTCACCACCCAGGCCCCTCCCAGGTTTGGTTTAGTGAGATGTAAGTAGTTGCTAGCTTCACAGTGTAAACGCAGCTCCCGGAAACAGTCCTACTATCCTACTAGGCACTATGCCAATTAGCAATGTCAAGATACAAAGGTTCAGGGACACAGGTCATAACTCAGTAAAAATGTGTCTGAGGACAACAGGACAGAGTTGTGGGGAGGGGGAGAGAAATGGTCTGAAATGTACATAGCCAGGAGCTAGTCCGCAGAAGGTTCTTCCAATCATCAGAGGAATGAGAAGGGCTTCATGTCACACAAAATCAGAAACATACTTGATAATGCAGTGTATGTATACAACTATGCATGAACCGTAGGCTTTTTTTCTTCTTTAATGAGAATCATGAAGAATAGAATTGATCAGAATTTCTGTCTTTATAGGGCTCCGATGTGTAGAGGTACCACAAACTGTGAGTATGGCTGTGAGTAGCGGCATGTTTTATGCATCAAAGCTATCAATAATAAAAAACAAATTTCGATTTACCATGCTACAGGAAGGATTGAGTTGCGTTCCTGTTCTAAAATATTTCAAAATTGTCATCATATGAATAAGAAGTGATCAAAGGGTATGCAGCCAAACGAAACGTAGGGGGAAAAAGCATGAAAAGGGTGTGCCAGGCAGGAGATTAATAAAAATATTATGTTAACTTTTCTGAATTTTGCGATGCTCATGGTACTTGTCAGCTTTTAATAATTTGTTATTTTTGTAATTTCCTTTCTCATGGTAAATACATGTTCCCTTTTGTGCCTGACTTGTATTTATAATTTTTTAAAGAGGCTCTCTAAAATTGCATGAGCTTCAGGCTCTGAAAAACTGGGATCCGCACCTGCACGGTGGCAGAACATACAGGGTCTGGAGCCAGAGGGCCCAGCATCGCATCTCAGCTGGGCCATTGCCATGGCCTGAATGTTTCTGCCCCCCAGATTTCTATGTTGAAACCTAATCTCCAATGTGTTAGTATTTGGAGGTGGGGCCTTTCAGAGGTCATTAGGTCATGAGGATGACGTTCTCATGGATAAGATCAGTGACCTTATAAAAGATACGCAGGAGAGCTCCCCCTTGCCCCTTTCGCCGTGTGAGGACACAGTGAGAAGACGGCCATCTATACACCAGGAAAAGTGCCCTATTCAGTAATCGACTACTGACGCTGGCACCTTGGTGTTGGACTTCCCACTTCCAGAACGGTGAGAGAGAAAATTTTGTTGTGAGTAAGCCATCCTGTCCGTGGTATTCTGGGATAGCAGCCCAAACAGAGTAAGATAGCTAGCTCTCTACCACCTCTGTGACACTGAGCAGGTTACTTCGCATTCCTGTGCCTCAGTTTCCTCATCTGTGAAATGGGGACAACAGACGGTCGTGAGGATAAAAAGAATTAATACATGTATAGAATCTGGAAATCAGTAATAATAACAACTATGTTTATTTCTCATGCCAGCCATCTCAGCAAGGGAGGTTCCCAGAAGTAGAAGCGTGAGGTATTCGTTTTAGTGAAGAAGGCCTCACTGCCCTCTGAAAGCTCCGCCCGTTTACCCTCCCCCTGTGTAACCGGTGACATATACCAGAACGGCGGAGTCAGGAAGCCCATGGAACCAGGGTGAACCAAATGTTGGGCTAATGAATGTGATAGCCCCACCAGTGATCGGGGGGTAACCGTGGGAGCATGCTGTTTTCTTGCACATGCTTTTCTGAGATGCTGTGGGAATGAGAGCACACCATGGGAAGAGGCCCTTTTATTCCTATTAATTCCGGACTAGTCCAGTTCCCCCTGAATCTGTCCAAATCAAGTTGTTTGGTGGCTGCTGAGAACGGTGGCCGCTGCTCTTAACGCTATGAGCGGTTCGCATAGACCAAATACTTCGCCTTCACTGAGCTCAGTGGCCCTGCAGGTGAGGCACAGGGGGTGAGGGTGGGGGTTATTCTTCTTTGGAAGAAATTGTGCCTCAAAGAGGTACGGGACTTACGTCAAGTAACCCCAGCAGTTAAGTATCAGGGACAGAAGGAAGGATTCAAGTCTTTTGGAAACCTAATGCACTTCCCACCGTACCTCACTGACTCTCAAAACTCCTTACATTGAAACGAAATACACTCCAGGGACATCTGGGTGGCTTGAGTGCCTGACTCTTGATCTAGGCTTAGGTCATGATCTCATGGTTTAAGAGTCTGAGTTTGCGTTGGGCTCTGTGCTGACAGTGCAGAGCCTGCTTGAGATTCTCTCTCTCTGCCCCTCCCCTGCTCACACATTCTCTCTCTCTCTCTCTCTCAAAATACATAAACTTCAAAATGAAGTACACTCTTTCAAATGAAATATATTCACAGTGAAATAAGCCCTTTTCTCCAAGTTGTGAGGAGCAGGCATTAAAGCTATCTTACGTACTCAGAGTGTACTTCTTAGGAAAAATAAATTAATTGCAGCCTCTTGATTCAAATCAAACCCACTCTGCTTTAAACCTTCAGTTATGGTAAGATATAGCTGTAGAGAATGTGCTTTCCATCCTAATTTGAGACCTCAGATGGCAGCCCTTTCCGTATTTCTATCTTTAAAATCCTGCCTCCCCCACCCCCAGTCTTGTTATCTTCTCTCTGACTTACCAAACAAATCTAGTCCAAAAATTAGAACTGATTAAATGCCTGAGGGAAGAAAGTGAGGAGCTCAAAATTGGGAGAGTCTGTTCCCACATGTTCAGACTAATTTAACTTTCTCACATGACAAATTAGAAGGGAAAAGAAAAATTTGCATAGAAGGACAATTAAGACCAAACTAAAGGTGTCATTTGTTCCAAATTAGGACAGGATTCCATAACTTATTTTTACGTGGATGGAGTAAGTTTCTGGCAAGCAGGGACTAATGGGTGGGTGCTTTTGTTCTCCTGTGTCACCCAGCAACTGGGAGCTTAATCACAAAGTTGAGTATCAGCCCACAATGAGCTGTGCCTCGGGCCTCTTTGCTAAGCCAGGCTAACTACCACGTGCACATCCAGCTCCGTGCTGTGTAGCCAATGGGAAATATGAAAATGCCCAGGGCCTCTGAAAGTGGATTCAAGTCCAACAATAGATCAGATAGATAGATAGATGATAGATAGATGACAGATAGATGATAGATAGATAATAGATGATAGATAAATAGATAATAGATGATAGATGAATAGATGATTGATAGATGATAGATAGGTAGATAATAGATGATATAGATACAGATACAGATATTAATGAATCAGTGAGAGGCTCCTCAGCAGGGAGATTTATTTGCAGGTGCAACATAGTGGCTCCTAAACCACCTTCTTGCTTGCCAACCCTGGTAATTTCCAGTAACGATCTCCTTCCTCAGCGCTCCAAGAATAATCAAAAGGCCTGCTCTGCATGTATAATTCTGGGGTAAATTTTTAACCTGCAGGACTTGGTAGGCAGTAGCCACTTGCTTTTCCAGCTGCCACTGGAAGTTTCTTTCCCCCCCGGGCAAAGAAAAGACGCGTACGTGTAGAGATTCCCAGCTGCTGACACTCTTAAATCATCCAGATATCTGCTTCTCAAAATGAGCTTTATGTGAGCTCAGAGGTCCAATGACCCTACATAAGAGCTGGCAAGCTCCCTCCCCACTTTCCGGTGGACTAGACAGGGACACACTTCCTGGTGGACTAGAAGACAGGAGGGACACGGACAGGGGCCTAAAGCTGCTGAGCAGGTTGTAGCATCAGCTACAATTATTGTTTAATAATAACTAATAGAAATCGACTCTGGTTATTTTAACTAAAATGAAATGCTGGCATTTCTGGAAAGGATTTAGGAGAGCATACAGAATCCTAGGAAAAGCTAAACTTAAGAACTTCCCCAAGAGTAGGAACCCCAGCAGCTCTGACAGTCTGGGGAGCAGGAGCTAATAAATGCTCAGTCACATCAAAGAATTGCCTTTGAGAAAATCTGGCCAGATTATTTTACTATCAGTTTGTGCCACCCGATTCAAATTGGTGGGTGAGAATATCTGATTAGCTCAACCTTGACCCAGGTAGGGGACATAAGCCTGCATACAATGGCAAGGGAGTTATTCCGGCTCCTATTATTTTTAAAAGGCCAAAGAGATGTGGGAAGGCAAAAGCAACAGATATTCGTTGTGCTTTAGTTTCTGTCTGTAGCCCAAAGAAAAGTGTGTGTCATCCCATGTGCAGTTGGGCGCTCCCAAAGTTTTGAGGCCCAACACATGACACACCCCGTACTCTATTTCCAGGAACACAAGAACAAGAACATCAAGAACACGGTCACCTAAACTGTCAAAGGAGAGAAGGGATCTGGTGTCTGGACAAGTGAACAGCCCATCACAGCGTAGTAGTGAGAGCCATGGTAGGGAAGTGCAGGGAGCACATGGCAGGGCACCTGGCCTGACCTTGACTCAGGGAGGGTCAAGGAGGAGTCAAGGGTGGGTGAGAAGTTGGCAATCTATACAGAAAGAATGGGATGTCTGAAGGCAGAAGAGGAGCATGGGATACCTTGGAGGGGTGCTGAAAATGGTTCAGTTGATCAGGATCATGGGGGTTCGGAGTAGATTGAGGTATTGGCCCCAATTCTTCGCCACTCTCTGCAGGCTCTATCTCGCCATGGACAGAGGGAAGAGTACTTCTCTCTACATCAGCTTTGACATAGTCATGAAATCTGGTAGACGTGTCAGTGTGGTGATCTTAAGAGGCATCTTATGAGCCTAGGTCTTGGGCACTGGGTATTCCATTGGCCAGCATAAGCTTCTGCCACTGCCATGAGAACATGCCCAGGTTCTCTGCAGGTCCAAGAAGGATGAAAGATATATGGAGCAGAAGCTTCAGGCCAATCCACATAACTGTATCTAGAGGTAGAGCCACTTAACTAATCACACTTTAGATCACCCAACCCCCAGCTGCCATAGCCTGAAGCAGAATGACCCCAGCTGACCTTCAGATCCGTGAGAATAAATGATTGCTGCTTTAAGGCACTGAATTTGAGGGTGGCTTGTTAGCAGCAATGCTGGGACAAGGGTTGAGGGATAAAGGGCTGAATAATGAAGAAACCTTCTGAGAAAAGACTGGAGAGGTAAGCAGAGACCTAATTGCGAAGGGCTCTGTAAGCCTCTGAACTTGCCCTCTATATTAAGGGCAATGGATCTATTGAAATGTTTTAAGTAGGGAAGTGACACAACCAGATTTTTTTTTTAATGTTTTTTTTTAACATTTATTTATTATTGACAGGCAGAGAGAGACAGAGCATGAGCAGGCGAGGGGCTGAGAGACGGGGAGACAGAATCCGAAGCAGGCTCTGAGCTGTCAGCACAGAGCCCAACGCGGGGCTTGAACTCACAAACCACGAGATCATGACCTGGGCCAAAGTCAGATGCTTAACCAACAGAGTCACCCAGGTGCCCCCAGATTTTTTTTTGTTTTTATTTATTTGTTTTTTTTAATTTTTTTTTCAACGTTTATTTATTTTGGGGACAGAGAGAGACAGGGCATGAACGGGGGAGGGGCAGAGAGAGAGGGAGACACAGAATCGGAAACAGGCTCCAGGCTCTGAGCCATCAGCCCAGAGCCTGACGCGGGGCTCGAACTCACGGACCGCGAGATCGTGACCTGGCTGAAGTCGGACGCTTAACCGACTGCGCCACCCAGGCGCTCCTCAGATTTTCGTTTTAAAACGCTCGCTCACTCTGGAAATTTGTAAGATGGGCAGGGTTGGGTCGGGGGGAGGGCATTGGGGGAAGCCAGGAGAGATTTCCTAGAGTTCTCAAACTAACAGTTTTCCAAAGTGTCCCATTTTACACACTTTCCAGGAATGTGTAAGAGTTCCACGTGTTCCACAATTCGCCCACACTTGATATTGTCAAACTTTTAAATTCAAGTCATTCTGGGGGTGCCTGGGTGGCGCAGTCGGTTAAGCGTCCGACTTCAGCCAGGTCACGATCTCACGGTCCGTGAGTTCGAGCCCCGCGTCGGGCTCTGGGCTGATGGCTCAGAGCCTGGAGCCTGTTTCCGATTCTGTGTCTCCCTCTCTCTCTGCCCCTCCCCCGTTCATGCTCTGTCTCTCTCTGTCCCAAAAATAAATAAACGTTGAAAAAAAAAAATTAAAAAAAAAAAAATTCAAGTCATTCTGGTGCCTGGGTACTATTATCTCATTATGATTTTAATTACTTTTTCTTGATAATCAGTGAGGTTGAGACCTTTTTGATATGCTTATGGGCTTTTGCTGTATCTTTGTTTGAGAAGTGGCTGTTTAAGTCTTTTGGCCATTAATTACAGTTGATCCCCTTATTAATGAGTTGTGGGTGTTCTTTATATATGCTGTTTATATACACTGCTGTTGGATTGTTTAAGCAAATCCTTTCTTCCATTGTATGGCTTGCCTATTAACTTTTTAAATGATATCTCTAAAGAGGAAAAGTTTTAATTTTTATAAGATCCTATTTATTAAATTTTTCTTTTGGGTCTAGTGTTTTCTCTTTTCTAAGAAACCTTTGCCTATCTCAAATTAGGAATGATACATATATTTCTTCTGTTTATTTTTTAATTATTTTTTTTAATTTTAGAGAGAGAGAGAGAGAGTGAGAGTGGGGGAGAGGGGCAGAGAGGGTGGGGGGAATCTTAAGCATGCTCCACACTCAGTGGAGTTTGATGTGGGGCTTGATCCCACGACCCTGGCTGGGATCATGACCTGAGCCAGAATCAAGAGTTGGTCGCTCAACCAACTGAGCCACCCAGGTGCCCCTATATTTCTTCTGTTTCTTTAAGAAGGTTTATAGTTTTAGCTTTTAATTTTAGGTCTCTGACTGACAGTGGACTAATTTTGGGGTATGATGTAAGGTGGGATCAAGATTCATTTTCCCCCATATGGATACCCAGTTATTCTGGCCCCTAAAAAAAAAAAGACTCCTTTCCCCATTAAATTGCCTTAAATTTGGTATAAAAAAATTTAATTGACTATATATATGTGGATCTCCTTCTGGACTCTATAATCTGTTCTACTAATTTATCAGTTCTTACACCAACACAACATTGTCTTAATTACTGTAGTTTTACGGTAAGGTTTGAAATAAGGCAATATAAGTCATTCCAGTATGTATTTTTTCAAAATTACTTGACTGTTCTAGAACCTTTGCATTTCCATATAAATCTTAGAATTGTCTTGTCAATTTATACCAAAAAAAAAAAAAAAAAGACTTCTGGGATGGTTATTATGATATTTCTATGGATTAGTTGGAGAGAACAGTGTTGAGTCTTCCCATCCTTGAACATGAAGTATCTGTTTATTTAGATCTTTAATATTTCTCAGAGTGTTTGGTACTTGTCAATAGAGAGTTCTTAGATCCCTTTCATTAACTTTGTTTCTAAGTGTTTCATCTTTCGAATGCTATCGTGATACTGAATTTTTTGGTTTACTTTCCACCTGTCCGTTGCTCTTTTATATAAATGCCATTGATTTTTATATATTGACCCAGTATCTTGCAATCTTTCCAATGTTAAATCTTATGTAACTGGGATAAACTCTACTTGGTAATGGTGAATTATATTCTTTTGAAATATTCAATCTCTTTAATATTTGTTAAGAAATGTCGCAAATAGACACAGAAGGCATGTTGGTCTGTAATTCTTTGCTTGTGATGTTCTTGTAATATCCTTAATGTCCATAATTCCTTATTATAGTTATGCAGGATGCATAACATGAGTTGGAAAGTATTTCCTCCTCCACTCTTTGCTGAAAAAGTTTATGTAATGGAGATATTATTTACTCCTTAAGTGTGTGATAGGATTTGCCAGTGATGTCACATAGGCCTAGAGTTTCCTGTGACAACACTTTTAGTTACAAATTATATTCATCTACCAGATATAGAGTTATTCGTATCTTATACTTCTTATTTTGTGACTTCTGTAATTTGTGTCTTTCAAAGAATTTGTCAATTTTACATAAACTTTCTAATTTAGTGACATGAGGTTGTTAGGTATAGTCTTGACTTTTAACAACTGTAGAATCTGTAGTGCTGTCTCATCTTTCACTCCAAATACTGGTAATATGTGTGTTCTTTCTTTTTGTTTTCATGAGTCTAGCTAGAGATCCATCCTTTTTATTACTCTTTGCAAAGAAAACTTCTGGTTTTGTTGATTTTCTCTATTATTTGTCTACTTTTTATTTCACTGGTTTGCATTCTATTATTTCCTTATATTTACTGTATTATTTGATCTTTCTAGTTTCTTAAGATGAAGGCTTATATAATTGATTCTAACCCTTCTTTTTTCCTGATATATGCATTTAGACTTTAAATTTTACTCTAGGTACTTTATTAACTGAATCTCACAAATTTGATACCTTGTAGTTTTATCATTAGGTCAAAATATTTTCTCATTTTTCTTGTGATATCTTCTTTTATTCCTGGGTTATTATGAATTATTTAAAAGTATATGGTTTACTTTCAAGAGATTTAGATTTGCCAGAGATCTTTTTGCTCTTGATTTTTTATTTTAAATCTGTTATTGTCAAGAATATACTCTTTATGATTATAATCATTTGAAATTTTTTGAGATATATTTTATGGCCCAGCTTATGGTCTATTTGGTGAATATTCTATGTACATTTGGAAACAACGCATAGTCTGCAATTGTTTAATAGTGTTCAATACAACACCAATTAGGTTAAGTTTGATAATCCTCTGTACCTTTTCTAATTTTTTTGTTTATACATTCTATCAATTCTTTTTTTATATTTTTTATTTTTAAGTTAATCCGTACACCCAAAGTGGGGCTTGAACTCACAACCCCAAGATCAAGAGTCAAATGCTGTACCTACTGAGCCAGCCAGGCTCCCCTACATTCTATCAATTCTTGAGAGAGGAGAGTAAACTTCTCCAACTCTTGTTATGGATATCTCTATTTATCCTTTAAATTCTATCAGTTTTGCATTTGTGTATTTTGAAGCTTGTTATTAGATGGATACACATTCAGGAATTATCTGTCTTCTTAGTGAATCGATTCTCTTGTCATTATGTAATGTCCCTTTTTATCCCTGGTAATTATCCTTGAGTTTGTCTGATATTAATACACCCTGTGTGTACTAAAACACTCCCGTGTTTTTACAACCAATTATTATATGATTATCTTTCTCTACTCTTTTACTTTTAACTTGTTTGTGTCTTCATGTTTAAAGTGTGTCTCTTATAAATATCATATAGTTGGGTCTCTTTTTTAAAAATCTTTATATTTTTTCAGAAAGAGACAGAGAGAAGGGGAGGGGCAGAGAGGGGAATCTGAAGCAGGCTCTGTGCTGGCAGCAGCAAGCCTGATGCGGGGCTTGAACCCATGAACCATGAGATCATGACCTGGGCTGAAGTCAGATGCTTAATTGACTGAACCACCCAGGTGCCCCCGGGTCTCATTTCTTTAATCCAGTCTTTTTGTTAGACTGTCTAGTGTATTTATATATAATGTAATTAGTGATTTGGTTGGGTTGAATTCCACCATCTTGCTATTTGTTTCCTCTTTGTCACATTTATGCCCTTTCTCATGTCCCTCTTTTCCTTCCTTCTTTTGGACTAAGTAAATGATTTCTAGCATTCCATTCTATCTTCTCTATTTGCTTTTTAGCTATGCCTCTTTCTTTTAATTTTTAGTGGTTGCTATTTGCTTTTTAGCTATGCCTCTCTCTTTTAATTTTTAGTGCTTGCTCTGGGAACTGAAATAAGCTTACTTTCGTTATCACAGTCTACCTTGAATTTATTTTATTTTTTTTTAGATTTTATTTTTAAGGAATCCCTACCCCCAATATGGGGCTCAAATTTATAACCCTGAGATCAAGAGTCACATGCTCTACTGACGGACCCAGCCGGGCACCCCAACCTTGAATTGATTTTATAGTCCTTCACATATAATATAACAGCCTTACCTAATATATTTTCATTTACCCCTTCTCATCTTTTGTGCTATTGCTGTCATACATCTTGCTTGCACATAGATTATATGCCTCACGATACTTGGCTACTGTATTTGGTTTAAGCAATCAAATGTCTTTTAAAGAAACTAAAAAATAAGAGTATCTTTTATATTTATACCCCATATGTCTTCTATGTCTATTTTTTTTAAATGTTTATATTTGAGAGAGAGAGAGAAAAAAGAGACAGAATCTGAAGCAGGCTCCAGGCTCTGAGCTCTCAGCATAGAGCCCAATGTGGGGCTCGAACTCATGAATGGCAAGATCATGACCTGAGCCGAAGTCGGACGTTTAACCAACCGAGCCACCCAGGCGCCCCTCTATTTCTATTTCTATACTACTCTTCATATAAATCTGATATCATATGCAATCACTTTCTTTCTGCCCGGAGAACATCCTTTAATATTTCTTACGCATGCATACTGGTGATTATTCCAACTTTGGCTTATCTGAAAATGCCTTTATTTTACCTTGATTTTTATTAAGGCTCTTGGTGGATGCAGAATTCGAGGTTGACTGTGGATCACATCTTCTGGCTACTTTGTCTAATATATTTTTTTGAATGTTGGACATTATGAATGCTATAATGTTGAGTTTGGATTATGTTGTTTTCTTTTTGAAGAATGTTGAGTATTGAGTGCTGAGTATTTATTTGTGGCCCAGTTTGATCCTACAGAGGCTTTTTTAAAGCTTTGCTATGGTGGGTCAAGAATCGTCTGTGGGGGCGCCTGGGTGGCGCAGTCGGTTAAGCGTCCGACTTCAGCCAGGTCACGATCTCGCGGTTCGGCAGTTCGAGCCCCACGTCGGGCTCTGGGCTGATGGCTCAGAGCCTGGAGCCTGTTTCTGATTCTGTGTCTCCCTCTCTCTCTGCCCCTCCCCCGTTCATGCTCTGTCTCTCTCTGTCCCAAAAATAAATAAACGTTGGAAAAAAAATTAAAAAAAAAAAAAAAAAAAAAAAAAAAAAGAATCGTCTGTGTGCCAGGGCTGGAGTAGTCCTGTTCTCTGGATTGGCCTTTCTGGGGTCTCAACTGAATGTCCAAAGCGTTCAATAATATAGCTATACCGTGTGTTAGAAGCTCTGTCTTCCGTCACTGCGTAATCCCAAGAATCTCCATCCAGCTCACAGTCTCTTTAGCTATTCTCTGCCTAGACCTTCAGGGTCTCCCCTTGCACATGTATAGCTTTGTATTTGGCCAAAGATTGAACGAGACCTGAATGCAGATTTCTGAGGCAACTTCTCTGTTCAGTTCTCTCTTCTTTGATACCTTACCCCATAAATTATAGCCACCTCAGCATCCTGAACTCTGTTGACTCCACACAGTGAGACTACTGCTGCCTTTTGGGATATATTTTCTTGTGCTGCCATTTGGAAAGTGTGCCCTGGCAGAAATCTAGGCACACTGGTGTTTCCTCGTATGTTTCCTTTGCTCGAGGTTCACTTTTTTTGTAAATATTTACAAGCACTGAGCAGAGCTCTTGGCACATATTAGGTGCTTAGTAAGATGTTTTTAAGGAGGGAGGCATGATTAATTTGGCTCATGTAAGTCCTATTTCTGGAAATACCCACAAGGCTATTCAAATAGCCTATCCAGAGAGTTGATCTCCACCTCCTCTACCCACTCCCAGTTCCCCGCCCCCAGGAGTAATCAACTTTGTCTTTAGAAGCTGCCAAGCAGTGTTTTGGGCATTTGTGTTACTCAGTTTGTAAAGCTTGTAAAGTCAGAGAATCATGAGAATTACATTCATCCACAGTTACGATACACACTGTTCTCTGGGAGATCTGATACACTTTTTCCAAATCAGCTAAATGCTCCCTGCAAGAATTATTGACGGGGAGAGGAGGCTGTGAACAACCTGGCATAAATCATCATTCAGAATGTATCCTTGAGGCCCTACATATGGTTTCTCTTGTTACCAAGAAAAGAGCATCTGAAGTTGTTCAAAGAGAGATTCTGAAGGGAGGAGGAAGCCAGCTCCTGTGGGTCTCCTGGGAGGGGAAGACCAGGTTGAGGAGACCCCTGGGCAAAGGAAATCCTCAGTGAATGCCTACCCACTCCTTTTATTCACCTCAAACACCCAGCTCTGCTTTATCTTCCCAGGGTCCATTTTCTGGACCAGTGAACCAAGTGAAAGATAGGCCATTTTCTTTTGTTTCCATCTTGACTGGGAATATCAGGTCTCCAAAGGAAGGATTATTTCAAGACTACTTTGGGAAATTATATTTGGGTATTTCACACTCTGCCATCATTTACCATTCTGCCCCCACCAGTGTGTCCGCTGTGCCATCAAAGCCCTTCTGCCTTCTAGAAAGATGTGTCATTTGGTTTTGTGGCCTAATGACCCCATTCTGGCCTTAGAGACCATGAATCAGTGGCTTGAGTTTGGAATTCCGATAGTTTGGCCACTGTAATTCAGATTTCCAACTTCGATTTCCTGTTCACCTACAAGCACGACTTTCCTCCACTCCCGCATTTTGGCTCAAAAGCACAAGACAAACAAGGGATTGAAAAGACTTCATGTGTGAGAGTTTTAATTTTCCTCTGAGGGAAAAAAACACAACAAGTTATGATTTTCCTCCAAGCAAACAAACTGTTTTCCATATGTTTCCAAGAGAAAACTGCTTTTCTGTTATTCTGCACGTTCCACAGATAATTCCAGCGGGGGGAGCTTAGGAAGCAGCACATTTTCTCATGTTGCAGGGAAAAATGCGTTTTCCAACTCGCAGTCTCTAAGCTCTGGTAATTGGGTCTGAAGCACCCACTCCTCCTCTGCTTCTGAAAGGGGGCCAGAGAACAAAGAGAAGCGGGCTTCGGAAGCTCCGAGGGCCACTGGATGGGATCCCGACAAGGCTTGGCCTCGTGGGCCTGTGACAACTGGGATCCCACGCTCCCGTCCCTGCCCACAGCGTAGCTGGGGGTCGGGGGCTGTGCACGCTGCAGAAAGGTGGTGCAGAAGTAACTTCTGCAATGTCACCTTCTGGACTCTGACTCCTGGGGCATCTGTAGCCCCCAGTCTCAAAACTTGGAAGTGGGGCCTAGGGTGGCCCTTCACATCCTTGCTAGAACATCAAAGACTTTGGGACGCGCCCGTGTCCTTCCCCAACTCCACTACCTTCAATAGTTCCCTCATTTAGGATACGGTCTGCACGCCTCAGATTTTCTCATGAGTAAGTTCCCAATAACCTAGTTCTGCTGTTCCTTTATTCTCCCCTCTCATTACTCGCTCTGTAATTCTCTCTCCACGAGCCCTGCCTCTTTCTGGCCTCCAACATACAGAAGTGTTTGCAAGCCCCTTGAACGTACTGGGCTTTTTCTGCATCGGGTGTCGTTCCTGGGAACAGGAATGATACACACGTGTGTCCTGTTGACAATTCTTATTCAAGCTTCAAATCTCAGCACAGGATTGCCTCCTCCAGGGAGCCTTCCTTCAAGGCCGCGCGGGTGTCCGCCCTACTTGCTGCTGTAGTTCACTGCGCTTACCACATCACAGTGAGTCACTGCCAAGTATTTACTGAGCACCCTATATGGCAGCCGTGTGCTAGGCACTGAGGTACCCTAGAAAGACAACGGCAATCAGCAATGACGATAACCAAAGAAGTGAGGAAGTACTATTTGCAATAGTACAGGGAAAGAAGAGAGTGTAGAAATGGAAAACAAGGAGGGCAGTGAAGACAACCTTATCCTATTTTATTTATTCTTTTGTTTTCCGAGCTTTTATTTAAATTCCAGTTAGCTGGCCCTGTTCATGCTCTGTCTCTCTCTGTCTCAAAAATAAATAAATGTTAAAAAAAAAAAATTAAAAAAAAAAAAAAAGAGGGGCGCCTGGGTGGCTCAGTCGGTTAGGCGGCCGACTTCAGCTCAGGTCATGATCTCACGGTCCGTGAGGGCTGTGAGTTCGAGCCCCGCGTCGGGCTCTGGGCTGACAGCTCAGAGCCTGGAGCCTGTTTCGCATTCTGTGTCTCCCTCTCTCTGACCCTCCCCTGTTCATGCTCTGTCTCTCTCTGTCTCAAAAATAAATAAATGTTAAAAAAAAAAATTAAAAAAAAAAATTCCAGTTAGCTGGCATACAGTGTCATAGTAATCCCAGGTGGAGTATCCTATTTTATTCTAACTTCCTCTCTACCTCTCTGTCTCTCCATTGGACAGTAGGTTTTTTGAGAACAGAGATTTGTATTAATCACTTCTTTATTTTTAACGCCCAGTACAGGACACAGCATAGAGAAGGCACTTGATAAGAATTTGTGGTATGAAATATAAGCATTTTCTGTTCCATGTCTGGACATATTTTTAACTCTGTGGGAAATTAAACATGTCGAACATTATTCCAGGAAGGGTAAACTGGGCCATTAAAGGGACAAAGAACAAAGACACTGGCTCATCTGGGAATCAAGATCCCTTCCTACTCTGCCATGCACCTATCATTATTGGCATGAGGGTAGAGTGGTTTTCATTACGTCTTTATTTAAAAAAATCTTTTTTTTAAAAAAAGGGCGCGCCTGGGTGGCTCAGTTGGTTGAGCATCTGACTCTTGGTTTGAGTTCAGGTTATGATCTCACAGTTTGTGAGTTCAAGCCCCATGCTCACGGTGTGGAGCCTGCTTGGGATTCTCATTCTCTCTCTCTCTCTCTCTCTCTCTCCACCCCTCTCCTGTTTGCTCTCCCTCTCCCTCTCTCTCCCAAAATAAATAAATAAACTTAAAAAATATCTTTAATTTTACATCCTGAAATTCTTTGACAACGTTCCCTCAAAAGAGAAAGCCTGATTCCCCTTACCCTGAGTGTAGGCTGGTCTTAGTGACTAGCTTCTAACAGATTGGATATTGTAGGAATGATGATGTGTTCATTCTGAGGCTAGGCCACGAGAGACAAAGATCCTGCTGCTTCCATTTCTCTCTCTCTTGCCCCCTGCTCTGTGGGAAGCTAGCCGTCATGTTTTAAGGACCCCACAGTGGCCAATATAGAGAGACCCACATGGTGAGAAACTAAGGCCCCCTCCCAACAGCCAAATGAGTGGCTGTCTTGGGAATAGGTCCATCAGTCCCAGTCAGGCCTTCAGATTAATACAGCTCTGACCACAACCTTGGCTACAACCTTATGAGACACCCTCAGCCACAAGCACTTAACTGTGATGCTCCCAGATTCCTGACCCCCAGAGACCTCAATGTTTGCTTTTAACCACTAAGTTTTGGGATGATTTATTAGGCTGTAGAGGATAATTAATATAATTTGTCTGCACTCTTGAATTTACATAGAAAGAAGAGGGAGTTGGCTGGACCTCCTGTGCAGGGGAAGGCTCTTCAATTCCGGAGAGGAGAGGAAGATTTGTCTACAAAAGCAGAAGGGTAGTTACTTTCTTGTCCTGAGGGAGACTGGACCTACCTTGGGATTGTGGGTTTCCAGCCTTCTCCATCGCATTTCCTCATGCCCCTAATGAGATGGGGACACAATGTAGGCATGTAATTTATCATGCTTGTCTCTTGAAAACGTTCCAGGTGCTCAGCACTATTCTAATGAGTTTTGCATTTATTCACTCATTTAAGCCTCACAACAACCCTATGACATATTATTATTGTCCCTGCTTTACAAATGCGGAAACTGAGGCACTGAGCTGTGAACTAACTTGCCAAGCAGGTTTTTTTTTTTTTAATGTTTATTTATTTTATTTTTTTTTTTTTTTAAATTTTTTTTTTTTCAACGTTTTATTTATTTTTGGGACAGAGAGAGACAGAGCATGAACGGGGGAGGGGCAGAGAGAGAGGGAGACACAGAATTGGAAACAGGCTCCAGGCTCTGAGCCATCAGCCCAGAGCCTGACGTGGGGCTCGAACTCACAGACCGCGAGATCGTGACCTGGCTGAAGTCGGACGCTTAACCGACTGCGCCACCCAGGCGCCCCTTAATGTTTATTTATTTTTGAGTGAGAGAGACGCAGAGCACGAGCAGGGGAGGGGCAGAGAGAGGGAGACACAGAATGTGAAGCATGCTTCAGGCTCCGAGCTGTCAGCACAGAGCCTGATTCGGGCCTCAAACCCATGAACTGTGAGATCATGACCTGAGCTTAAGTCAGACGCCTAACCGACTGAGCCACCCAGGCGCCCTGCCAAGCAGGTTTGTAATGTTGGAGGAAAGGTCCTAATATAAATGAAGGCCTATCATGTGACCAGCATTTTGACAAACACTTTGATATTGTTTCATTTAATCCACAAAACAAAATCTATAAGGAATAGATCAAAGCCCTGTTTTTTAAAAATGTCTTTAATATTTATTTTATTTTTGAGAGAGAGAGAGCACAAGCAGGGGAGAGGCAGAGGGACACATAGAATCCAAAGCGGGTTCCAGGCTCTGAGCTGTCAGCACAGAGCCTGACGTGGGGCTTGAACCCATGAGCCACGTGATCGTGACCTGAGCTGAAGTCAGACGCTTAACCGACTGAGCCCCCCAGGCGTCCCCAAAGCCCTGTTTTTAAATGACAATGAAAATGAGGCCCAGGGAGGTTGGATGACTTGACACACAGGAAGTGCCAGGCATGGGTTCAAAGTCTGGGTCCTGCTGCCTCCAAAGCCCCCTTTTCCTCAGCACCCACGTGCCTCCCTGTTCCCATCACACTCCCCGTACTCTCATCTTCAGATGTGTGTTTGGCAAATCCAGAAAAATCATCCAGGTGCTGGCCAGCTGCCTAAATGGGGAATGAAGCGACAGCCCCGAATTCACACCTCCCCAGTCACCTCCAGGCAGCTGTTATCTGCACCCAAATCTGTGCCAGTACACTTTACCACAAGCCTGGGGTAAGAGATGAGTGGACAAAGCAGGCAGGGAGGAAGCACGATAAATGGGATGCAATGAAACCCAGCATTTGTCTTTGAGGCGGGAGTGCAATAAATCCAGAGGCACCTGCACTGTGACATTCCTGAGGCTGAAGCCACCACGGGGCTTGGCTCTCCTTCTTGGGATGCGGCAGGAATTGAGAGGCGATGGAGGGAAAGCTCTCTCCTGACTGTCAGAGAGGCCAGCTTCAGGACAAATAGTGAAATGTGTACTGTGTGCCTACCTCCTGCCTGTCTCTGTCTGTAGAGTGGAAAACCTGCTTCTCTGTACCCAGCAAGCACTTACTCAGCCATGTTGGCTCCCTCCCCTCCCCTCTCTCTCCCTTACTCCAGGCTTCTTCCCCAGGGTTTGAGATATCCTTCTGACTTAACATAGAAGCCAAGATGGCTTCCTCACGAGCTAGAAACTATTAGCATTGCCTGGCATTTCTCTCAGGAAATGATTTGGGACTTTCTCTTGATACTTGGGATGATGGAGTTTTGCCATGATACGGGGGAAGAAGAGAGATGTGTGGTTCAACCATCAAGGGCTTAAGGATAACCTTGACGACAAGTTAGAAATACAGATCCCAGTTTCACACCAGCAATTCTGATTCACTGGGCGCTGCTGTGAATCTACATGTACGCCATCTGCTTGGCCGTGTTTAGAGAAGCTGGAAGAAAATCATCATCTAGAATGGACCCATCAGCCCTGGATGAACAAAAGATCCAGCTGTCAAGAACAGCTCGATTCATAATCATCACTCTTTGAAAAATTATTAAGACCCTGGTTACCTCTAACCAAGAGAACGTAAAATTTTGTATTCCATCGGGAAGGTGACTAAGTTCTAAAAAGAGAGATGAAGATAGAACTTCCTACAAAATCAAAAGGGCAATTGCCTTTTTATCCTTATGGAGACTGGACCTTTCTTTGAGGTCCTTCAGTCCTTTCCAGGAGCTACTTTGGTCCATTTTTTGTTTGTGTCTGTGGTGGGCAGAATTTTGGTGCCCACGACCCTTGGTCCTAGCATTACACCCACGAATGTGTTAGGTTACATGGGCAAAGGGACATTGTAGTTGTACTGAAGTTGCTGATCCGTTGACCTTAACATAGGAAGATGATCCTGGATTAACTAGGTGGGCCCAATGTAATCACATGAGCCCTTCAAAGTGGAAAAGGATGGCAGAAGGTAAAGTCAGAGAGATTTGAAGAGCAAGAAGGATTTTGCATGCTATTTCTCACTCGAAGATGGAGGGGCTATGTGAGAACGAATCCCAGTGGCCTTATGGAGCTGAGAGAGACATCTGCCTCTGACAGTCAGCCAGGAGGGATCTCAGTCCCACAACCTCAAGGATTGGATTCTCTCAACACCCTGAGTGGGTTTGGAAGTAGAAGCTTCCCTAGAGACTTCAGATAAGAGCCCAGCTAGCTGACACCTTGACTTCAACCTTGAGGTCCACGGCTCAGAGCCCAGAAGAGCCTGTGTGGACTCTTGACCTATAGAATCGGGAGACAGTAAGTAAGCACTGTTTTTTACATACAGCACTCAGGAGGTGCTGAGTGTTTGTCACACAGCACTAGGAAAATAATAGTGTCCTAGTGCTTTTATTTTGTGAATGGTTTGGTCTGGAAGTTTTGGTTGGATTTGGTTTTTGGTGTTCTAGCTCCTGAGTTCACTGCCGAATGGCTGCTCACATACAAGTCCCCCGCCTCACTTTGAAGACCACATCAGATTCCACTTCCCATAGGAATCTTTCCCCAACAGAGACACCCTTTGGCATCAGCAGTGATGGTCTTTGCTGAAAAGGTCCTTAATTTATTGCTGAGAGAAGTGGAGTGGGGGCGATAAAGGGTGGAATGTGTGTATGAGGGGGATGGATGTTTAGGAGCCCAATGGAAAGATAGGTTCATTCATTCATCCATTCATTCATTCCAGAAATAGTGGTTGAGCATCTATTCTGTGTCCGGTAGTCTTCCAGGAACTAGATGTACCAGTGATACACCAGGTCACTCTCTGAACACTCTATGTTCTAGAGGAGGGAGGCAGATAATACACAAGTCAACAACTAAGTAAAGAAAATACCCCAGACAGTAATAAGTCCTATGGGTAGAAAACCTCCAATAACATGTGGCTTCCAGAGGAAGTCACTTTGGAGAGAGCACCCTGTTAAAATCCTCTTGGAGGATGTAATCGTTGAACTGAGACCTGAATGATGAAAAGGGAATTGTGTCCTAGCACGAGGACACAACTGCAAAGCCCGGGGGCCGGAAGGAACTTGACATGTTTGTGGAGAAAAGATGTGGTGAACAAGTGGTAGGGCGTGGGAGGTGGGGAGCATAACTGAGGCCAGACTGGTAGGTAGAGGCCAAATCAAGTAGGGCTTTGTAGACCACAGCTAGGAGTTTGGGTTTATCTGTACACTGGGCAGTCACTGAGTATGGAATATTAAAGCGACTGCTTCCAGCCTAGTCTCCCTGCATCCGGTCCCTCCTTCCTAATCTCCCCCCTGTTCTGCTGCACCAGAGGGACCCTTGCAGAGAGCAGGCCTGGCCATGTCACTCTAATTCTACCAACCGTCGCTGACTCCCATAGCCCACAGGGTGAAGTCTGGACTGGATTGGGCAGACCCTCGTGGTAAGGCCCCTTCCTAATTCCCCGGGTCATCTCCAGGCCTCCCTCATCTCAGCTCCCGGGTCAGACCACACGAAACTGTGCTCCTGTCCCTGAGAACACCCTACTTTTCTCTCCTTGATGTATCAACGTCAAGCAAGGGTCACAACAGGAAGAAGATGGCGCCCTGCCAGGAAGTTCATCCTAGGGACCATGGGCAGAGGCGAGGGCTAAGTTAGGGGAACCCATCACCCGGTGACTAACAAGAACAGGGAGCTATCCTTAGTTACTGCAAATGTCCCGAGAGGCAGGAGGAAGGAGTGGCGTTAGCAGATATGGGCAACAGTTGGAGCCTGCAAGCGGGAGCATCTGACAGGAGCTGTGGCCCGGGGAAGATGCAGCTGAAGTCAGAACATGTAGGCTTGGAGGGAGCCGGGGAGGGAGAGAAGACATAGTCCAGTGGCTCTAAACTCACAGCCCCCTGCCAGGACGGCCCATCAGCTATAAAACAGAAAGCCGGAGGTGATGCCGCTTGGTGATGCGGTAATGGCAGCCAGCCTCACGGGCCACAGAGGAGAGAAAGCAGGGGTCAGACGGGGGAGCCCACAGGCTGACTCCTCTCATTACCTGGAATGTCTTCCCCTGCTTTTTTACCTGGTAAGGTGTATCTTCGTAAATACCTTCCCAAACCTACCTAGGCAGAAGGGAATAAATTAAGTATTCTCCTAAAGTCCTTGCATTGTCCAGAAGGTAGCAAATAATAGAGCAAAAAAGAGAAATGTTTTCATGAAACTATTGAAAGGGTCCTTTGTTTTAAAGAAAACAATAGTTCTGTGCAAGACACTTCTCTGCATGGGTGAAGAAAGTCATGTGGGACAGCCCTTTTAAACATAGCTCTGATGTAAAATCCAAGACTCCTACGTGCTCAAACTGTATCAGTGGCCCAAACAAATACCAGCAGCAAGCAGACAGAAAATTAGAGAAGTCACTACCATACACATCTGGATAACCAAACACAAACAACCAAAAAAAAGCTTCTAAGAAATCAAATTGGAGAAGTGAAAATACATGTTTTACACGATAATCAAATGGCCATGCCCGTGGTGATTTGGGGAATCTGCCTTCTCAGAGTGAAAGCCACGGGTTACTCTGGGAGGCAAGAAGAAAGAAGGAAAAAGATACACTGCATAATGAAAGGGCATCACACTGAATAGAAGATAATTCTCTTGGACATGAAATGCAATCAAGTCAAGACCCATATTTTATCTCTGCTGGAGGCAGTTTTATTTGTTAGTAAAGTACGGGGATAATCAACCATTGTTCTCCCTGCCAAGACTGTCAAAACAAATACAAGCTTCTTTGCTCAGTGCTAAAAATGTCTGAGCCTTTGGAGAACAGCTGGGCAGAAAGCAATCTTGCTCAATTTCAGCACATTTTTTCCCAAGTATTAGGCTGTCCGAACGCAACCCACATCAAAGCTTCGCAGACACCCACTGCAGGGACAGACCTGTCATGAGAACACGGCCTATCAAACTGGAGCAAGCAGAAAGCACAATGAAACCACTTTAAACTTCTCCAACACCCTGTCTGAAGGAGCAGACTCTGAAGCATAAAGAGCCTACTCTAAACAAATAATTCCTCTGAGTTCGTTTTTATAAATACACAAAAATAATGTTGGTCTGTTTGCAAAACGTTGTGTCTCGAGAAGGCTCTGGGAGCATTAGAAACGATTTATGATTTCTTGGCTATCATATCGATGTTGCCTAAGGGACATCTTCTCCTAAGCATCTGCAGAATTATTCTCCAAGGTATGAAGTCAGCTTTTTATGAAAGTGTGTCTTTTTTGTAGCTCTGTGATTTGTATTAATGAGGAGGTGCATCAGGGTGTTTGGGGATGCAAGTAACAAAAACTCAACTGGCTTAAACAATAAGAATATTTCTTTCATCAAGTAACAAGAATCTAGGATGCAATGTATAACATGGTGATTACAGTTAAGAATACCATATTTCATATCTGAAAGTTAAGAGAGCAGATCTTAAAAGTTCTCATTACAAGAAAAAAAATTGGTAGCTATATATGGTGGCATGTTAACTAGATGAATTTTGCAATGCGTACAAATATTGAATCATTATGTCTTATACTTTATAACGTTTTATGCCAATTGTACTTCACAATTTAAATACATACAGGTATGCATGCATAAACCTATACATAAAACAAGAATCCCAGAGGTAAAATAGTCAGGTGGATTAACCCAGTGGCTCAAATGGGTCATCAAAGACCCAAGTTCTTTCCATTTTACTCCTCTTCCATCCTCCTGCTGGATCCCCTCATAGTCATAAGATGGCTGCCATAGTTCCAGGCATCACACCTAGATACTAAAGTGTTAGAAGAATAGGGTGTGTTCCTGTAAGTTCCTTTTTATCAGCGAGAATAGGGTGTTTGCAGAAAGCCTCTCAGCAGATTCCCCATCATGTTTTATTGGTCACAATTGTGTCATAAGCCTATGTCTAACAATCACTAGAAAGATAAATGGGATCCCAACGCAACCGTTAGACCAACTTACTTCTAAACACAGGGATAGGGTCACCTTTCCATGACATGACCATTCTGAGGGGAGAGTAGGCACCCAAGTAATTGCAGGATCCTGCCAGCTAAGAACAAAGGGGAACAGCTTATTAGGTAGGCCACCATCTGTGTCCTCTACAATTGGGACACAGAGCAAAATAAGTTTGGCTTAACTGAATTTTTGGCTTAACCAAGGGATATGCAGAAAACTTCTTAGATGGTGACCTTGGCTATTAAAGCTTATTCTGGGGGCGCCTGAGTGGCTCGGTTGGTTGAGTGTCTGACTCTTGATTTCGGCTCAGGTCATGATCCCAGGGTTGTGGGATGGAGCCCCGTGTGCTGAGCTCCACACTGGACATGTCGATTCTCTCTCTCTCTCTCTCCCTCTGCCCCTCTGTCCCGCTCACACTCTCTCCCTCTCTCTCTCCAAAAAAAAGAAAAAAAATTCTGCAATGTTTTATTCACTCTTTTCCCTACTGCATAAGGTGGAACACTGTGATGTGTCTATGCCTAATGGCATTCCTCTCCTCCCACTCTTGACAACTCCTCCTTTATCCCCATCCGGGATGGTGGGAATAAGCTTTGACATCATGTCTGTACAATGGGCTCCTGCCTCCCTGGTCACAGATGATTGGAACTGAGGCATGCGGTGGACCTTAGCTGGACCAGTCAGCTTCTCTCCCCTGGGAATTTCAAATGGGGACACTATCCCGTTGCATCGGTATCTTCGTGTGATCAGGCCTGTAATACGAACCCCCCAGCACCGTCAGGCAGCTGTTTTATGCCATTTGAGATGTGAAGAAAAAGTTGAAGGTTGGGAAGGTAAAAATGAAATAGATACACAGAGAGAAGTGGACACAAGCTTTGGCTCCACGAGACACCTTAAAACCCTCCCCCCGACACCCACACATACACCCCCATCTAAATCCAGATCTCAGCTAGTTCCGAAGAAGAGTCCTAACCAGTACGTGAGAACACGGTGTCCCTTTGCAGGGATGACTAAGGGTTCCGCAGCATTTGGGGACCTTCGTGAAGAACTTCCTGTTCTCATTAGTCAGAAAGCTATGTGTAGAAAACAGAAGACAATGAGTTATACCTGTCATAAGTCCGTCCCAGAACTTGCTACAAAAGTTGGCTTTGTTTCACTTAAGTCCTCCCTGTTGGTTCAGTTTCTAAAGCTTTAATTCTTTTCCCTAAAAAGTATTTAAACAAAACACTCAACAGTGAAAACAAGACATCCTCTTGAGGGCTGTGTGCTGTGTCGTGTGGTGAGAGGGGCTGGGAATGGGAGTGCTATGTACTGAGTTCCAGCCATTTCCCTTTCATGTATTGTTTAATCCTCACCACACACTCTGCAGCGATCACGATCGAACCATTTCACCAGTGAGGAAGCTGAGTCTCAGAGAAGCACACTGATTTTGTTAGGGTTCACATGGCTAGAAAGCCATGGAGGAAGATTTGAAACCCAGGTCGAAGGAGAACCAAAGCTAATGATGTTTCCACTATTCCATATTTTATATATTTAAAAAAAAATTGGGGGTGTGTGCCTGGGTGGCTCAGTCAGTTGAGCGACTGACTTCAGCTCAGGTCATGATCTCATGGTTCATGAGTTCGAACCCCGCATTGGGCTCTGTGCTGACAGCTCAGGACCTGGAGCCTGCTTCAGATTCTGTGTCTCCCTCTCTCTCTGTCCCTCTCTCTCTCAAAAATAAACAAATATTAGAAAAAAATTTTTTAAATTTTTGTAATGTTTATTTATTTTTGAGAGAGAGAGAGAGAGAGAGAGAGAGCGCAATCGAGCAGGGGAAGGGCAGAAAGAGAGGGAGAGAGAAGATCCCAAGCAGGCTCCGAGCTGTCAGCACAGAGCTGGATGCAGGCTCATGAACTCATATGCTTAACCAACTGAGCCACCCAGGAGCCCCATGTTTTACACAATTTTAAAAAGTATCTTGATTGGAGGCCCTGTTGGGTAGATTCTAGCCAAGAGACTTTTGACTCTGTCTGTTAGTATTTGCACAATATAGGATATTCTGTATATTCAGGGAAAGAGATGGGGATGTGGGAACAAACCTCCTAAGCACCAGATCGTTGAAGGATACTTTTGCATTTTCTTTTTTCAAATGTTTAGTTAGTTTTGAAAGAGAGACCATGACTGGGGGAGATGCAGAGAGAGAGACTGGGGGACAGAGAATCCGAAGCAGGCTTTGTGCTGACAGCACAGAGCCCGGCATGGGGCTCAAACTCACGAAACCGTGAGATCAGAACCTGAGCCGAAGCCGGACACGCAACCGACTGAGCCACCCAGGTGCCCCTACTTTTGCATTTTCTAAATTAAGCGTTGCTACCTCTCGCAGGAACAGAAAATAGCCATTTTTAACACCTTATGGATCAAGGTGGAAAACCCAAAAGCCAAAGGAGATGGGCAGTGGGTACAAGATCCTTAGCTGGGCCTAGGAACACTTTGCAGGCCTCTGGTTCCCACTGCCTCAGTAGGTGTACATTCTCAAGCTGTTGATTTTTCTTGACTAATTAAAGCCGATTGGAGTTTCGGAGTTCTGGCTTTGTGTTAGTTTTCGCCCATCTTTCACATACTCAGACTCACGTACTGCCTGCTGCTGCCAGTTAGCAATAATGTTGGAGCCGAGTCAGTCCTGGCTGTTGCCAGCCTGTACCGGCACCTGTCAGAATGAGATTAGGTAGATTCAGGCAAAACCATCTACTTTTCCTCGCAAGACTATCGGCCAAATGTTTCAGTCCAACTTTCCCAACTCCCCCAAACTGACACAGACACATAAAGCTGCCCGTCTGGAATGTGTTGCAGATCGGAACCAAAATTTTACCTTCCCCTGCTGCTGTTCTGTGGGCTAGTTAACACTTTTCTACCTACTGAGTGTTTCGTTTTATCTAGATTTCAAAAGCAAAGCAGGGGACTTGTTTTTCTTAATTACCCAGAAACGTCACATGCTTATTTTAACGCGTTCCAATGTTACAAACACAGAATGTAGAAAGGGGGAAATTTGGATTGGGGCTTTTAACACCGTCGGTAGCCCTTCCTGTAAGCCTTGCCAATGTCAAGAACATCTTAAGGAATGTCAACCACAGGAAAACACCAATCTGTCAAAATGCCCAGGGAATGGAGATTCCAGGTCGTCTCAGAGTTAACCAGAAAATCCTTTTCACATCAACCCTTGAAAATCTTACTGAAAAGTATGAGTCGAGTTTCCTGCCTTAAGAAGCACAGTTTACTCCCAATGCAATTAAATTCTTCTGTGATAGTTGTGGGTCAGGCTGGACCTCGGGCTAAACATTCTGGACCCCAACTCCCATTGTCTAGAAAACAAAACAGGAGATTGGGTAGAATTTGTACTTGACCCTAGGACATGTTTTTGAAGTTCCTTAAGTAAGCTTTTCTTCCATGTATTTTATTCCTTTTCCCTTGTGTAGAAAAAAAAAAAAAAATTGGCCGCTCTGAGAGTTTTGCCTGTATAAATTCCAGCCAAATCAAGATTTTACTGTATTTAAATTTTCTCATCTAATGAAAGATGCAACGGGGGCCTCAGCCCTCAGGAGTGGGGGGACATCCTTCTCTCCCTGGCCGCAGGCCAGCCGCAGGTGGACTTGGAGGAGAAGGGGGCCCCTCCGTAGCACACCACCTTCCCACCACCTCCTCCCCCAGGTAGAGGACAGAGGGCACAGACCTTATATTTGGCCATTTCTTCCCAATCATTTGTCACTGTCCAGACCACGGTTCCTCAGCCTTGGTACGACTGGCATTTTGGGGGCCAATACTTTGTTGGAGGGGCTGCCCTGAGCGCCCGAAGAGGGTCAGGAGCGTTTCTGGCCTTTACTCACTGGATGCCAATGGCATTCTCCCAGCACCGCCCCCCTCTCCCCCATCCAGCTGTGACAACCTAAACTGTCTCCAGTCATTGCCAGATATTCCCTAAGGGACCAAATTGCCCCCAGTTGAGAACTACTGGTCTAGACGAAGGCACGATTATTCTTTCTCCCCACCCCCCCAACCCCTGCCGCCTCTCGTCAAGATTATGAGATTTTTTTGACCTTGGCAAGCAATTTCATAACATATTTCCTGTGCTCTTTCATGGAAGAACAAAAATAATTCTCTGATGAAAGTAATATTTTGACTTGAATTGTGTGAGGCAGGCCTTGGTAAAATACAACTGCAGGTTCTGCATTGTTTTTGGAAGACGGTAGATTTGTTTTCTGCATCAAGCCTGATTTTGATTCTAAATACTGAATTTTCATACTTTCCTAAATTTCCCTTGTGGCTGCTGCCATTATGGACATCCAGTCACTGCCACAGCCACAGCCTCTTGTGTTGTGCCGTCACCCTCGATTTCATGTGTGCATCTGTCTCACAAATGATTTTACCACTGTTACTGCTTCCTAACGCTTAATAGATTTTTCATCCATTGGTTTTTCAAATCCATTATTCTCTCTCTCCAGTGGACTGGATCATGTTTACATTTTGTGTTCTTGAAGAGTTTTTAGTAGATTTCAAAAATCTGCTGAACGGGTGAAATTCAGGGGTTTAGTTTTATATTCCTGATTTTAAGCCTACAGAGAATTACTTTCACTATAGAATGAGGTCGAAGTTAAATTTTTTTGAATAAGCAGATTTTCTGATTAAGAGAGTATCCCATGCATGTTGATTATCATTTTTCAAACAATATGTGTGTGGGCTCTCTCTCTCTCTCTCTCTCTCTCTCTCACACACACACACACACACACATACACACACATACATACATAGAATTTTCCAGGTTCATCAGACTTCTTAAGTGTTATTCTTACTTAGATTATAAAAAAATAGAATACAAAGATTTAGGTACTCTGACTATATAAAAAATTTGCATGTATAACAGGACAAAGCCTAGGATATTAAATTTAAATAGTTGTATTGGTTACTGCTGACTTTTTTCTTACCCCAAATTTTTTATAAATTATTGTTTATATAAATTTAAAATAGCACATATTTTTCTGACCTTTTCAAGTGGCATATTCACTAAAAGTACAGAAAAAGTGAAATGATAAAAATTTACTCATTATATCACCACTGAGAGATCCTCACTATTAACATTTAGAAAATGTTTTTTCATTCCCAACAACAGTGCAAGAGGGTTCCCCTTTTTCCACATCCTTGCCAACACCTGTTGTTTCTTGTGTTGTTAATTTTAGCCACTCTGACATACACCCCCACGTTTACAGCAGCATTACTAACAATATCCAAACTATGGAGAGAGCCCAAATGTCCATTGACTATTGAAATGATAAAGAAGATGTGGCATATATATATATATATATATATATATATATATGGCCTTTACTCACTGGATCACACACACACACACACACACACACACACACACACTGGAATATTACTCAGCCATCAAAAAGAACAAAATCTTGCCATTTGCAACAACATGGATGGAGTTAGTATGATGCCAAGCAAAATAAGTCAGTGAGAGAAAGACAAATATCCTATGATTTCACTCATATGTGGAATTTAAGAAACAAAAACATATGACCATATGGGAGGGAGAAAAAGAGAGACAAACCAGGTAACAGACTCTTAAGTACAGAGAAGAAACTGAGGGTTGAAGGAGGGAGGTGGGTGGGGGGTGGGCAAGATGGGTGATGGGTATAAAGGAGGGCACTTGTGATAAGCCCGGGGTGTTGTACGTAAGTGATGAATCACTGAATTCTACTCCTGAGACCAACATTTCACCGTATGTTACCTAACTAGAATATTAAATAAAAACTTCAAAAAAAAAGTGCCATATGCTTAAAAAATAATAAAGTGATTATTGATAAATAAAAAGAAAAAAAATTCCAGTCCTTTTTTTCCTTTTGCAAAATTTAGATCACCCTCCACAGACAGCTCTTTACCTGCCTTCTTTTTTATCACAGTAAGCGCGGATATAAATATAACTGGTGTGTTCAAACTGCCCCCCCGTTGTGGGACTTCAGGTGATTTGCAGCTCTTCATTATTCTATGGTTAATGCCGCAGTGAAAATCTCTACACACAAATCTTTGCATGCATGTCTGAGCTGCACTTTCAACTTGAAAAGACAAATACAGGGTCAAGGGGTATAAATGTTTTAAGATTCCATACATACTGCCAGATTACCTCCAGAAGGCTGTGCCCATTTTCAGTCTTTTTATTGGCAATTCTCTTGAAGGGCTGCCATCTTGTTCTGCCAGCCTCCAGGTCTGTGAAGGCATTTCCCATGGGGTATTCTTTAGATATGTCAGTGTAATAAGATCCATCTCAGGATATCTGTCAACAGCCTCCCTTGGCCCATCTCAAACCATCTGTCAATGGCAACTCTAATATATTTTGGGAAGATGCTATGCAGTTGCCAAAAACAAATTTGCAATTGAATCAGGTTTTCCAATCGGCTGAGTTGCAGCGTTGAACAGTGTTAATGACATGTGACAATCTTAGTATAATATCCAGAGACTCCATGTAGGGACATGTCCTTGTAAATTTAAGAGCAGCTGCACGAGGGAGAATGTGGATTACCTTTCACATGAATTCCGTAGGGCTCTCACCATCCCAACCATGTTGTAAACTTGGCAGCAAGAATCGACTGCCCAGCTTTAGCTCCGGGCGAGACTGGGGAGAAAAATGCCACTTTGATGCAGGGCTGCGTTACTTAGAGAGTGCTGAAGTCTGACTATCACACATGCAATTGGTAGCTTGTAGTGGGTAAATATTCCATGCCACCAAAGGATCTCTGACCAAGACAAATAAGTGTGATAACTTATGTGCTCCCAAGAAATGGTAAGGATCGACTTCCCGACGCTGTATAAAAATGTTCTGTACATTGGAAGGCACTGTCCACATACGGTTTTATTCCAGTTGTCATTGTATTGTTATGAGCTCTGAACTGACTCTGAGATCTGGATATTAAAAACATCTAGGAACTATCTATTTTATTTTGGATGCACAACATTGTAAGTGCCAGTAGTTGCCTGGTGTCACCCCCCTCCAGCCCCTCCCTGGCTCCTCGACCTCTAGAATCATGGAGCCCAAATTAGACTTTAGCCTTCAAGGGGTTGGTGGATACGTTAAGCATTCAAATGGCTAGAGTTGTCTCTGTGCTCAAATGGATGAAATAGTCACGGGTTCTCTTTTTTCTGTTACCACTGGCTAACTGAGTCACTTTCTGAAGTGTCACAGACAGCACAAAGTCCCCGGATATCCAGGCTGTTCCTTAGCTCACTGGGCCATATGGTCCCCTTGGCATCTAGTGTGAATGAAACAAACCACCAAAGCCAGAACCAATAGAAACCACGAGCAACATATAACAAACAGAGCCCAGAGCCCATCACCTTGCCAATGAGGCGGACTGGAAAGGCAGGCCTGACCTGAAAGGCTTCTCACTATAAATAGCTTTAATAAGAATAGGTTGTATCTAGCCACCCTCAGACAATCTCAAAGCATCTTTAGTGCTTCTCCTGTATGTGTCCTGTTGGAGACAACAATGGCCTGAATTCTTTTTGTCATCATAAGGCAGCCGAAACTCAACCAGATGGCATTCTCCTGGAATGGAGACCACAATGTGGCCTATGTCATCTGCGTGTGTTCTATTGGTCTATTCCCATCCTGAATGTTTGGAGAGAATTTAGGGATTAGAAGACCTAAGATATATTAGGCCTCTTTACCTATGTTTTTTCCTGTAGTTGTCCCCAGAGTTCTACAAATGAGGACTTTTTATCTCTTTCACAGAAGAGGAACCTGAGGCTCAGAGACGTTAAGCATCTCACCCAAGGTTACATAGGAAGGAAATGGCAAAGCCAGGATACCGAATCACCAACTGCCTGACTTCAATGTCTTTCTTCTCTCCATTGCAGCATAGTGGAGTCTTGGGTGGGGAGATTCCTTCTGGATTGGCTTCTGAAAGGATCTTGTGCCTACAGATCCAGTCTTCTGTCTATCTCTGCCTCAGAGTTGCTGTTGAGCTGTTGGGGGAAGTGAATGGACACACGATGTATCACAGAGAGATCTAATTGGAATGAGAACTCAAGAGATTTTATCACTTTAATGAAGAATTGCTATTTTAAGATGGGATATATTGCTTATGAATTTGTGAAAGTTTTTTGTGTTAATTTTTCTGTCCAAATGAACCCCTACTATCCTATATCAAAATAAATAATTTGCATATCATTTTCTGGGTTTTTGTTTAGTCTTAGGAGACTTGAGCATTTATGTTACACGTAGAACTTGGAATTGCCTTTCATTTTTCTTCCACCCTGAATCAGTGTGGAATTCAGGGTCAGTATAGACAACTCAAGAATGTATGATTATGGCAGGAACAGACTGCCCAGCCCGGATCCCATTTCCCCGTCCTCTCTACCTCTAGCTGGACCCATGGGACTAGATATCGCCAAGAGACTGTGAGGTCACGGCCAGTCCAAGGTAGTTAAGCAGCATGCGTGCTCCTTCAAACTCCCTCTCTCCTCTTCCACCTGGATGCAGAGAACTTTGAGGCTCTTTGATGCAGACAACTAGGGCACTGATTCTCAAACTTGAATATGCATCAGAATCAATTGGAAGGCTATTAAAGCACAGATTGCTGGGTCTCACCCTGGAGTTCTTATTCCACAAATCTGGTTGAGATCTGAGAATTTGCAAGTTGTATAAGTTCCCAAATGCTGTTGCTGCTGGTCTGAGGACCACACATTGAAACAATGGCCCTCTGGCAATGCCCTAGTGAAATACTGATTGCACTTTGTACTCCTCTGGGGGAATCTTAAACTTACTGGTGCCCAAGCTGCTGCTCAAAGCAGTGAAATAGGAATCTCCGGGGGTGGGGCCCACCTATTAGTATTGTCAAAGCTCTTCGGGTAACGACAAACTGCACTTAAAGTCGAAAACCATAACCTTGAAGTGGTTAGCCTTCAAGGAAAGCCTTAAGACTGAAGGAACTTGGGGCGACTGGATGGCTCAGTCAAGCGTCTGACTCTTGATTTCGGCTCAGATCATGATCTTACAGTTTGTAGGATGGAGCCCCTGTGCTGGGCTCTGCACTGACGGCTCCGAGCCTGCTTGGGATTCTCTCTCTCTGTCTCTCTCTGCCCTTCCCCCCCCCCCCCTACTCTCTCTCTCTCTCTCTCAAAAAACCACAAATGTTAAAAAATAAAAAATTTTTTAAAAGTACACTTGTGTGAGGCTGTTGGAATTCTAGAGATGATTTGTTATCATAGCCAGCATTATCCTAATATGATAACGGTAACTATTAAGAACAAGCTTTCAGAAATTCTCTTTTTACCTCCTGCTTTGTTCTGCTCTGAGGGAGTATGGGTCAGATTAGTTCCAAGACATGTATTGGCTCACATTCTCCAAAGGTGGACATTTCCACAGAAATAAGGTTATAGCACATGTAATAGAGGAATAGGTTTTTTTCTTTGCCTTCCTTGTGGCCAGAATGGCAGGGCAACCCTAGATGCCCCTCTCCCCACCCCTTCACTTCCTCTTTCCTTGGACACGTTCATCTTCTCATCAGAAGCATGTTCAGAGCTCTCGGCTTGGCCAAGGTTGGACCCAAGATGGAGTGTCTTACGCTGATTGCATGTCTGCAAACCTAAACATAACTAGGTTTTCAGGCTTAGTTCTCCCAGAAAAGGAAAGGTCTAGGTCAATGGACTGGTTATATCTGAGAATTGGAACTGAACAATAAAGAGAAAGAACATGAGCTCCAACCTTACTTACTTGAATTTCCATTAAGGTTTTGGATCAAAGCTCTCTCTAAAAATAATTTACTTACTGCTCCCCTGGGGCACTGTGGAGAAACGGGGTCGGAAGGCCAAGGTGGGATTCAGGTGATTCTGGGTCCCCTGCCAAATGTCTTCATACGCCATCTCTTAGCTAAAAAGATGGTGTAATTGAGATAACATAAGCATTTAAAAGGCATGGTGACCAAAAAAAGACATGCTAGAGTTTTATTGAGGATTTCAACCCATGTCTGTTCACTTTAAGGGAAGCCCACCAATAACCTGATGAATAAACTGGACAGATTTCCGCCCCCTCCCCCCAAAATAACAGTTTTAGATGGAAGGAAATAGGAAGGCTAATGCCTCTAAAAGCATATTTTGCAGATTTTGCTTTCTCATGATAAATGTAAAGGGACAAATAGCCTCAGGCGAGGACTGCTTTCCTGGCTGAAGCAGCTCTTAATCTCGGAGCTTCCTTCAACTATCCCTACAGGGAAACAGGCAACTCTTTCAGTTGCAAGACACAAAATGCAACCCGAGACAGTGTAAGCCCGAAGGAAATGGTATTGAATCACGTAGCCAAGTGTCCGGAAACAGGACTTGCTCAGACATAGGCTGATTCAGGGGCTCAGGTACTGTTCTCAAGAGTCAGCGTCTCTCTCTCTCTTCCTGACTTGATCATATTCAAAGACCACAGCTCCCCGATTATCTGTAATGGTTACCAGGTCTCCAACTTCACACCTCATTCAAGTTCAGCAAGAATTGAGCGAGAATCTCCTTCCTAGAATTCCCACCGAAAGTCTTACTGCCTCTCTAAATGGCTCTAATTAAGTCACATGGTTATCAGTGAACCAATCATTGGCGGCCAAGAGAATGCAATGCAGTGATTGGCTGATCCTAAATCACATGCTCTGCTCCTGAGCCAAGGGCCTAAGCCTTCTAAAATCACATGACTGAGAAGGGGCGTGGAGCTGTGAAAAGAAGCAGGAAGGCGTTCTGGGCAGCCAAAGCGTGGTAGTACCCCGACGTTCCAGAGTCAGCCTCTGAAAATTCTTCAACTGGTTTCCCCCGCCAGAGGCGGTTCAGCAGGCACCTCTGATTTCCCACATAGATTTTCCAGCAAGTGGCTATAAAGGGGAAAGACGGCAGCAAGCATAAACCTGTAAAGGGACCGCAGCTCAGGGGCAAAGGTCTTCTGAGAAGGGAAGAAAGCAACCACGGGAATGGGGGCTGTGTTACCCCGCCCGGTCATTGTCATTTCCCCAGGCAGAGCAGCCCGCCAATTCCGGAACTCAGGAACTGAATACCCAGTGCTGGGGAAAACTCACTTTCGGATGGAGACGCATGAAGCAGAAGCTTCCTCTCCTGTTTGCCCCGGGCCGCTTCCGTCCGTCCGCTGTCCTGACGCACACATAGATCCTTTTATGATGCTCCATGGAAACCAGAGATGGAATGAATCAAAAGTGGTCAGAGGAACCATTGTTCTCCCCTGTAAAATAACCGAACCCTTGTTAATTTGTTGCCAGTCTCAGTGTCTCCCAGAAAGATCCCCATTGGCTGGTGGCTGTAAACAGGAAACTTGAAACCCTCAGTCATCCTTTGTATTAGTTAGTGTTCGTGGACAGCTGCAGGGGATCACCGTCCCAGAGCTCGGGCCGGGGTTGAATCCTTGTCGGGAGAAGACCAGTATGTATTTTAGACGGGACACCCAGAGGAGAAACTGCATCTCCAGCAGGAAAGCCGAGGCGCAGAGATGAGGAAAAAAAGCATTTCTTAAGTAGATGACAGATTTGAGAGGAAGGTAAAATAACTCTTGGTTTTACCTGATGTACAATCAGCACGCCCCCACACTGTGGCCGGAGGAGAAGATAAAAATCCCTTAATTTCCTGTCGTCCAGCTGAAGACAGACTCCTGCTCCTGAGGAAATGGAGCTTTGGGGCGATGGAGGTAAATTGCAAGGCAGAGTATGCTTCAGAACTACTCCCGGCGGTGGTTCCTGCCCGTGCCCAAGGGAACCCTTATTACAAAGACGCTCCCTGTGAAGGTGAAGAGCTGGGACTCTGGTGCCAGACTGTCTGGGCTGGAGTCCCAGCTCTGGCACTCACCAGCTGTGCGACTGCGCAGAAGTCACTGAACCTTTCTCTGCGTCAGCTTCCTCATCTATAGCACCGGAGTAATAGTAACACCCACCTCGATGGGTTGTTAGGAACATCAAGTAAGTTACTATATGCAAAGCGCTTCCACGTGTAAGCTGTAATTATCATTACTAACTACAGAGTTAAACAGAGCAACACAATAGAACATATTGCATTACCTTATATTTTCTGTGTTTATTTGTCCAGGGGTGCAGGGTAGCCTCCATGTGGCCACTGAGGCTGAACCCAACACCAGGGGTCAAATGTGTATTTCCTTAGGGGTCTGGCACCTGCGCACTAGGTGAGGTGCCTGGAGACGTCGCCCTCCTTCTCTATGCCTGGATCTCTATGCCTCTTCCTAGGATGATTAGCAACTGAATTGTCTCTGAAACTCTACCCACAGGGATATGGTCTCAACCTTTACCCTCCAGAAAGTCTTCACGGCTAAATGCTGTGGTCAAATATCCCTAGAGTTCTCCAGATCTGGTACTTTTCCGTGTAGATCTCCAAATCTGGGTTATTTGGGGTCCTTTAGAATGTAAACTCTGTGAGGTTGTGGAGCATGTGTCCGTGGGTCACTGTCTCCCTGTCTAGAACCAGGTGGGGCACTGGATTTGTTTGGCTATTTATTTATTTGTTTATTTATTTATTTGAATAATGGATCAGTGGATGAAGTCAGCCTCAGCTTTCACTGCGCGTGGAACATCAGCCTCACGGTCCAGGTTGGATTTTGCCCAGTTCCATTTTCTCAACAGTGACTGGTGTGAGGTACTCAGACCTGCTGGTGCTTTCTGAAGGCTTTTTTGGTTTGCACTCTGTTGCTCCTGGTGGCTAGCTACCCCTCACCCCCTCACATGCTCAGAAAAACAAATTAAAGTGGAGTCTAAATCCACTCCAGAGAAAAACAAAAATAGTTTTCTTCAAATTAAAAAAAAAAAAATCAAGCAGTCTTGTCTATGAAACAGGCGCTTTACCAAATGAGATATTTCTCATCGGAAGAACCGCATGGATTACTGAACGCATCCAATGAAAACCTAGGTGTTGTCTTCCAGATTGATTCTGGGGCCTCTGCCCCTCTGATTGCCTTGAGCTGTTTACAGCTTTGGAAGTTGTAGCTTACCCATAGCAATACGAAGACTTCTTTTCTGTTGACGTGTATGAGTTTACTTTTGCTGTTTAACAAACTACCACAAGTTGAACAGCTTCCTGTAAGATTCATGTTTCATCTTGGGTTTTCTGTGGGTCAGGAGCCCAGGCACAGTTTAGCTGGGGCTTCTGCCCAGGGTTTCTGCAGACTGACATCAAGGTGTTGGCCTGGTCTTATCTGTGGTTCAGGTTTCTTGTCCAAGATCACTGGTGGTTGGCAGAATTCATCGTGCAGTTAGGGAAGCCTGCTTTCTTGCTGGCTGTCACTTCCCAGGTTCTAGAGGCCCCTTGCCATTCCCTACCTTGTGGCCTTCTCCACAACTCGCGGTTTGCTTCTCAAAGGCCAGCAGAATCTCTCATACTTCAACTCTCCTCCTTCAAGAAGGGTCCAGTAGTCTCTAAGAGTTCGATTAATTAGGTCAGCCTCACTCAGGGATAATCTGTTTTTTTGATTAATTCAAAGTCTCAAAGATCTAATTACATCTGCAAAATCCCTTCACCCTTGTTACCTGCTGTAACCTAATCAGGGGGAGAAATCCATCAAAGCCACAGTCCCGCCCATCCTCACGGGGAGGGGATTGTACAGGATATGTGCACCAGGGAGCAGGCGTCTCAGGATTCTGCCTACCACAACACGCAATTGAATTTTGAAAACTGTCCCTACCACCCTCCCTCCAGCCAGTTTTGCATCTACTAAGCACATTTGTATCAGCCTGTGTAAGTACCTGCTTTTTGAAACCTCCTTTCAACCTGTTTTATCATCTTACTGGTACCTGAATGAATGAATGAATGAATGAAGTGAAATCTTTGACGTGTTCATTTTATATCGCTATGAATTATGATTTTGCCTTTAAAATTATTATTCTTTAACATCACTTTAATATCAATGGTTATTTCTAATTTCCCTTAAAAACAATGGATGCATTGCTTACTTTTACATGCATAATTAACGGGGCTCTTTCCCTTTTCCAGAAATTACCCCAAAGAAGTATTCAAATTGTGCCACTTGAGACCTAATACTATTTGCTGCTTTGAAAGGATGATGTTTCTAGCTTTTTCTGATCTCATTTTAAGTGGCTTAAATTTTAAGTGGCCAGGGCCCCCAGTAACACCAATACCATTGCCTTGGCATTAAAGAGGGACAGGTAACAGCCCTACTTCACAACAGCTAGATTAACTTCCTTATTACAAATAAAAAATATCAAAGGACCCTGCTGATATTGTCTCCTGGAATCTTGGGATTTTGCTACTGGGATGGGCAGAGGGTTTCTCCATTCGATGTTCAAAATAATGTATTTTTCCCATTACTAGCAATACTTTTGTGGGGGGAAGAGCCAGTGAAATTAGATATCACCTACATGTGCTTAGCATTGTGACTGATGCATAGCAGGTGTTCAGTAAATGGTAGCCTTCTGCTTCCTTTTTTTAAAAAAAATTTTAAATGTTTTTATTTATTTTTGAAGGCGCGTGAGAGAGAACATGAGTGGGGGAGGAGCAGAGAGAGGGAGACACAGAATTCGAAGCAGGCTCCAGGCTCTAAGCTGTCAGCACAGAGCCTGATGCGGGGCTTGAACCCACAAACTGTGAGATCATGACCTGAGCCAAAGTCGGTGGCTCAACTGACTGAGCCACCCAGGCGCCCCTGCTTCCTTCTAACATACCGTGAAAGTTAAAGAGAGGAAAGACAGGAGTGGCTCCCGGGTTCCCCGCCTATACCCTGGCATCAAACCCCTTGAAGGCAGGGCAAGCCTTTCACAAGTATGACTTGTAGCCCGGTCGTGCTTGCTTTCCTAAGCAAAGCAAAATCTTGCTTCTGCCAGAGAAGCAAACGAAAGCTTAATACCAGCTAAATAATACATAATAGTGGTATCATTATCCTGTCTTCTCCCAGTCTGCTAAGTTTGTAGCACGTAAACACTTATTGGATGAACAAAATCAAACTCCGTGAACTGTTGTAAAGTGGAAGGAATGATTCTGATTAGTCTGGCAGAGTCCAAGGCCACAGGAATTGTATTCTGCTTCCCCTTCTCCAGTCCAGAGCCAGGCTGACCCTGTGGACAATCATTACAAAACATTTTCCTGTCTAAGTTTGAAAGGCAGCCATCCAGCCTTTAGGACCGTTCCCCTCCCCTCCCCCTGCCCCGCCCACCCCCATGCTACCTCCCTCTGTCTTCCAAAGCAAAGCAAATGCTCTACTGTCAAAGCTCTTGCCTTCAAAGCCATTAACAAATATTCAGCCTGTTCCAGCAAGGTGTGTCCCGAAGAGACAGAAAACCCACATGACCGCCTCTATCCATTTTTCATGAGTGCATGGTAAGGTTGAACCAACAAGCTAGTTCAGAAAAAGCATTAAAGATGGGGCTTTAAGAGGGGGGAGGAGGTGTAGTTTGCAATGTTAAACTTGAAAAGGCATTTAAGTGTGAGCAATGCAGATCTTTGAAATTGCTTCTGAATCTACTGTTACAGGTTACATTGTCAGCTAGCTGTATTGATTATTTTTATGTAATTTATTTGTTAAAATTTCTGCTAATGGACACTTCTGAATCATCTTCTGCCTTTAATGTACCTAGTACCCATTGATCAGGCCACTGGCTTATTGGTTATCTACTTGGCTGCCAAGCGATTCTCTCTGATTGCTTTTCTCATTACACATTTTCATTCCAGGAGCAGACTTCTATTGTGTCCCATTACACTAATGGAAATTATTGATATGGAAATTACCAGGCACTGAGCTTAAAAGTTTTGATACACAACCACATTGCATTTCTTCAAGTTGTAGAACTGTTCTTGTATAATTAGCGGTAAATATTGACGTGTTAGTGAAATTAGCTAATTAATTTCATTCAAAGCAAAAGAATAAGAAATATGGCTAGAAAGGAAACACCCAGTATTTTGCATAGCTGTGTATACTTTGGTAAAAATAGATGTAGTGAGTTTGGCTTTGTGTTTGACACCCTGTGTTAAAAATTCTTTAGCATCCCTAGTTAAATACCAGAGTGTTTTAGATGACAGTTGCTGTAAACATACCCATGTTACAGATGGAAAAGTAAGCCCGGGGTAGCTAATATCTGCCTTACGTTCCCCAGTATGGTAGCCACTAGCCACATGTAGCTGTTGAACACTTGAAATGTGGCTAGTCTGAACTGAGATATACTGTAATTATAAAATGTACACCAAATTTTGGAGACTTAGTATGAAAAAAAGTAAAATATGTCATTAATATTTTGTTGATTACATATTGAAATGATAGTATTTTGTAGTTGGCAATTATAAAGTATATCATTTAAATTAATTTTATTTCTTTTTTTCCTTTTTTTTTAAGTGTGGCTACTAGAAAAATTTTAATTACATCTGTGGCTCACATTATATTTCCATTGGACAGCATTGGTCTCGCCCAGGTCCTAAGTGGGTAGCATCTAGCAGTGTGCAGTCTAATATGTTGGCAAATAGCCACGCGAGACAATGACACCCAAATGTAAATTACTTGAAATTAAGTATAATTTAAAATTCAGTTTCTCGGTTGTACCAGTCACATGTCAAATGCTATTGCCAAGTATGGCTAGTGGGACAACACAGGTAGAAACAACTTAAATCACCCCAGAAAGTTCTATTAGAAATGCTGGTGTAGCACATCCCTAAGCAAGCAGTGCCTCTTTGCTAAGCCATTGTCCATTGAGACCGTGATGATGTGCAGTGAGAATAAATGTGTCATATGAAAGACAAAACTGTGCAAATAGTGATAGCATGTGGTTGGCAGTAAGGATTAGTAAATAAGGTATTATTCATCCTTGGAAATGGTAACCTTTAAGTGCTGCTCAGGATGTAGCTTCAGACATGATTTTTACCCATTGGGGTGATCACCCACATTTGATGGATAGAAAAGATGTAAATCAGGTGGAAAACACTGGAAACACTCAGGATGCTTTAATAAGTTTTAGTGCACAAGAACTTCCATGGCAGCTCTAAGCCTGTCTTTATTAGGGGTCTGGTATCTGATGTCCAAAGAAGTTAGACCGCTAGCATCTGTGGCCTAGCAACCAGACAGCGCCAGTGTTTGCTCCCCTGGGCCTGCTGCCCCGAGGTGAAGAGGGTAATGAGAACTGTGTGTTTCAGGGTTCATGGGCTGCAGAATGGGGGAGTCACAGACTTCCCTTAAGGGGAAATGTCTATGAAGTAAAGAGTTAAAATTATTGTTCTTTTTAAAAATTTTTTTCTTAATGTTTATTTATTTTTGAGACAGAGAGAGAGAGAGAGAGAGAGAGAGAGAGAGAGAGCATGAGCAGGGGAAGGGTAGAGAGAGATGGAGACACAGAATCTGAAGCAGGATCCAGGCTCCGAGCTGTCAGCACAGAGCCCGACACAGGGCTTGAACTGACAAACCACGAGATCATGACATGAGCCAAAGTCAGACCGACTGAGCCACCCAGGCGCCCAAAGAATTAAAATTATTCCTAAACCAACACCCTTGGAATCACAAGCCAGATTTAATTTCTTCAGTCTCTCTTTGCTTTTGGCCATGACCTCTTTTCCCTAGAGCCGTAGAAGGCCCAGGTGTAGCCAGAAAAATATGGAAGAGGGAGTATAGAAGTAATCGAATGAGAGATTTTCTTTGGCACATACTCTTTTCCACGATGGTGGGGAATATGCATCTAAACACGTTTATTTCATTGTATGTAGGATGAAACTTGTCTGTAGTTTTGTTGCCTTTCTTCCGTTTGTCCAGAAGTGAAGATAATCAGGCGAACTAGCCCATATGAGTACTTGTGTGTCATTATTGTCCCCGGTTTCCAGAGGAGGAAACTGAGTCTCTGAGTGGTTAGTTCCAAGGTCACTACCTGGTCAGTAGCTAAACCGGGATTTAAGTCCAGGTCTCCCCAGAAGCCATGCTTTTACATGCAAAAAGCCATGGCATTTACATGCAAATACCTGTCTGGGCACCTGAGGCAGAGCACAGTGGCATTCCCTGCCACCAGCATTAGTGTGGGTATAAATGAGTTAATACTGTATATTGCTTCTGAGGTGTAGGATTTAGCCTGTGAGAGTCTCCATGGCCTGGAGTACAGAGGCTAAGAATCTTTGTCACTGATAAATGATCTGCAGGCTCTTAATCCTGATTCCACATTACTCATTTGTAAAGCTGCTGGCATATTTGCACTGAGCAGATTGCTCTCTCTGCCAGGCTTAGCTTCACATGGCAGTTTGGGATTTTTTTTTTTTTCTTAAAGATTTTATAAAGCTGAGTATAAAATGGGAATGTTTTCATAAACGCTTAAGCATCTTTAGTGAAGCTAATTTATAGAATGTAAATGTTCCTCTCCGGCAATTTAAACCCAAATTCCTCAGCAGTGGGAGGTTGGGGCCAAGAAACAGGAAACTGCTCTGTTTCATTGTTCATGCTCAACAATAAAAAATTAAATGGCCTAAAAAGTGCAAGCCAGAGAGATTTTTTTTTTTAGACATTCCTCTGAATGTGAGCACTGGCGATGAACACAAAAATTGGGTGCTTCTCTTTCTTCCCATGGGGCCTGGAAGCCGCGCCTTGTACCTCTGGGTGACTCAGCCACATGTCACCGTGCTAGGCACATACCCAGCGCCATCTTAAATGAAGTCACCTTTGCCAGCAGCTTACCTCACAGCCCTTCCCTTGGGAGCACACCTTGGGAGTGGTGTGACCGGGTGGCCGAGAGCCTGGATCGTACAATGGCAAGAGGCCTTTCTGTGCAATCTGCTCGAGAGCTTAGCACTCAGCCAAAGTCTGCAGTGAGGCTTCCCTGGTAAGATTTTTTGGAGATACTTTCGGCTTCTGTTTTATATCCCCATTTTGGTTTTAACGTCTGTTTTTGTTTCCAAATTATGAGATGGCATGAAGTCTGCCTCCTCTCTTCTTATATGGAACCAGGCGCTATATAAATAAGTAGATATTTAATACATCCAAAGGGGAAGTGTCTTTTTTGTTTTGTTTTGTTTTTTGTTTTTTGGTTTTTTTTTTACTTCTTATCTGTGGCTTTAGGGCTTCAGTCTCCTCTTTTGTCTTTTACCCCCCAACCCAAACCACATGAAACGTGCTAAATTCTCCCTGAGTGTGATGACTTTTTTTTGTTTAATTGTGCACAGCTGGCACCACCCTAGCCATCAGATAAAGACATTTGTGGACCCTGTATAACAGCAGAACGAACACAAAAATGAACATTTAATAAGTGCTTTTGCTGTTTCAAGTCCCTTATAATAGATATTTCATCTTATTTCACTCTTAACAACAATCCCGAGACAAACATCATCATTCCTATTTTGCAGATGGGAAAACCAAGGCTCAGAAAGATTCCATAACTTGTCCAAGGCCACGTGTGGAAATGCCACGGCTGGGGGGGGCACCCTGGCCTGGGTCGTGTGGAACTCACGTGCCTCGCTGAGCGGCAGCTCTGCTCAGGTTCACCTCCAGGCTCACAGAGACAAGAAGACAAGATAAATTCAGGTACGTCACATTACATGACATAGCCGTGTATCTGAGAATCATTGTATTAATCCAGAATACGATAGACTCCGCTGCAGCAGCAAATCCCAAAGCATCAATGTCTTAGTATAGTAAACGTTCCTTTCTTGCTCATGCAAAACCCACCGCGGAAGCCCAAGCTGGATGGAGACACGGCGTGTGTGTAGATGCTTGTTGGGAGTCCCAGCTGAGTCCAGCCTCTGAGTCATCCCATCCCAGGCACCAGGCATGTGAGGGAAGAAGCCTCTAGATGATTCCTGCTCTTAGCATTGCAGGTCACCTCCAGCTAGTTATGTCTTCCTGGGTAAGGCCCCAGGCACCAGGTAGCAAGACAGGTGCTGTGTCCTGTATGAAGTTCTGGCCTCGGAATGTATGAGCCTTTTAAAGCGTTTGTTTCGAGGACCGCTGTTTACGCAGCAATGGATAAACCTCACCGTACAGGCTGGGTTTGCACGTGCTGGAGACTGTACCTCTGGTTCACTCAGCGGATATTTGCTGAGCATATTTTAGGAGCCACACTATAGGAGACGCTATTCTGGGCACTCATCAGTGAACAACACAGATAATGAATCCTGTCCTCATAGGGCGTATATTTGACAGGGAGAATAGTTGCTGTCTTTTCAAAAAAAAAATTATATATAATATATATATATATGTTTAAGTATGTTTCTCTAGGTATAAAAGTAATATTCGCTTATTGTATAAAATTTGAGAAATATAAAAAATGTTTAGAGATGCAAAAAAAATGCCATAGGAAATAATAATCATCATGCAGAATTACTGCACACTCTCTATTATCTTACTCTTTCTCCAAACTGGAGTCACAGTATATAGTCAGTTTTATATCCTACTCCCCCCCCCCCCCCCCCCCCCCCCCCCCGGTTAGACAGTACCGCGAACTGTCATGGTCCATTCAGGCTGCTATAACAAAATACCTGAGAATGGTAACTTCAACAGAACAGAAACAACAGAAATTTATTTCTCAAAGCTCTGGAGGCTGGCAAATCTAAGATCAGTTTGCCTGAAGACTCAGGATCTGGTGAACACCCAGTTCCTGATTCATAGATGGCAACTCTTTGCTGTGTCCTCACACGGTGGAAGGGGTGAGGGAGCCCTCTCGGGTTTCACTTATAAGGGCAAGAATCCCTTCCATGAGGACTCTGCCCTCATGACCCGACCACCTCCCATAGCCCCCACCTCCTAATACCATCACCTTGGGGGTAGGATTTCCACATATGGATTTGGGTGGGGGATATAAACATTCAGCCCAGAGCACCAACTTTGCTCCATTTCACCAAAATATGATTTTTAACCATATTTTACAAGCCGCGTATATTTCTAGCCAGTAGCAAATACCAATTATTTAACTATTCTGCAACTATTCTACATTTTAGTTGATTTCAATTTTTCGCTGTGTTAAGCAATGGCTTGAAAAACAACCCTGAACGTGAATCTTTGGCAGCATCTTGATTAGTTGCTTAGAAGGTAATCAAAGAAGTGGGATTACTGGTTCAAAGGGTATGTGAATGTTCAGCTTCTTAATAAATATTGCCAGGTTGCTTTCCAGAAGGTTAGCGCCAATTTACATTCTCACCTGTATTTTATGGGACGCCGCTTTCATACCGGCGCCAGTACTCAGTGTTAGAGTGTTTCTAATCTTTGCCAATTTGTTACATTTAAGAATGGTATTTCATTTTGGGACTGGTTCACTGCCCAGGTTGTGCACTAATATGGGCTTTGCCTAAACCTGAGTTTTAATCCCAGCTCTGCCGCCTTGTACCAAGATAGGTACCCCTTGTAAGACTCGGTTTTCTTTCTGTCAAATGGTGCTATTTATTCTGACTCTTTGGGACACTGGGTGGATTAAATATGTTCAGGTTTATAAAGGGTTTAACACCGTGCCTGTCGCAGAACAGCTAAATGGTAGCTATTAGTATGGGTGTGACAATTCAGCAATTACCAACACGTGAAGAGTTCCAGCCTTTTTTCCTTTCTCCAAGCCTTGGAGAGGATTCTGATTTTGCTTCATTGTATTTCTCTCCCTTCCTTCTCTTCTGAAGAGCGGGGCTGCCATTCTTTTGGGCTTTTGTGAATTAGAGTTGGGAAGAATGAGCGAGGAGAACGACAAAGACACACTGGCCAGGGACAGACCACTCAAACCCCAGTGGCTAACAACACATGGGGCTGCCATTGTCTACAAGCAGACTGACAGTGGCTGGGCTCAGCTGGGTAGTTGTGCTTCAGGCTGTGGGCTCCCTGGGCATGGTTCCAGGGCTTATGCTTGATCTGGGGCCCATATTGAATGAGCAGAAAATACCCAGGACGATGCTGTCATGGTAGATCACTGGAGCAAAAGGGGTCAAACCAACACCCACAAGCACACTTAAGGCCCCTGTTCCTTTTGCATCTGCTAGTATTCCATTGGCTAAAGCAAGTTATATGGCCAGTTGGCCATCAGTGGGCGTGGGAAGTCTCCTTGTCCCACAGTGGGGGAGGGAAGGGAGTGAATAGGTGTTGAATGAATGATCCTAATTAATGTTTATGGAAAATTTCAGGAAGAGGGTGCTAGGTAGTGTGCAGTGTATAAAACGGGGAGGAAAGAAACGAGATTATGAGACACGTTGGGTATATGTGAGATGTTACAAATCAGAATCTTTTTAATTTCTGGAAGCCTCTGGTTAAAAACTTGTTAATTAGTTTTGTCTGTTTGGCCTGGGCTTCACCAAATGATACTTCCCTTTGGGACTGACCTTAGGGGTGATGGCTTTCATAGCGTCACATAACAGGAAACAATCACCATGTTTTCTACCGCTGCAACCTGCAAGCTTCTTTCTCTTTGGGTATTGTAGAACTTTCAAGCATTTCCTACTTCTTTTTCTTCCAATAGTAGAAAAATATGGGTAGTGGCTTCCTAATCGTGGCTTACCAAGTCCCCACGAGAAATGGGTCACACGTCCCATCGCCATCTCATTTAAAGGAGGACAGACAGCATGTTTGAGAACCCTTGTTGGACAGGAGGGCCCAGGGGCAGAGAATGAGAGCAGCCTGCTGCGTCTCAGGCATGACTCAGAAGCTCCAAATTCACTTACAGAACCTTCCAGTGAAATCAAATTGAGAGTGAGCGCAGGGCGTGACCCGGAGGAGATAAAGCAGGAAGAGATCTAATGAGAGGAACCATGTCATTTCAGTGGTCTTTATCATCTGTGCAGAAAGCTTCCCCTCAGCTCCCTGGAGATCATTTACCTGGAACCTGACAGGAGCCTAATATCTCTGATCTCCAGGTTTGCTTAGCTCTGCAGATGGCTGGCACATCACGTATAAAACATTACCCCGCATTCCTGCTGGTATGAGGGGCTTGTTCATAAATTCATCCCCAATTGTAATTCTCATTCGCTTTATGGGTAGACCAGCTGAACATGGACATAAGAGCTCTGCTTAGGTCTCTAAATGTCATCTGTCTTTAATGTTATCCAACACATTTTTGTTTTGTTCCTTTCATAGAAAGCAATACTCTTGACCTCTTAAAAAAAAATCCAAGCCAAGAAGAATCATAGACTGTGTCAAGAATTGCATTAAACAGGTCCACAGCCTCCCTAGAGCTGTGGTGTGAATCATCAGTGGCCTCGAAACCCATTAGGATTTCATTGGAATAATGGGCAACACGTGCACCTTTATATACACAGTACATTTGAGTGTTTGGGGGAAGGGACTGGTCTGTAATTCTGTGTCAAGTCATTAGGAGACATTTTTTTCAGAGTTTTTAAAGTCTACAGCCAGATTGGCTATCTTTCTCTATTTCCATACGAAGAAGGGAGTGTATAAACATAAAATCTTCTCTACTCTTGTTTCTCCCTCACTCCCACCCCACCTGCAAAGCGTTGCTCTTTTTTTTTCTTTTCTGGAGTCTCATTATCAGCAATTTTTTCCTATGGCTAAAAGTTTAGACTCAGAAGTTGGATAACACAGGTTTGAATTTCAGCCATTTCTGCGACATTTAATAAGATACTTTACCTTTCCATGTCTGTTTCTTCTTCTGAAAATAATAGGACCTGCCTATTGAATGTAAGGTACCTGGTATATGGAAAGCCTCTTCACGTGGCCCACATGGGATTTGGGCTGTGGCCACAGGGGCAGATTTCCCCCCGCCCCAACCCTGGCCGGGTCCCACCTCAAACATCCACTGAGTGTCTCAGCTTTTCTACCTCAGGGTCTTTTCCAAAGTGGGGCAACCTGGAAATGCAGAGATTTAATTCTCAACCAATGGGAGACAGGAATCTGTGGGTAAATGTCTCATTCCCCGATTCAGAGGGATAATTTGAGGTGTGGTCTATGCGGATCCCAGAGGGTCACAGTTAGGATGAGCCTCAGTTGCCCACATTTACCAGCTCAAGAAATGCACCTTTTCATTGACTTCTCTCTAGCTGTTGCCATTACATTCCCTCCCTCACTTCTGCTTCCTGGGATCACTTCCCAGTAAACTTTCTGCACCCAAGTCCTTGTCTCAAGCTCTGCTCTGGGGAATCCCAACTCATAAAACTCCTAATAAATATTTGCTGTTATTATTCTCATGGAAAAACTTTTCCAGTCCCAGGGAGACTAATGTTGGAACCAAAATTCAAGATGCATGTTGAGACTTTCTTTCTCATTTGTTATGTTACTTAAATAGAAAAATACTCAAATTTATAAACATTGCCTCATTTTGTACATGTTTGGTAAATCCTGTAAAATCAGACCATCCCCCCAATACTGGAAACTCATGGAAACTATGCTTCTCTTCCTTTTCTGGCACTTCTCACTCTTGCTTTGGGGAGGAGTTGGGCAGCTGGGGTGATGTGGGAGGCACTCAGGGGACTCGGTGCTATTTGCCAACTAGTCCAGAGGTGTTTTGTTCTGACAGATGGCTGTCTGTATTGATGTGTGCTACCTGAATGTCAGTCCTGGTCGTCAAGATTGGCATTAAGTTCTCTAAACTCTTTCACCCGATTCCCTTTTGATCGCAACTACTGGCATTGGCAGGGCAAGTGAGGATGAAGATTCTAGCCAGTGACCATAGAACATCTTTCCCCCTCAGTGCAAAGCCAACTGGCCCATACCAGTATCAACTTTGACTTCATTGGCACCATGCTGTGACATTTGAACCAACTGGCCTACGTGGACAGCTTCTAGCTTTACCACCTTCTGATCTTTCCCCCTTGGAAATTTTCATCGCAATTACTCTGGAGTTTTGCTGTGATCAGGCTTACAATTATATGGCAGGGAGCTGGACATTGTGGGGTGGGTTGGCACACCTCTTAGGATGGGCTAGCTTGGGCAAATGTCCTCCTTGCAATGCTCTTTTAAATTCAATCCCTCCCTGGCTTGGCCACAAAGGCACAAGCATTGCCAAGGTGACTTTATTATGTGTATCCTGGAGTATATTCCCTTTTGAGTATGTGGCTCCATTTCCTGGAATTATTATTTCTGGTAAGATTGAGGTTGATTTCTGGCTACCTAGTATTTTTCCAGCTGAAACATTTTATTCTTCACTTTGCCATTTCACGAAGCTTTGTGAAAACACCCATTTTCCTCTTGGAAGGTCGTTTTCGAGGGTGTTACTGATTTCCAGCTTCTCTTCTCCCAGGCCATGGCGAGATACAGAACCAGAGACGAGTTGCAGCTCTGATGCTTATTGACTATAGGACTTTGGGCTTAAAACTGGATTTTTGTGAGCTTTTGTTTCCTTAACTGCAAAGTGGGAATAAAGATGGGACAGAAGTGATCGTGCAAATCGAAGTATGAAACAATCTAAGATATTCTCCTTTTTTTTTTTTTTTTTAAATTTTTTTTTTCAACGTTTATTTATTTTTGGGACAGAGAGAGACAGAGCATGAACGGGGGAGGGGCAGAGAGAGAGGGAGACACAGAATCGGAAACAGGCTCCAGGCTCTGAGCCATCAGCCCAGAGCCCGACGCGGGGCTCGAACTCACGGAGCGCGAGATCGTGACCTGGCTGAAGTCGGACGCTTAACCGACTGCGCCACCCAGGCGCCCCGATATTCTCCTTTTTATGTTTATTTATTTATTTTGAGAGAGAGAGAGAGATAGGAAGAGAGAGAGAGAGAGAGAGAGAGAGAGAGAGAGAGAGAGAATCCCAAGCAGGCTCTGCGTTGTCAATGCAGAGCACAATGGGGGCTCAGTCTCACCAACCGTGAGATCATGAACTGAGGCTAAACCAAGACTTGGATGCTTAACTGACTGAGTCACTCAGGTCCCCTAAGGTATTCTTTTATTTGGCAAATATGGAAGGAACTCTCACCATGTCAGCCCTAGTTCTCACCTTAGGAAGCTACGGTTTAGTGGGGGAAAGAACCCATAGGCGATCTTAATGGGCAATTATGATCAAACTCATAAATCCTACAGACAGAGATAAATGCAGGGTGTTACTAGAGCACATGGGGAGGAAGCTTAACTCAGTCTTGAGGGCTCATGGAGGGCTTCTTGGAAAAAAACAGAAAGATTAGGAGTTATTAATAGTAATATTTAGTTCTAATTAGTAGGGTGCTTACTAAAAGCTGAATAGTATGCTAAGTGCTACTTCATTTAGATATCATAATTGTGCCTACTTAACCTCCATTTTATGGTTGAAGAAACCAGCTCAGAAAAGTTAAAGAAATTGCTCAAGGACACAGAGCTAAGTGGCATGGTCAGACTTTGAACTCAAGTTTGATTCCAGAACCCTTGTTGTTTTTATTTTAATTCAAGAACCCTTGCTTTTAACAAAACAGATTATGCAAATCTGTTCCTGCCATGTCCCTGCTTAAAATTGACCATTTGTGACTTCTTAATGCTCACAGGATAATGACTAAACTCCTTACAATAACCAAAAGTCTCCTGCCTACTCATCTGGTCTCACCTTTCACCCTTCTCTCTGCCCCTGGCCCCCGTGACCGTCAGCCTCAGCAGCAGCTCATTAAGAATATACTTAGCTAAGTCTGGACTTGTCTTGTGGGCAATGGAGGCCACGGAGGTTTCCAGGAGATTGAGAAGGAGCAAGACACGATCTGAAAAGTTTAGTTAGGAGAGAGTTGAAGCCACCCAGACAGGGACACATGGGGGTCTCAGGTAAGGAAGGGGCAGGAGGGAAGGAGAAGGGGTGAATTGCATTCAATAGACATTCAGTAGGTAGAATATACAAATCATGGTAACTGATCATGTTGGGGAGTGAAGGAATGCAAGGGGTCCATGTTGATTTCTGGCTTGAACAATGGGGTAGAAAGCACTAGCTACATTGAAGGAGGTATGGTTACTGCCTGACAGAAGCCAACAAAACCTGCAATTCTACTGTGTTTTCATTATACGTATGCTGAAGGGTTCTGGAAATTGTAAAAAAATTTCCCTTCCTGGTGCTTTTTGTTCTCTCCCTTCCACACTGGGTGTGAGAATTCACTGAAGAATGCAAAAAAAAAAAAAAAAAGAAAAAAAAGAAAAAAGAAAAAGAAAAAAGAAACCCCAAAAAAACATTTTCTCTGCACCCCCCCCCCCGCCCCCACCAAACCAAGTTGAACTACAAACCCACACAGCAGCAGCCCCCGATCAGGCAGTCAGACAGCTCTCGGAATTAAGCTTTTAAACATTAAAGTCAATCAAGCCCAAAGAATCTAGCGTGAAATGAAGAGGTGTTTCAAAGAAGTAGGCTGAGGTACTCCGAGCAAAACAACTTAAATTATTAAAACAGAGTTTTCACAGTGTGGGAAAATGTTCCAATAATGTCCGATTAAAAACGTAAATCTATTTACCTTCCAGATGGTTTTTTTTTTTGTGAGTACTCTAATTAAAATCTACTGTTTACCTGTTTGTGAAGAAAAGTCAGTTACCTGGGGAAGGTAATCAAACCTAGGGATGCTGGAATCATTTTCTTGGCATTTGTCACTGAGTGAATATCTCCTGTGACTTTTGCCTTGTTAGTTAATTACTTTATAAATTTCCCGACTGACAATGGAAATCTTATTCAGTGTTGGGTTCTTTTCAGAATTCAAGTGTCAAATGTTCATGTTATTTCAAAAGATGGTTTCTCTCTTCTCTATTCATTTCTTCTCCTCCCTTCTTGGCCCTGTGGTACATTTGTCCTACTGATATTCTGACATTATGATATTAAAATCGCTTTTATATCAATTAACTTGGATGTCTAGAATATAAGGTCAACAGGCTCTGGAGGCAGAATCATGCAGTTGGAGAAATAGGAAAGAAAAAAGTTCTTCCTAAGTGAGTGATCTTCAAGTGGATTTATATTCAACTGTGGCACAAGGAACAGCGGTAGATCATGTGTTTATTTACCAAATAAACTATTGTCTACATCAGCGCTGTTCAAAAGAAGTATGTTGTGAGCCTCAAATCCAAGCCACATATGAAATTAACATTTTTCCAGCAACCACATTAAGAAAGCATAAAGAGGGGCACCTGGATGGTTCAGTCGGTTAAGCCTACGACTTCAGCTCAGGTCATGAACTCATGGTTCGTGAGTTCGAGCCCTGAATCAGGCTCTGTGCTGACAGCTCAGAGCCTGGAGCCTGCGTTGGATTCTGTGTCTCCACCTCTCTCTGCCCCTCCCCTGCTCATGCTCTGTCTCTCTCTTTCTCTCTCAAAAATAAACGTTAAAAAGATTTAAAAAAAAAAGCAGAAAGAAACCAGTGGAGTTAGTTAACTTTAATATTATTTTATTTGCTTCTATATATCTAAATATTATATTTCAACATACGATCAACATAAATCTTACTGAGATCATTGGCATTCTTTTTGTCCTGTCTTTGATCTAGTTTGCGTTTTGTACCTGGGGAGATCATAACTCAGAATAGCCTCATTCAAGTTGGCAGTGCAGCTACACATAGCCAAATGTAGCTGATGGCTACCACACTGGACGCTGTAAATGTATATAATTCTATGAGAATTTTTCCCCTCAAATTAATATGCCAAGAGTGGGCTTACGCTTTTTTAAAGTTTTTTTACTTCGAGAGAGAGAGAGAGAGAGAGAGAGAGAGAGAGAGAGAGAGAGAGCGAGCAGGGGAGGGGCAGAGGGGAAGGGAGAGAGAATCCTAAGCAGACTTCTCGCTGTGAGCATGATAGGCTTACACGTTTAATGAACCCACTTTTTCTCCCTTTCCCACAGAGAAAGAAAAAAAAAATGTTGCCTGCTAGGAAAACTGGCAACATGGCTCTGATGATAAATTGAAGGTTAAATTTGTTTTCCTATAATTGTTTCTTGGTTCCAGGACTGGTCACGAGTGAAAAATCACCCTTTTAAGGGTGTAGACAACTTCATTCAAGGGGCAGTAAAACTGAGGCATTAAAATAACAAGCTGCATGTTTTTTTTTTTTTTTTTTAACGAGGGGTAAAAATTTCATCCTTTTTTCAGATGGTGCAACATTTTCATTAGGAAATGTCAATAGATGTCTCTTCTGTAAGCTAGGGACTATATTAAACATGAATTACAAGAATTCTGTTGGTTCCCAGCAGGATTTTTCTGTAGATTAGCCTGGTAACTTAAAAAAAAAAAAAGTATGTACATTTGGCAGCTCGGGGATGATTTAATTTCTAGCTGGGAGACCTCTCCTGCTCAGCATTGTTTTGAGGGGTGGTGGTGGGAACTACAATAATTAGATGCATCCAGAAAAGTTTTCTAGGAGCTGAATTGTATTACATAAGAAATCAAGTTCTGTTGGATGTGCTGAGTGCCTTTACCTAGTGAGCGCAGTATCTTTCAAGCTGCAAACGCATTCTGGGTTTTATGAATTGGGGATTTTTTGTTTTAGAAGGCAGTAAGGTTTGGTGTGGTGTTGTAGAAATTCTTTGGAACCAAAAGGATCTGACTTTGAACCTCAGTTTTCCCTGGGTTATTTTGAGCCACTCTCTTAAATTCTCTGGGACTCAGATTCCCTATCTGTGAAAAGAGGATTACAATCTCTAACTCCTTAGGGCGCCAGGGTGGCTCAGTCAGTTGAGTGCCTGACTTGGGCCCAGGTCATGATCTCGTGGTTTGTGAGTTCGAGCCCTGTGTCGAGCCCTGTGCTGACAGCTCAGAGATTCTGTGTCTTCCTCTCTCTCTCTGCTCCTCCCCTCCTCACACTCTGTCTCTCTGTCTCTCTCAAAGATCAATAAACGTTAAAAGAAATTAAAAAATCTTACTCAGAGATTATTGTGAAGATAAATGTGATCATAAATGTACAATGTCTGAAGCAGACACTTGATCAGTGATGATTCTCTCACACTGCCTTCCTCAGGGGACCAGGTAAGATTCAATGATGTTAAGTGTTCACTGACTCAGTGTTTATGGTGGTCAAGCTGTCAGCCAGAGCTGGGGTCTAATCTGAAGGCTGGACTAGGGCAAGATCTGTTTCTATGCGCACTTATATGATTGTTGGCAGGATTTAGTTGTTTGTCGACTGTTAGATTCAGGGCCTTAGTTCCTCACTGGCTGTTGCCTGGACATTTTTACAGTTCCTTGACGCTTGAGCCTTTCGATAAAGCAGTTCACAAAATGGCAGCTGGCAAGCAAGAGAGAGAGACAGAGAGACAGAAGGTGGGGTGGAGATGGGACGCCAAGTGTTCTTGTAACCTAATTTTGGAAGTAACATCCCATACATGTGGCAGTGTTCTGTTTGTTAGAATTGAGTCACCAGTCCAGCAGCACCCAAAGGAGGGGATGACACAGAGTGTGAATATGAGGAAGTGGCATCACTGGGGGCCATCTGGGAGGTTGTCTGCCACGAATTCCTAAAGCTTTAACCTTCACGTTTCCTGGTATTACTTCCCCCTCACATGTAGGTCCTAAGTCAGAAGAGATGAAGAAATCAGAGCTCTGAGTCAGGAGCTCTGGTAAGTGCGTCCCATAACCCTTGTGACACCAGACGTTATGCTGTGCGCTCATTGGTCGGTTTGATGTGTGTCCAACTCCCCACGTAGACTATGGACTCCATGAGGACTCCATGGTTTTGCCCACTGCAGCAATCCAGAGCTTAGAGCAGTGTTTGGCACAGAGATGATTCTCAGCAAACGTTTGTCAGATAACTAAGGGAATGTGTGGGGGTCCTTTCGCTTTATGCAACAATTCTAGGAGGTTGGGTGCAACTATTATGCCCATTTCACAGGAAACTGAGGCTCAGATAAAGTGACTTTCTCAGCCTCCTGGTAGGACTAAGAGCTCAAGTGTATCGAGCCACCTCAAGCCTATTCCCTCGGTCATTTGACTCTGTGGCCTTCTCCTGATTATATGTCAGGGGTAGTGTGTGTGTGTGTGTGTGTGTGTGTGTGTGTGTGTGTGCGTGTGTGCGTGTGTGTGGTGTTTTTCAGGAAGGAAATAGTGGCTTTTTTCCACCAGATAGTCTCTCAATAGGCAGTTTCCACCACCCACTACAGTCTGAAGTGGAACAAGCCTTCTTCCTTGGCTGTATCCTCAAGTGAATTTCTGTGTTCTTCACATACAAGAGAGAGGAATGGAAATCACACGAAACAAAGGAACACTGCAGACCAGGGGATATGGAGCCCCTGAAAAACCATGAGCCACAGAGGTGACTCTGGAAGTAAAGCTTCTCATGCTACTTCTCCGCCTGAGAAGCTCCTTCTCTGCTGCGTACTCCTTGTTTGCAGTAAACTTTTTGTTTGTTTTTTAATTTTTTTTAATGTTTATTTATTTTTGAGAGAGAGACAGAGCGTGAGCAGGGAAGGGACAGAGAGAGAGGGAGACACAGAATCCAAAGCAGGATCCAGGCTCTGAGCTGTCAGCACAGAGCCTGACGCAGGGCTCGAACTTCTAAGCTGTGAGATCATGACCTGAGCCGAAGTCGGCCGCCCAACCGACTGATCTGCCCAGGTGCCCCTGCAGTAAACTTCTTGTAAATAAAGTTTTTCCTTAGTCCTTCTAGTTCTTCCTCTTCAACCCTCTTGATGGTTTCAACTCTTCTTCAAGTTTGAAAGAGTCTTCTTGAAATTTGACAGGCCCGAATCTTAGATGCTTTGGAAGAAAGGTAGTGATGATGACAATAATAGAAAAACCAATTATGATAACAACCAAACTTATGTTTATTGAATGTTTAGCTACATACTAGGCAACATTCTAAGTGTTTCCCATGTATTACTTCATTTAAAGCATCCTTTAGAACCGTGAAGTCAATCCTACACGTTACCTATTATTACACAGTGAATTACTCTGAAAGTTAGTAGCTTAAAACAGCAGTACACATTTATGATCTCTGATGGCTTCTGCGGATCAGGAATTTGGGAGTGGCTGGGTAGCTCCAGCTCAGGATTTCTCACGAAGACTGCTTTCATCTGAAGGCTTGACTGGGGCTCAAGGTTCCACTTCCAAGGTGGTTCAGTCCAATGACTGGCAAGTTGGCAGGAAGCTCAGACCGTCCCCATGTGGCCCTATCCACAGGGCTGCTTAAGTGTGGTGGCTGGTTTCCCCCAGAGCATGGGATCTAAGACACAAGGAAGAAACTGCTATGACCCAAGTGACCCAGCCTTGGAGGTTCCCCAGCGACCCCTCTACAGTATCCATTGGTCATAAAGGCCATTCTGTGGGGGAGGAGACTGTACAAGTGCATGGATACCAGAAGGCAAGGATCTTTGAGAGCCATCTTGGAGACTGGCCGCCACACCAGCTACCTTGTAATGTGAACCACAACCACAACCGCAGCTACCTTTTCTTAAGCAATTACTATATGCAAGGTACCATGCCAAAGAATTTACATATACTGTCTCATTTCATCTTGAAGGCAGCCCTAAGTTCCAAGTGTTCATATGATGCCTGTTTTACCCACAAGGAAATGGAGACTCAGAGAGGTTAATAACCTGCCCAAGGTCACAGAGCTAGTGTGAACAAGTGGGAGGAGCATGGGAGCACATCCCAAACACCTGAGCTCAAGCCCAGCAGTGCTGTTTCACCTGTAATGTTCTGGGAGCTGCTATGAGGAGTGATACAAAAATGTAGGGAGTGGTGGAGATTATACCGATGACCACAGAGGGACCAAGTCCCTTCACTTCTTTGTCAGCAATGGGAACCCATGTCAGAAGCACAAATACAAGGACAGAGTGTATCACTTGGCAAATAAGAGACAAATGCAATCTGGTTTTGATTTTTATTAAACCAAGGTAAGAAAAAGACTTGCAACTCAGAAGACAGCCTTCTCTGAGACCTGAACAATTAACATGAGAACCTATCGTGTTTTCCGGAAACAGAATGCCCTGTGTTTTTGATGGGATTTTAAGAACTGGGAAAGGGGAGAATAATGAAATATAAAGAATGGTTTCACAGCCTGTCCCAACAGATATGGTGAGGAGGTTGGGAGTGATTCAGTATAAAAACAATTGAACTTCAAGAGGGCTTTACATTTCTTCAAATCATCTCAAAGACATTAGTACACTTAAAAGAAGTGTGTGTGTGTGTGTGTGTGTGTGTGTGTGTGTGAGAGAGAGAGAGAGAGAGAGAGAGAGAGAGAGAGAGAGAGAGATGGAGAGTAAGCAATGTATACTAAATCATTCCCAAAGTTCATGGGCCCAAAGGGACCTAAGGAAACAAGATCGTTAGCAGTGGGTCAGGTCCATTGCCCTTCTATATTCCTAAGGTTTGGAGGAAAACAAGCAGCTGGAGGAGAAATTCCTTACCTTCTTGGGTATCATTTAAAAATTTTTTTGTTATGTTTTTATTTGTTTTTGAGACACAGAGAGAGCATTAGCAGGGGAGGGGCAGAGGGAGAGAAAGACACAGAATCCAAAGCAGGCTCCAGGCTCTGAGCTGTCAGCACAGAGCCCGACGCGGGGCTCGAACTCACAGATTGTGAGATTGTGACCTGAGCTGAAGTTGGACACTTAACTGACTGAGCCACCCAGGAGCCCCTTCTTGGGTATCATTATCAAAAGCTAGGGACATCCCGGAAAAAATGCACATGCCACCTCTACCTTTTTTGCGTGCAATTTTAGGGGCTTTAAAACTCCCTGAAGCCCATGGGATAGTCTCTCTAGTGTTCACAGATCCCAGGATGTACTCCTTGAATGCTAAATTTTTTGGAGAATTTATTTATATTTTCCACACTAGACACACTACTTTGTAGTGTGGAACTTGTTAAACTTTCCTAAATCACATCACATTTTCTCATTACTTTGAACTGCATTGGTGTTTTAAAATTTTGACCTGATCCCCTTGAGCTGTCACGTTTCTAGACTAGAGCTAACAATGAAAAAGTCACTGAACCTCAGCATCCTCGAGCTTGCCTCCAGCGCACCCCCAAAGTGATGCCGGCATCCCCGCTATAACCTCCCTGGCTAGTTGTCCCAGCACCCACACCTTCTGGACTCCTCCAAACGGGTACAACTTATACACAGTACAATTCGCCCGTCTTCGGTGTGCCTTTTAGGGATGCAGTTGCATATGTGTTGACAAATGTATGATATTCTCTTGTGCCCCTTGCACCCATCTCTTTCCCATAGCCCCAGACCCTGGTCACTACTGATCTGATTTTGGTCCCTATAGCTTAGCTTCCCTCCTCCTCCCAGGTCTTATAAATGGAATCATACAGAATGTGCCCTTTGGGGCTGGATTCTTTCTCTTAGCATGCGTTTGATATTCACTCATGTTTCATTACATGATATAATATAATTTGCTTATCCATTCACCAGTTGATGGACGTATAAATTATTTCCAGTTTTGGGCAATTGTTTGTATTCGTTTTTTTATTTTTTGGGGGGCGAGTGGTGAACTTGTTGGGGGAAGAGGTACTACTCTGTATCTTGATTATGGAGAGGCAGGACTACTCTGCATGTTGATCCTGTAACACAACTTTACATATTTGGGGAGGATCAGGAGGTAGAGGGTGGGGCGCAAAAGTGCCACAGCATTCTTCCACCATCTAAAACCCTTTGGCAATTTTCACCAGCGCCTCTCGGAGCTCCAACTGCATTTGAGCAGCTGTTCATTTTGCATCTGGGCGTAGGCCTTTACATTTTTTTTTTCTTTTCCGCAAATGGGGGCCCCAGTGTTCCACTGGGCATAGGTAGACAAGATCCAGATGAAATAACTCTTAAAGGTGTTAGCTTCCCTACTCCACTTGTGGTTCTCAGATGTCAGTCTAGGAACCACCTAGACGCTTGTTAGAAAAGCAGAATCTCCGGCCCCACCTCAGACCCACGGAGTCAGAATCAGCATTTTAACAAGAATCCCGAGTGTCCAATGCATATTACAGTTTGAGAAGCACTGGTCGCGGTATTCTGCTCTTGCTACTAAAAATAAAATGCATATTTTCTCATAATATTTGGTCCTTTCTTCCAAACTTTTTCTGTCTCTCCCGGGAGTGAACTAATTTTATAGTTAAGTCAAGAACTCCAGCTTGGGTCTGGAAGGCGGTGAGCGCCACATCCTCGAGGATGGAGGAGCTAAGGGAGGAGGAAAAAGAGGGGGCAGAGAACAGAGCCCGGGCTGTTGGAAGAGCCTCGAAGCCCAGGCGGGAGGCGGCGAGGCCAAGGGGGCCGGACGCTCCGCAGCCCCGTCGGCGGCCCCTGCAGCCGGGCACGCGGGACAGGGCGCGGACGGCGCGCGCGGCAGAGCGCTGGCAAAACTTGGCTGAGCGCGGCCGGCGGCCGGGCCGGGGCGGGCGGGGCGCGCTGGGCGCGCGGGCGGAGGGACAGCGGGGGGCGGGGCCGGCGCGGCGAGGGGCGGGGTCAGCGCCGCGGCCGAGGGGGCAGCGACGGCGCCGGGCAGCGGGAGCGGCGGCCGCGCCATGTGGCTGCTGGGGCCGCTGTGCCTGCTGCTGAGCAGCGCCGCGGGTGAGTCGGAGGGCGTCGGGCGAACTTCCTGCGGGGCGCGGGGCGGGGGTGCGGCGGCCGGGCTGCGATCGCGCGCCCTCCCTGCGGCCCGGCTGCGTCTCCCGGGCGAGTGTGCACGGAGGGCGGCCCCCGGCGCCGGGCTGGCCGGGACCCGGGCGAGGGGCCGCGGCGGGGTGCGCGCAGTCCTATTGTGTGGGCGTGCGGGCCGGCCGGTGCGGAGGGCTGTGCGCGCGGGCGGGGCTTTGTGTGCAGCCGGGCTGGAGAGCCCGGCTGCTGCCCCGATTGGGCGTAGCTCCAGTGCGTGTGTGTGTTGTGTGTCTTGGGGAAGGGAGGAGGGGAGGGGAGGGGAGGGAACTCTTCCCTGATCCCATCTTCCCAGGCTCCCGGTGCTGGGCGCTGTGCGAGCCTCCCCAGGGCCTCTTCCCGCATCCCTCGCGTGCACCCTTGTGCCTCAGTTTCCCCCCTGGACGTCTGGCGGGTAGCATGGTGGCTTCTTTCCACTCCTTCCGGAGACTGTGTTTGGTTTGGGTAAAGAGAGATGATGCAGGGCCAGACCTGGGAATTATTAATCTTTCCCACTTATCCTGGGAGCAGAACGTTTGTCATCTGACCACCCCGAGTTGTTCCTCAGCGAGCGCCCAGACTGGCGAGGTGCCCGTTGAGAGTGCACCCGAGCTTCATCTGGAGGCCCTTTGGACCAGGCATCACCGCAGCGGGTGCATCCTGAGGTTCTGGGAAGCAGCAAGCCTCTTTCCCTTCCTGACAGCGTGCTGTCCCCTGGAACTTTTCTGCTGATGTGGTCACGCTCAGAATTCCAGCCCAGGAGCCCTTCCTCCTCTGCCCCGGCCCGCTGGCCACAGCTGTCAGCTGCCCCTCCTCAGCTCGGCCCGCCCCCTGACGTTTATTTCTGGGCAGCTGATGCCCAGAAAGTGGGTGACAGGGCCCAGTGAACTTTCTTCAGCAGAAGCATGCTTGCCTGACATTTGTGCTATCCACTTATCTAATGTATGCCTGATTTCCCCAGATGCTTCTAGCTGTTTGCTGTGGAGGTGTCTGTGGTGGTTCATGTGTTGGGAAGTTGAGGCTGACATCACTCTGAGCTCCCCCACTCCCCCATGTGTGTTTGGAAAGAGAAATCCCCCTCCTTCCTTGAAGTCCCTGGTCCTGGTCCTCCTCAGAATCCACTGGGCAGCCTTTCCCACCTCTCAGACCTGTGACATCATCCCCACCCCTGGAGACCCGTTTTGGTGTCTGTGGGTTTGCCGTGCCTTCCAGTGATGGTGGAATGGTGGTAGGTGCCATGGGGTTTTAACTCAGTCTGGGGGAACAATGCCTTGTTTCTCCTGAACTGTCAGGCCAGTCCAGCGAAAGAGTCCCAAGGGGGCATTGGCAGCTATAGGTAGGTGTGAATGAGCCTGTGTGGGGGCTGTTAGAACAGGGAGCTTTCCAGGGCCTCTAAATTCATGCTCTCCATTTGCATAGCGGAGATGTGTCCCATGGTAACATCCAAGTAGGACAGTCTGGAAGCTGGCTCTTGTAGGTGTCCTCAGATTTGCTTGTGGCTCAGTGGACACTTTTTGCAATTCCCAGTTGGTACTTGGTTGCTTTGGTTGAGTCTCCATGTCTGTAAAAATAGCTGTGAAGTTAATTTTGTCCTTCTCTGGTCAATGCTGGTTATTTAATACACGTATACATATAAAATAGCGTTACAATAAACAGTCACAGTGGGGAGTGAGAGATTGGGGGTCACAGAACCTCCTGACTGTCCGTGGTGGTGGTTTTCCATTCTCTGTGGTCATTGCATCAGTGTGGCTTTGAATCACCTTTACAGTTGTTGCTTTAGAAACTTCTAGGCAGGTTGGGTTGTGTGTGCATTTTTCGTGTTACATTAAGCATCATCCTTTTAGCATGGATTCCGCGTTGACCCAGTGTGTTACCAGAAACAGGTCTGGTCGTTTTTCTTGATGCCCCCGGGTGCCCCTGGCCTTCCAGCCTCTTAGAGAAGCCCATGTGTGGTTCAGTTTGGGGTTCATAGTGGGACCAGAGACTCCACCCCTCTATCTCATATCCAGCTTCTTGGTGCTCTTCTGGGAAGTTGGAAAAACAAGAGAGATTATAAAAGCCAGTACTTTGGATTTCTGTCTCCCCTTGGAGAGTCTGTGAAGAAAACTGGGGTCATAGTTAGTTGAACCCTACTCTGAGTTTCTTTGTAGGGCTGGGAGGCCACTGACATCTCAAGAGCAATCCGGAGGCCTTTGTTACTCAGGAACCCCAGACACCTCCATGTGTTTTCTTTTTCTTCCTTTGTTATGTTGTTTGTGTCAGTGAAGTGAAGCATTGATTTTTTAGCTGTTGTTATGTTTTAATGTATCCTGTGAGAAAGACTCAGCCCATCCAATGTCCAGTTTCTTTTCCCGTGGTGGGCTTGCTGGGTTTTAAGTGCACAGATGGTGAGCCATGTCTGATGGTGGCCGTGTCCTGCGGGTGGTCAATCCCACCTCCTCCTGGGCGGACCTTTGCTTCCATTCCCTGACATTCTCCTTCTGTCAGTGAACACGCTTGATTTTCCCCCCATGTGTACTCCCAGGAGTGTGAGTACTGACCTTTTCTCCTGGAAAGATCTACTTAATGGTGTGAGCGGGTAGATTTCATTATTATTTTTACCTAGTTGAGTAACATCGCAGCCCAGCCCTGGTAGATGAGACTGGGCACTGTGTACTGAAGTACAAATAAACACACCTTGTTGCTGTTCCTCTTCAAAGAGATGGGACAAAGGTTCCCTGCTGGGGTCTGAGGTGTTTTTATTTGGCAGCCCACTTAGGCCTTTGACCTTGATATGGGTGGGGGAGGAACAGCTGAGTGAATAGGAAAGGGCAGGATGGTCAATTCTGGGCCTCCAAGACTGGTGTAGACACCTTTTTACCAAAGTCTCCAGGGTAACTTGAAAGTGGGCTTGTATCTCACCTTCATGAAGCATTTTAGAAGAAGCTGGGAGTAGGAGAGTTTGTAGTCAAATAATCTCATAGTAAAGACTTGACCTTGCCCGTTTGCACGGGCCCAGGGAGAAAGGGGACCCAGTATTGATGGCAGGCACATATATGTGTGAGATATTTTGCTTGCCACTTTAAATGCACGATCTTGTTGAATTTTTTTCAATGGTACTGTGTGGCAGGAAGTCATTTTATGGTTCACGAGAACTCATTCATACCCAGGATGCCGGAGTGAGGACTGACGCTTGGATTCTAACTCTGGCTTCTTGTTTGCAGGAATCATGCACACAGCTTCCACGCCTTTACTCCCACTTGCTTTTGTGAATTTAACAGTCAGTGAGATTGTTTCCATAAACACCCCTCCTCCCTAAATCTGTTCGCTTTGTGGTCACTGCTCTGAACTTACCAGTTGGTGTTCATGGGAAATACAGAAAATAAATCTCAATCCTTGAGGAAAGATGGAACTTTTCAAAATAGCACAGGTCTGTTTTGCTGTGTTCATGGTGGGGAGGCTTGGTGGAAAGATACCATGGGCCATGGTTGGATTTCTTGACCTGAATTGTAATTACTTGGCAGGGGGGGTGGGGAGTGAGGAGGGTTGGGTTGTTTTTGTCCATTGAGATCTATATGTATACATTGTCCTTTTTTTTTTTATATGTTTATTGTATTTTACAATTAAAAAATAAAAGATGCTATATGCCATAGGCTGATGGAACTATTTTTAACTGTAAGATAGCCCCTGGGGACAAGTTTTGTTCTTTGGATCCTCCGGGATCTGTTTTGTTTGTGGAGTTTTCTTGTTTGTTCTCTTTTCCTCTTTCTTTCTCTCTTTAGAGTATTTTGGAAATGGTTGGGCCATCCTAAGTGTGCTGGTTTTTCTGCCAGTGCCTATACCTGACCTCCAAGGAGATTTTTAAGATGGTTGTGTGTGTGCGCGCGCGCGTGTGTGTGTGTGTGTGTGTGTGTGTAAGTAAAAGAACTGTTCTTTCTTTGTAATTGTTGTAAAAGAATCTGCTCTCTCGGATGCTGACGAGTGCCTTTAAAAATGTTTGCTGGGAAAGCAGCCAGGTACTTTGAAGATGCGGCATTTGCTTGTCACATCATCTGCTTGATTTTTTTTTAGTCAAAAAAAAAGTTTATTTATTTATTTATTTTGAGAGAGTGCTTGCATGCGTGGGGGAGGGGCAGAGAGAGAGGGAGAGAGAACCCCAAGCAGACCCCATGCTATTAGTGTAGAGCCCTACTTGGGGCTCGATCTCATGAACCATGACAGCATGACCTGAGCTGAAATCAAGAGTCGGAGGCTTAACCGACTGAGCTCCCCAGGTGCCCCTGCTTGCTGTTTGATGTTGCTTACCAGAAGAAGTGGACTTTTGTGACTGGGTAGCTGCTCCGTCCTAGGGATGGCAAATGTTTCTTGCAGGTAGGATGGTTAGAGTTTCTGGACATGATTGCAGGGATGGGGTTGGTCTAGGGCAGGATTTCGCAGCCTCAGCTCTGTCGACTTTTGGGCTGCATAGTTTGTTGTGGGGACTGTCCTGCCATTCTAGAACATTTAGCAGCATCGTTGGTTCTAGCCAGTAGCGGCTCCTTCCTCCTGGCCTCCCACGCTTGTGACAATCAAAGATGTCTCCAGATGATACCAAAAGCCCTCTGGGGGCAGAATGCACCTTCCTCCCCCCTCCCCGCCCCCCCCCCCCCCCGGTTGGGAACCCCTAGGGTGAGCAAGCCCCCTTGCCATACACCTTGAGCGTTGTTACTGCTCATCCAAGATATCTTCTAGATGCGGTGGGTTGGGATGGCATCCTCCTTCCAAAGGGTCTTTTAGTCATCTGGTTTCTGCTTTCTGTTTCCACAGCCCCAGAAGTTCAATGTGAAAGTACAGTTGTAATTAGAACCGCCCAGCACTGACCCTTTCTCTCTCTCGCTTCCCCTTGTACCACAGCGAAAACTTTCGGGAGTTTTACGTTGCAGATTCAGTTCTCCTGGGAGAGACTCCTGAGGAGGGTGACAGCTGACGCCAGAAGCCTCTAGGCTCCCTGAATGTAAAACTGGGGAGGTTCACCCTGCCTAGAAGTCCGCCTTGGGAGTTGTGTGTTGAAATCTTAACCCTGGAAGTCCCCCCTTCCTCTGCTCTACAGAGCAGTTACTGTTCTTCTCAGCTTCCCTCCCCTCCCTGTGATTCCTGCTTCCTTCCCATCAAAGGGCTTTACAACTTGGGTCGGTTGTGCAGGTGGCGGGGAAAACCATCTGTACTAGCGGCAAGATGGTTTGGGGGGAATTTTCATCTCGGACTTTGTTCTCTGAGGTCTTTTTAGAGTTTATGTGTCACTTTATAACACTCGCATTCCTTTAAGACACTTCGCCTTCCAGCTGTCATTTCCCTTTGTTCAGTGTCCAGCTTTCCTCAAGTGTTTTCCTTCCTTCTCTCCTCAGACCAGCAGTGTGCATTGTATGCGGTCTTTTGTGCAGGAAAAAAGGAGGCTCCACGAAGAGGGATGCTGGGCTTGAAGGGAGAAGCGTGTGTTATCTTAGGTCAGGCACCTGTGCCTCCGGTCACGTCCTCTTCAGAGAGGCTTTTCCAGGGAGGAGCTCTTGCTTCCCAAGCATGCAAATGTGTGTTCCCTTTTGTCTTTGGATCAATTAGAAAATTCTTCTCAAGGTTTTACGTGGCTCTTCATCAGTGTGGCACCAGCTCTGCCCTGTCCATCCTTTGCTCGAGGGGCTTGAAGCTGTGTAAACGTGTTCATTGTCCTTGAAGAACCGGATGATGCAGTAATGGCAGTGGGGTTGTTTCCTTTCTGTCCTTATCTGGGAAGGCACTTGTCTGCAGGAACTATTGCAAAGGCGTTCTGGATGTGAGGTGTACCGACGTGCACCTGGCCTTGATGGGAACAGAGCTGCGTGGACGTCACGGGGCCTCAGCACAGGTGGATATCTTGCCTTTGGGGATATGAAACGGATGAGTCCTTCTTGAACAGGTTTCAGAGGCGGTGGCCCCATTCTGACTTGCTTTCTTTTGCTTTCCAGTTAGAATGTTGGGTCATGCGTGTGGGTGTTGTAAAACTCTTGTGGCTCTTGGCTTCAGGGATTTGAAGAAGACGTTTCTTCTGTGGCTTGTGGGCAACAACCTTCTTTATCGTTTAACAGATATGTCATATTTCTCGTGTCTTTCGTGGTATCTAGGTGCATAATAATGGCTGTCCCTCCTTGAAGGTTTTCTCTATGTGGCAGGGTGCCATGGCTGTATATACATTATTTGGTTGTAATCTTCTTGAATTAAAGCCATGACAAAAATAATACCCAGATACCTGCTTATTATAAAGATTCAAACAAAATAGGATCCTTACAATAAAACATTAAAATCCTTCTTCGTCTTTCATTTACATTATCTCTCCTTGTCCTAAATTACTATGAACTGATATATATCATTTTAGCCCTTATATAGATTTACACACACACACACACACACACACACACACACACACACACACAATTTAATGAGCTCATATGTCTCTGTATTTGTAATTTTTCGACTTGTCGTTTTCACTTACATATGTATTTTTTACATACATACTTAAATATGTATTCTGTCACTTTTACCTTGAGCTATGGGAATTAGTTATGTCTGCCCCCACCCCCACTCCCGTTTGGAAACGTCATTTATTCCAGAGCATTTGGCATTTCCTCTTAACCTTAATGTGCACTACAGTAAGGCTTCAGCTCTTTGTGTGTGTCTTCCTCTATTAAGTACTTTAAAGTTACAGAATTGCTTTGCAAAAATGATGGAATTGCAGTCATTTTTCCAATGACAGATATTTGCTTCCCTATCACATTTTCAGTTTCCTCACTTTTTTGTGTACACACTGATTTTTCATTAAATTTTTTTTAAGTTTATTTTTAGAGAGCGGGAGTGAGCGGAGGAGGGGCAGAGAGAGAGAGAGAGAGAGAGGGAAAGAGAGAATCCCAAGCAGGCTTTGGGGCTCCATCTCACAGTGAGCCAAAGTCACGAGTCAGACCCTTAACCAGTTGAGCCACCCGGGTGCCCCTAATTTTTCATTTCAACATTGGATCTCAGTACAGTCTTTAAAAGACATTCTGAATACCAACCTCTTCAGTACTGTCAGTGCCCAGAACTGGACAGAGGTGAGGACACCATGAATGGCTGTGACCAAGTTTGCCCAGGTACCACCAGTGACCAGTAAATCACTGCTTCTGTTTGTCCTGTGCTATCACAAGATGCTGTTGGCTGTTGAGCACATCTTGATTTAAGACATATTTCAATATTAAAGATAAATTGGGTACATCCTGATTTCAGATGTATTACAAAAACAAAGATATGCATTGTCTTAACCATCTTTCGGTTCTTACATATCTACCCATTCTTTTAAAAACATCTTCTGGTATGTGTGTATACCATAATTCATTTTTTTATTAAAAAAACTTTTTTAATGTTTATTTTTGAGAGCCAGAGAGAGAGACAGACAGACAGAGCGAGAGTGAGGGAGGAGCAGGGAGAGAGGGAGACACAGAATTTGAAGCAGGCTCCAGGCTCTGAGCTGTCAGCACAGAGCCTGACGTGGGGCTCAAACTCACAAACCGTGAGATCATGACCTGAGCCAAAGTCGGACTTAGCTGACTGAGCCACCCAGGTGCCCCAAATCTTATTTCATTTTCAAGCAGTTTATTCAGGTAGGTGGTATGCTTTGCCATTTTATAGATGAGGAAACTAGAAGGCTAAGTAATGTTCCCAAGCCCACAGCCAATAAAAGGTGGTTTCAGAATTGGCGTATAGGACTGTACAACTTGAACCTGTGCGCTTAACCGCTGGACCACTGGCTTTACTGCTCTGGCATTGAGTAGTCACTCAACTCAAGTTCATGTATGCTGGAAGAAGCAGGTGTACTCCCTAGCTTGTGCTAGACAATTCCATCATTGGGTAGTGATGTCAATATTGATTCCAGTTTATCATGTTGGATAGAATGATGTTAGCCATTAGAGTCAGGGGGCGTCCTAAATTGATTTTGTTCGAGTGGCTTGGTTTTGGCAGATTTAAACTGATGTTCTGCCATTCCTCCCTGTGGAGAACTTGTCATTTTAGGTATTTAAATTGGCCTTTGTTGGGGCGCCTGGGTGGCGCAGTCGGTTAAGCGTCCGACTTCAGCCAGGTCACGATCTCACGGTCCGTGAGTTCGAGCCCCGCATCGGGCTCTGGGCTGATGGCTCAGAGCCTGGAGCCTGTTTCCGGTTCTGTGTCTCCCTCTCTCTCTGCCCCTCCCCCGTTCATGCTCTGTCTTTCTCTGTCTCAAAAATAAAATAAACGTTAAAAAAAAAATTTAAAAAAAAAAAAAAAAAATAAATTGGCCTTTGTGGAGGCTTGTTTTATTAAAAGAAACAATAACAACAAACAAGTTATTTCAACACCAGGAGACTTGCCTTTGAATGTATTAATGATGGAGAATTTTTTTCTCCCTGTTGCTGGAAATATTTTATTGGAATGCCAACCTAAAGCAATTTCTTTTTGGTCAGTACTTCCCTTAAATACTGCTGGGTTGCCAAATAGAAAGGCTCACTGTTTATAAAGTCCAGAAATAGGTTTTTTAAGACAGAAGTACAGTGCTGATTATAATATCTCATATAAAAAGAAAAACTGAAGTTTTATTCTTACTTTCTGACCCTGAGCTGAAGCTTGTATGGTTCACGTATGGGAGAACTTTTTCTGAACACTAGTCGTTGATATTATTCATTGTGAAAGGTGAAATGTTAATATACTGCGCCAGAAATAAGGTAGAAATAATTTGCCCCATTTCGTTGCCCCAAACCACAAGGTTTGCTCTTGTGGGCAGTGGGTCGTACCTTGTGAGAAAGTAAGGCCACAGGTCTGTCACATGTTAATAACTCTAGGCAGACCAGAGTGAGCTGAGCCTCAGGATTCCAAAGTCTCTCTCCCATGTCCTCTCCTTTTCATGAGTCATTGTGATATCAGGAGACTGTTAATTGGGTGGATTGGCTGGTGCTCAGATCCAACTGTGATTTTTGACAGACAAATAGCACAGTGTGAAGACAAGGTTGTCTCTGGCCTGGAGAGAGGCCACAGAGAGGGAGGGCAGCCATTTAGCTTACTCTGGAACAGGCCTTTGGGAACTGGGTGCTGGAGGAACATGGAATTTATGAATAACTTGATTGAGAAGACTTGCAAACCCAAGGAGCCAGTGTTCCACGTGGGACACTCATGTGTCTGTTGGCATACAGAAATGAAAGCATAAAGGGTGTTTAATTTTACTGCATTAAAAATCCCTTCTCGTTATTATAAGGCCCAGTGAGGTTAGCTTCGGGGATATCAGAAGTGTGTCCTCTTTGATGGCAGCCCTGGAACATTTTCCTTCAGTCCTAGCCTTGAATCAGAGCAGTGTTCTCCGGGAGTCGTTAAACTAATTGGACATGGCTGAAAAATGAGTCCCAGTCACTCTTGTAGCTCCATGGTCAGTTAAAAAAAGCCTCTCAATTGGTTTGGAAAGTTCTAAATATAACTTGTTTTTTATTTTAAAAATAAAATGGGGGACTTGGGGGCGATGGAAGGGTGATTAGCAATGTAGGGTGTTTCATCAGAAAAAAATCTGATGCCATAAAAAAGTGTCAATGCTGAGAGAAACCAGAACAGAACGGAATAAAGGGTTTTGAAAACAGATTTCATAAAAACATCAGCATAAGCTTGATGAAAAAGTATGATAGTAGCAAGTGAGGCCAGCTGGCAGGACCTAGGGAAGCAGGCCTGGAAAGTGTGGGTGCTAATTACTGTAGAAGAGATGAAGTTAAAGAGATGGCCTGTCAGGAATATTCTGTATCAATGAAAGATAGAGCTAGCTTTGTAAGCGTCATATATAGAGAAACTGTACATCCTTGGATCTATGAAGGGGAGCAGTGATGCAGGGAGGCAGAGACTTAGCACGCCCCAAATTCTTTCATGTTGTCCAAGTAGATGGTAAGGACAATACAAGAAAAACTAACAGATGTCGAAAATATAATAGGGACGCTCAACGTTTGAGTTATAAACACACCAGAGGAGTTGGAGATGCTCAGACATTGGAATAGATATTCTGGGAAAGGAGCACTGTTCAGCCTCAAGGGGAGAGTATCAGGATCTTTTCAAAGTACAGTAAAACCTTGGATTGCAAATAATTTGTTTTGCAAGTGTTCCACAAGATGGGCAAAGATTTCTAATAAATTTTAACTTGATAAACAAGCGATGTCTTGCAATATGAGTAGCACATGATGCCGAATGTCACATGATTGCAACTGAGCCAATGGTCCTCTCTTTCTCTCACTGTGGAATTGCGGGTGATTGTCTCCCATGCTTGGATGCTTGGTCTCACATTGTGTTGTTTGGCAGAAATCAGTGATTTTTCAGAACATTGGAAAGTGCCCACAACTGACACGGGTGTATTTTTTGTCACTTCAAAGCACCTGTGGACAGTCCTTTGCTTTTCCATACAAGAGTAAGCTTAGGAATGCTTTGCTTCATTCTAGGTCAGGCTGCCTGCAGATATAGACCCTTTTCTCTGCTTCCTTATTGCCAGTTAATTACATACAGTATATGACAAGAGTTTGTCAATACTGTCCTGTAGTCAACATCCATGTGAGTGCCTACAGTGGCCCCCGTGAAGAAGGGTAAAAAGAAAGGCAGTAAGAAAGAGACAATCACAGTGGAAGTTAAGGAAATCATGGAGGAGTATGAACGAGGTATGCAAGTGGCTGAAATTGCAAGATTTTATAAAAAGTTTACATCTGCATCTCGTCTGCAGAGGAGGAGGAGAAAACCGGAGGAATCCCTCACTTCAAATGAGATTAGGGATATGTGCAAAATATGGGAAACTGCAAAATTTTGTAAATATTTTGGGTAATTTGGGTCTAAAACTACCACTCAAATAAGGCTGTAGAAGTGCAAGAGATGAATCTGTTTAACGACAATGCAGTGTTGCAGTTCCATGAAATCCTCAAAAGGAGGCAAAAGCAAGTGTCATTAGAAAGGTTCCTTGTTAAAGTTGCAGGGAAAGAAAAAGATTCCATTGAGCCAATAGATAGCAGTGATTCCGTCAGCGATAGTGAAAGTTGTTCTACACAATAACCCTCCTTTCTCTTGTCTCCCTCACACCAGTCCCAAATGTTTTCAAAGGTAAGTGCAGGTTAACTTATTTATATTCATTTATTTTTCTTTATATTTTGTGTTGTCTTCATTGTTTTATATTACATTACAGGATTGTCATTATCTTATATGAATGTTTTTGGGTTGTGGAGCAAATCATCTGAGTTTCCATTATTGCTTATGGGGAAGTTTGCTTTGATATACAAGTGCTTTGGATTACAAGCATGGTTCCGGAACGCATTATGCTCTCCAACCAAGTTTTAATTTATAAAATGTGACTCAGCAACAACCCTGAACAGAAAAAAGGACTCTTCCTTTCTTGTGTGATTAAAGTTCCATGAGGCAGGATGGCATCAGGCAGGTTCTTTGAAGGCTGCCTTAGTTGCCGTGATAGTCTAGCTCCTGAGTCAGTGCTTGGCATAATGTCAGTCACACAATACAGTACCCTGTAGGTTTCCTAGAAGGAATGGAGGTGACACTAAGGACGTGTGGTTTTGAGAAAGAGAGGCAATTGAAGGAAGTATGAAATTTCCCTGGTCAAGCTGGTTTTGCCCTTGGGTGGCACATTGTTTCCCTTCCAGATTTTGGAACAGTCTTACTCATTTTCAAAGACCTAGAAAGGTCTTTACCAGAGATACCTGTGACTTAAAAAAGACAAAGAAGAAGAGGTCTTTGCGAGGGAACCGATGATCACCATATTAAAATCAGGGGATAAATTAGTCCCTTGTGAGGCTGGCATGTGGTACGTAAAAAGGGTGTAGGACAGGTCAGTGAAAACTGCTTCGCATCTTAATTCCATTTGAAGGGAGTTAATAGGGAGAAGTTACCAAGAGGAAAAAGGGAAAACAGTTCTGTTTTGTGAAATATCACTGTTAAACATGTTAGCTAGTAAGAAATTGAAGGTTGTCTTCTGGTCTCATTTCAAAGCAAATAAGAATTTGCTGCCTAAACCACATAAATGATTCAAGGAAGGAAGTGCATTAGTAAGCATAATCTTAGAAATGGAGGGTGATAGAAATACACCAGTTATAAGAGTAGCGGTAAGAAAAAAAGCTGTCACTAACTCTTAACTGAAAAAAAAATCACCCATCTATTCATTACAGGAGACATAGTAAAAACCAAGAGATATAAACAGAATGAAAAGTTAGGGAAATAAAATTCAGTATGCAAGGGCTACTTTTATGGTATCAGATAAGTAAGTTCATAGCATTAAGCATTAAGAGAGATAAACAGGGTTACTGCAGAGAGCTAAAGGTTCATTAAACAATGAATATCTGGGTTATCCCATATAAAAAGACATGAAGAATTAGGAACATAATTAAAGGGTACTTTAATTCATAATTGTTGAAGGTCCTTCAAGTATAAAATTCGTTAGTGCTTGCCAAATTTTGGAAGGTTAAAACACTTAAAGAATACATAATTTTAATGTCGCAAAGGAAATGTCCATGGGAATAGGGGAATGCAGGTGGCAGACGGGCTGGTGTCGGTCTGCAATGGGGTGTGGAGGGTGGGCCCGACGTGTTCTTCTGGATATTCCCAACAGCCTTTCCTCCACACACTTGCTCCCTGGACTCGTGCACGTGTTTGCTAATGGAAGCTTTGGGGATAAAAAAAATCCTCCCTGCTAATGAGATGAGAAAGTTGATTCAGCTTTCAGTTGGGCTGACCAAGTCTGACACCGATGGCTGCCCAGGGCCGGTGTCCGTGCATGAGAGTTTCCAAGGGCGGCGTAGGGCCGGCCATATGGATGGCAGAGAAGATTTTGGAGAAAGTCATTGGGAAGGAAAGTCTATTTTTGATTTTATAGATTAGTAAGCATTGATAGTATCTGAATTATGAGCAGACATTTTCCTGGTTGATTTTCTCCTTTAAGATTATAGTGTAAGGATTATTATGTGGTGCTTTGCTCTTCAAAGTGTGATCTATAGGCCCACAACATCAGCATCACTGAACCAGAGTCTGCAATTTAACCAGATCCTTGGGTGATGTATGCACACATTGAAGTTTGAGAGGTGCTGATGTAGTGGCCGGGGATACAGGCTTTTGAGGAAGTCAGCCTGGGTTCGCATCCCACTCATTCCCTTGACCTTGGCCAAGTTTCTTAAACATTTACCAACCCACTGTGTCTTCATCTGTAAATAGGAGTAAAGATGGTTGAAACCATTATTGCCATGTTGAAATAGTTTAAGTGAGATACTGCACATAAAGCGGTTCTTTTTTTTTTTTTTAAAGTTGTATTTATTTATTTAAAGGGAGAGAAAGCACAGGCAGGGGAGGAGCAGAGAGAAGAAGAGACAGAATCCTAAGCAGGCTCAGCACCATCAGTGCAGAGCCCGACACGGGGCTCCAAGTCATGAACTGTGAGATCATGACCCGAGCTGAGATCAAGAGTTGGACACTTAACTGACTGCAGCACCCAGGTGCCCCTAAAGCATTTAGTTTTTTTTTTTTTTTTTTTTTTTTTCAACGTTTATTTATTTTTGGGACAGAGAGAGACAGAGCATGAACGGGGGAGGGGCAGAGAGAGAGGGAGACACAGAATCGGAAACAGGCTCCAGGCTCTGAGCCATCAGCCCAGAGCCTGACGCGGGGCTCGAACTCCCGGACCGCGAGATCGTGACCTGGCTGCAGTCGGACGCTTAACGACTGCGCCACCCAGGCGCCCCTAAAGCATTTAGTTTTTAAAATTGCCTACTAAATGTTACTTATTTTAATAATTACTCAGGTTTATTATAAAAGTTTGGAGAGGAGTTTAGAAAAACACAAGTTACGGTGCTACAAACTAAAGATTGTTAACACATTGGTTTATTTTCTTTTATTTTACGTATTTTTGATCATGCTGGGAATAAATTTTGGTATACTGCTCTTTTCTCTTGTGAGTATAGTATAAGCATTCTCCCTTGTTAAACTAATCTGGGGGAACAGATGGTCTGACATCACCGAATGGCTGGGTGTATTCTTTGAAGTTGGCTATAAAAACCACCTAACCCGACCAAGTCAGTGGCAAGCTTATACACAGGGAATGATATTACCTGCCCCATCTCATTTGATGTGGTGGTCATGAGGGTCCCATGAGGATCACGTATTCACAAACAGCTAGTGCGGCGTCTGACTCTCGATTGCAGCTCAGGTCGTGATCTCATGGTTTGTGAGATCGAGCCCCACGTTGGGCTCTGTGCCGACAGCACAGGGCCTGCGTAGGATTCTCCCTTTCTCTCTGTTCCTTCCCTGCTTGCGTGTGCACATGTGCACACATGCTCTGTCTCTCTCTGTCTCTCTCAAAACAAATAAGTATTAAAAAGAACAGCTAATAATAGGTATGATGCTGTTTGTATCTATGTTATTATAAGTGGATGGTGTTAACATGTAGGAAAAACCTAGAACCATAATTACCTACTGACTCCACAATTCTACTGTTAGGACTTTATCCTGATAGTGTGGGATGTGTACAAACTTTCAGCAAGGATCATGTGTGTGGCAGCATTGTTTTTAATGGTGAAACGCTGGAAGCAAACAAAAGACTCATGAGAAAGTGAGCTATTACATCAAATGCTAAAATACTAGGCAGACTGAGAAGGATGCTGTAGGCCTGTACTTTCAGTAAGCTGTCCCCTAGCCACATGTGGCTACTTCAGTGTAAACGGGTTAAGATGAAATACAATCGATCAGAAATTAAATTCTGCCTTCACTCCATGCAGATTTCAAGGGCTCAATAGCCTCAGGTGGCTGGTGGCTACCTTCTTCCACAGCTCAGGTGCAGAACATTTCCATCATCTCAGGAAGTTCTTTTGGATAGCACCACTGTAGAAGAATAATTCTTACATGGAAAGGAAAATTTTATGAGACAGAATGATTCAAATTTATATAGAGAGTGTGTGTGAGAGAGAGAGAGAGAGAGAGAGAGAGAGAGAGAGAGAAATTGTGGTGTTTGGGGAACAACATGGCATTTCCTGATTTTTCTAAGTTCATCAAATCTGGCCCTAATGGTCCCCACTCACCAAAAGCTCGAGATTCGGTACAAGTGGGTTGGTGAGGCCTCTTCCTGTAGCTTCTCTCAGGACCCTCGGTGTCTGACCTGATCATTGCTGTTGCTGTTGCTTTTTCTTCCACACCTTGTTGCCGAGCATTGGCCCTTCTTGTCTGCCCAACACTTCAGTCCGTCCCTTCCCATGAGTTAACTCCCCTTACATTTCACAGCAATGGTTTACAAGAGTTGCGAGAGGGGAAACCACTATGCTCCCTTCCCCATTCAGATTGGTAGGATAGTGTTACCTATTAGAGGGAAAAAGGCTGAAATCATTCTACGTTAAGTGGAAGACAGTAATAACAACACAACTCCTCTTGAGTCATTTGAAAATGTGTGCTCTGCTTTTAATCTGGTTTGCAGATCCTAGCAGGGACTGTGCAGGAGGGCTGTACAGAGGTGGACCCTCCCTCCCCTGTCCCTTCCAGCAGTCTCTGTACCCAGGCACCCAGGCCTCAGGGGGAGTACTCCCTTCACCTTGCCAGTGGGGTCAGCTGAGACAAATAACCCTTGCTTTAACTTTCTTGGAGGTGCTGTTGGTGCCTGAGGGATCCCTGCCTCTTGTTGCGTTTTTGGAAACGGTTCTGGCCCGCTTGCCTGAGAAAGGACGGTGTTGCGCGGCTCATTCCTCCCCCCACAGCTAAATGCAGCCGTTATGTGTGGAGTGTGTGCCCTTGTTTACTGTCTGGTCCTACCGTTGATTTAGACCGTGTCTGTGTTTGTACAGTTTCTCAAAGAACGTTTCCTCTTCACCCTTCAGGACCTTGCCAGTGAATCTCCTTGTCTCGAAAGCTGTCCTCCCATATTCAACTCCCAACCACAGAATTAAGCTGCCTTTTTAAAAATTTGGTATATGGATATGCTGCAAAATGATCACTAAGTAAGTTCACGTAACATCCGTCACTTGGCAGAGTTGCAGATTTTCTTTTCTTGTGATGAGAAGTTTTAAGATCTGTCCTCTGAGCACCGTGTTATTAGCTGGAGTCACTGTGCTATACGTTACATCCCCAGGACTTAACTGCTGTTATAACTGGAAGTTTGTACCTTTTGACCTCTGTCACCCGTTTCTCCACCCCCACCCCCTGCCTCTGGCAGCCACCAATCTGTTCTCTATTTCTCTATGAGTTCGGGTTTTGGGGTTTTTTGTCTGTTTGTTTGTTTTTATTTTGTTTTATGATTCCATATATACGTGAGATCATACAGTATTTGTCTTTGTCTGACTTATTTCACTTTCCATAATTGCCTCACGGTCCATCCGTGCCGCCACAAGTGCCAGGATTTCCTTCTCTTTTAAAGGCTGAGTAATATTTCATAATCTCCCTTTTTTTTTAAGTTTATTTATTTACTTTTTGGGGGGGGAGCAGAGAGATAGAGGGAGAGAGAGAGAATCCCAAGCAGGCTCCACACTGTTGGCGTGGAGTCTCACAGGGGGCTCGAGCTCATGACCTGAGATCATGACCTGAGCCGAAACCAAGAGTAAGATGTTTAACCGACTGAGCCACCCAGGCGCCCTTATACATATTTTAAAGTGTACATCAATGCTATCATACTGAGCATATTTTTCAGTTTACTTTTTCATTTATCCTTATAATATTGAGGTCCATCCATGTTGCCGTGTATAGGTGTATTTTTTTAGGTAAACTCTACGCCCAGTGTGGGGCTCTAACTCACGACCCCAAGTTCAAGGGTCGCACACTCTACTGACTGAGCCAGCCAGGTGCCCCAATATAGATGTGGTTTTTAAACTGCTGTAAGATACTCCATTGTATGAATATACTGCACTTTGTTTATTCATCCCTTAAGGAGACCTTTAGGTTGTTACCGCACCTGTTTCCCCACGTCTTCCAATATTTAGAATTAAGAGTTCTTAGTTTCCCAAGAGCACAAAGCAGTAACTTGCCTTGGTTTTAGTGTCTTTTCCCCTGAAAAGTAGGGAGGGGAGTGTGGTAGGCTGTGGCCAGTCTTCAGTCCGCCCCACCCCCTCCTCTAGCCCCGTTTGGATGTAGATAGAGAAGCCTGAGGGCATTTGGCACGGTGCAGGTAATGGGTGGTTGTTCCACAACCACCAGAGTTCAGGACCGGAACTCCAGGTTTAGGGCTGGCTGATAAGGTCTAGTTCTGCCCGGGAGTAGAATGTTTCCTTTTCACATGGATTCTGGGTGCTTCTGTGTCACAGCATCTAGAAGGAAGCTTTACTCTGTGAGGGCTGCTGAGATCACTGAACTAAGTTTGTGAGCAAACCAGCAAAGCTGTGGGAGCCACTTTCTGGGCCCCACTTCTGATGGAGGTAAAGGGTTCAAGAAGGCAGGCTCTTTAACCAAAAACTTCTGGGTTCAGATACTGGCTGTTGGCCTTAGGCTGGTTATAGAGACTCTCTATGCTTCAGTGAGCTCTTCAACCTATAAAAGGGAGATGAGAATAATGCCAGCCTCATAGCACTCTTGGGAAGAGTGGACAAGGTCATGCATGCAAGGTGCCTCTTAGCCTAGCGCCTGGTACTTCATCAGCACTCACCTGCTTACCAGTCCATGCTCCGAGACTGGGTTTGAGGGCTGGGGGTGTCGTTTATGCCAGGATCCCGTGTTGGCACTGATGTGGGTGCTCTCAGTGAACATTTGTTGAATGAATATATGAGTTTCTACCTACGTATGTGCTTCAGTTTGTTTGTACAGCAGGTTATGTCAAGGCTTTTGAATTTTATACTAAGAGCCATGAGAATATTTTTAACCAGTGACTACTATGATCCTGTTTGGTCTTAAAACAGAGATGAGGACTGTTGGTCATTCTGACATTTTCAGTCTTAAAATTTCATGAACTCGAAGTCGGGTTTTTCTGACTCATTTTCACACTGACTTTTAAAAATGTATTTTTCCCATCTCCCCCCTTCCTGGTCCTTCTGAACTACATTCGTAGTTTTCTTTCTGTTGGTGGCTCTGAAATATACAAGTGTTTGGAGTTTGAACTTGAGCTAGTCGACAAGTTCCAGGGGGTATTCCCCTGCATAACCTGGGATATATTGAAGGTTCGGCGCTGAGTTCAATTCTAGAGGCAGAGTCCAGAGAATTCCGAATATGTTAGAGTTCTGCTTCAGGTTCACAGGGCTCACTCCGTCCGTTGTCTCGCTGCAGACGACTTTCTTCCATAGTAAATTTTGCATCGAAGGGGGTGTGTGTACCCTGCAGAGCCAGCCTGCAGAGTAAGTGACTGATGGTAAATTTCCCTATGTTGTTTCTGCTCTGACTTCCGGGGAATTGCAACCTCCCAGCTTGCTTCTGGGAGGTTCATTGAGTTGCTTGGGTTCTCCGGAGCACTTCCTTTTACATGAGTTCCTAAGGTGAACAGAAGAGCCTCAGAGATTTTGAACGAGAAACGTCCTTTCTTTAAGCACATTTAAAGGGGCTTCGAGGAACTCCTGCCTGTTCCCTTTCCTATTGAAATAATTTTCATTTCTTTGAGAAATGGAGGGTGAGGACAGAATGGGAAGCAATGGGAATCTCTGTGGACTTGAGTTATTTGCACACATACGGTATCATAAAAAGGCCATTGAGTGGATTTAGAAACCTGGTGGGGGCGTAGGAGATGGGAGAAAAAAAGCCAGAGTAAAGGCTGCCTTTGTAAAATAAATAAATAACACTGCCACTTGGAGAAGGTGAGTCAGATGAAGGTAGGAAAATGATGTGGTAAAGATTAAACCCAAAGAGGACAAGCAAAACAACCCAGAAGTCAGAAGTACAAAGTTGTAAATGTTAATGGGAGAGCAAAGTAGTCATGCACTGACTGAGTGGGCCAGGGCTTAAGGACGTTGGATTTAAATCCCACTGGATTTGAATTTTAATTACCATTCACATGCATTGCCTGAGAGTTGGGGATGGACGTGTGTGTATACACACAGCCTTGTATGTTGTGTGTGTGTGTGTGTGTGTGTGTGTGTGTGTGTGTGTATGTGTCCATGTGTACACATATAACCATTGCTAGCTTTGGTCTTAGGAGAAATTTCACATGGGACATAGGAGGTCTTCATCCTGTATCTGCTTATCTGTTTTAAAATGATAGATTGGGGGGGCGCCTGGGTGGCTCAGTCGGTTAAGCGTCCGACTTCGGCTCAGGTCATGATCTTGTGGTCCGTGAGTTCGAGCCCCGCGTCCGTCTCTGTGCTGACAGCTCGAAGCCTGGAGCCTGTTTCAGATTCTGTGTCTCCCTCTCTCTCTGACCCTCCCCCATTCATGTTCTGTCTCTCTCTGTCTCAAAAATAAATAAACATTAAAAAAAAAAAAAAGATAAAATGATAGATTGGGGACTATGTCACAGGGGCTTCTTAGAACAATTATTTATCGTTCACTTACTTGTAGGACACTGTGGCAAGTCCTGCTGGACATCCAGTTTCCCCCTGACTTTGAGAAAAGAATGCAGGAACAGAGGGAGAATGTGCAGATTCTATCTAGGTCTGAGTAAGGCATCGGGTCTTAGTGTGAAGAGCTGTACGGTCACAAGAGTGGCATGGACCAGACGCGGTAGAATTCAGAGGATGTCCACACTTACTCCTCCTGTGATGGATAAGCAAGGATCGTGAAGGAGGTCCTGACACGGGCTTGAAGGAACGGGTGAAAGATAGGCTGGAGTGCCAGGCTGGCATGGGCAGAGTCCCAGAGGTGGGAAAGTATGAAGAATAATTGGGGAGCCCCAAAGACGAAAGTTTTGCTGGAGTCTCCAGGAGTGGTGGGGGCAAAAGCTAGAAAGAGGGCATGCTGTACTATGAATACTCCTCCTTACCGTGTTCCCAGTTACTGGCACCTCCTGTGTCCTAGTTATTGGCACTTCCTGTGTCCCAGGCACTGTGGAAAGTGCCTTACTCCAACCCCCTATGAGATAGGTACCATTGCCATCGCTTACTTGACCTGGTAGGAGACTGATGCTCAGAGAAGCAAGCAACTTGCTAGGATGTGGGCAAAGAATAGGCTGCGGGCCCTGGGCTTTCCCGGCTTCTGTGGGTGGGGTGGTGATGAGGGCCGCACAGGCCAGCGAGAGCTTGGGCTTGCGTGACGGAGGTTAGGAGGCCGTGGCCTAGATTGAGGCTCTGTAGCACACGGGGGTTGGCTACTATGCAGGCTCCGCTATATCTGAGTGCAACGAACACTGCCTCGCTCACACCGCCAGATGCAAGCTGCAGGGAAGGGGCCTGGATTTGGATACCTTCGATTGAGCCGTTTCCCTGCAATGGTGAGAGCAGATGCTGGCTTTGTAAGTGAGGGTCAAGCCGTTGAGCTGGGGACGAAGTGTAGGCCTCCAGGCATCGGGCGATTCCCAGACTTGGATTTCTGGATCAGTAAAATTATGAAAAATAAACCCAAAATGGGTGGGCTCCTGATGTTGGGTCACCTACTTGTATTTGATTGCGTGAGAACAACGTTAAAAAAAAAAAAAACCCACCCTTTATTATATCGCTGTTTTATATAAGAAGTCACGTTTTACTGAAAAAAATGGAGTTTCTCATCCTCAGTGTAAAGATGGTCCTTTACGTGGAACAGATTACCTGTAAGGAGAGTTCACGGCCGTTGCTCCTAAAGTGCAGTGAACACCTTGCAGTATCTGGGTGTTTTCACACACACATTTGGGTCCCGCTGGGAGAGGCTGTTGCGTCCCCAGAGGTGATTTCCTTTGGGGAAGGGGAGGGAAGCTGCATGGCACGTTGTGGGGGGAGGGGGAGGATGCAGGTGCCTAGTGTGTAGGCCTGTGGGCATTTAGGATTTAGAGAAGAGTGTTCCAGGGCAGGGAGCCCTGACTGTGTCCACAGGAGCTGGGGAGGGATCTCGTGAACACAGGAGCAGGGAGAAAAGCCAGAGAGAGGAGGGAGGGAAAAAGGGCAGTGGAGGGGGCAGACTGACCACCATTTAGCACCTGGCAGGAATACGTGCAGAGCGGCCCTTCACTTAATCCTTGTAAGAAGTCTTTGGGTCAGAGGCGCTACTGCTCCCATTTGCCAGATGGGGAAAGGGGAGCCACATGAGTGTTTCGTGTACCCGAGTCACCTCAGAGCTAGGTCGCAGAGTTGAGGTTCCCGTGGAGCCTGACGCCTCTTTTTATTTCTCTGCACGGGTCCCTCATTCTGGGATGACATTGGCATGCTGTCTGGGAGCCCTTTCAATGACTCCTGTAATTTATTCGGGGTAACCGTTGTGATGTGTCGAGGCATTTCTGACTCCCTTGGGGACTTGTGTGGCTGGCTGTCTTGTGACTTGGCGACCGTTTCAGCTGGTTACACCCCTTCAAGTGCAGCCTCATCATTTGGCACCTGGCAGACGGTATCTGCAGATCCACAGATTGCCGTTGTCATTACCAAGAATCCTTTCCTAAGTGTGTCCAGTGTGTGCACTGATCCGTGGTTAAGCTTCACCAGTTTGTGTGCGGATCTGGGTCCTAGAATCCGTGTGTCCTGCACGGAGGTAGCAGCTGGGGTTCCGGGGTGCTTGTTTCTCCCTCTTACAAAACTGAAGCTCCCAGAGAGGAAGGGGGATCCCCAAGCGGGCAGGATTCGAACCCTGGCCCCCGCCCTCTCGGTCTGGGCTCCTCTCACCTCACTTCTGCGGAGGCCTCTCTCTCACACTGGTGTGAACTCTCATAGAGGGCTTCCCAGAAAGCTCATAATAGAATCTTTGAACAGCTGTCCAGGGATGGTTTCAAGGATGGTTTACCTAGAATTTCAGATATTTTCCTCTTTTAATGGAAGCTCTGTCTGGCTAGTTGGTTCACGGGGGCCAGCTTCGCCCAGGCCACTTGCTTCCCAATTTGCAAGCATCCTCCGTGGACAAAATCCACCCTACGGGAGCTTACGCCTTAATGAGTCTAGTCAAAGTCAGTCTCATAGCGTGGGCAGTAGCTTTGATCGTCCCGATGGGTGTTTTGGTTTCTGCCGAGGAGGGAGTGGGGAAAGGGCTTTGCCCAGGATCGATGCGTCGCTTCGGTGGGTGCACCATCTGGCCTGGCTCTCCGGGGAAGGCCCCAGCGTGTGCTGCTCAGGATTCAGCCTCAGCCCGAGGCTTTATCTCCCCTACAGCCCGGGGGCTTCCAGGGCTTTGTTTCTGGAACGTGTTGCTCAGTTGGAAGGCAGCCAGATGTTGGGACCAGAAGTGCACACCTTTAGGAGAGCCCTTTCTGCTTTTAGAGCAGCCCGTGGGGCTCCTTCCTGGAAGACCAGCTCCTCTAGGAGGAGGCACGTGGGGCCCACGTGTGGGTGTGGGGTTTCCTCAGACAGACCCACTGATAAAACATCTACATCGGTGACTTGGTACCCAGCCCTGGTTTGTTTGCTTTAAAAGGCTCAACAACACATCAGCCGTAAGGATGCCGGCTTGTTAGCTTTTGGTTTCTTGCTTGCGGTTTTTGTTTTTATGAGGAGCGGGGACGCCAGGCCTGATGTTCTGGGAAGGAGCCTGCTGTGTGGGAGAGAGCTCCTCCCTTGTGTGTCTCACCGTGATGAGGCTCCCACCCGTGGATCGTTTTCTGTGTGCCCCGGCCGCGTTCTTGGTGCTTTGCGTCGCCGTCGTTTTCATCTTCTTACCATCTCCTAGGGGGGCTGAAGGGCATCCACGCACAAAAACATATGTTCCAGTCCAGTTGCGAGCGTGACCGTATTTGGAAATGGGGTCCTTGCAAAATGCAGTTTGTTAAGATGAGGTCATGCTGGATTAGGGCGGGTCCTGATTCCGGTGACTTTAAGAGGAGGGGACACACAGACACGCAGAGGAAGATGGCCCTGTGAAGACACAGCCGGGAATTGGAGTGATGTAGGTACAAAGCAAGGAATGCCAAGGGGGGCTGGCCACCACCAGGGCCTACGGGAGAGATGAGGAAGCGTTCTTCCCGAGAGCCTTCAGAGTGAGCCTAGCCTTGCCAACACCTTGACTTTGAACTTCCAGCCTCCAGAACTGTGAGACGGAATAGACTTCCGTTGTTTTTCGCCACCTGGTTTGTGAGAATCTGTGAAGCAGATCGTGAAGCGGTAGGAATTACCTAGGAGGGTAATAACCCCATTTTGCAGATGAGCAAACCAAGGCTCCGAGGGGTTAAGTGTCCTGCGTCAGGTCACTCAGCGCCTGTGTGGAGACAGACAGGGGGATGGCGTGACAATGCTGCCAATCTACACCTTCAAGGTGGTGACTTTGTGCTCTCGGCTCTTTAGGACATCTGTACTTCTTCAACTGGACAACAAAGACTGGGAGTCTGTAGCAGGGAGGTGTGGGGGGACCATCAAAGTGTCTTAAAGGAGGAAAGACACAGGACCAGAGGAAGCACAGTGGCTTAAGCCTGTCTTTTAACGGTCTGTTTTAAATTGGTACAAAAATGGAAGAAAATACAGTGAAAAAGTAGTTCCCTCTCTTACCCCTGCTGCCTTGCTACCTGGGTTAGTAACAGTTATACTAGTTCCCAGCCCAGAGGAAACCGGTCCTCAGATGCTCGTGTGTTCTTCTGGACGAGCTGTTTAATACATAGTACGAATGTATGCATACATCTGTGTGTCTATAGTACATAGATATGATGTCTGTAGATATCTTTATATAATTGTGTATATGTATAGTATTCTGTATATATGACATAAATTTAGAATCTTTATTTTATTAAACAAATTTTTTTTAATGTTTATTCTTGAGAGAGAGAGAGAGAGAGAGAGCGTGAGCAGGGGAGGGGCAGAAAGAGAGACACAGAATCTAAAGCAGGCTCTGAGCTGTCAGCATAGAGCCCGACGCAGGGCTTGAACTCACCAGCCGTGAGCTCATGACCTGAGCCAAAGTTGGATGCTTGTTTGATCGAGCCACCCAGGCGCCCCAATTTAAAATCTTTATATTGTTTATGCTTTCCAACAACTTTGCATGAATTTTTTGATTTGAGTTTTAATGTTCTGAGAAAGAAACACAACCATATGGTATGATACTCATAAGGTACAAAAGAGCACACAGTGAAAAGGCGTCCTCTGATCTAATCCCCAGCCACCCCTCGTCTCTTCTCTGGAGGCACCTGTTTTTTTTGTTATTGTTGTTTATTTACTAAATATATTTCAGAGCTCGCTCTCAGAACAGAAAGAGCCGCCTCATTTATTTTTATGGTTTATAGTATTCGTGGCGTTCTGTTACCTGGATGGACCATAAATTACTTAGCCCATCTGCTATTGGTAGATAGGATGACTTCCATCTCTGCTGTGACGGTGTTATGTTAAATAGCCTTACACATAGGTTATTTTAAATATCTAGAGAAGTGAAATTGTTGAGTTGAAGAGTTAAGCGCATTTGATATTTTGATGGTTATGCTTAATTGTCCTCCAGAAAGTCTGTTCCAGTCCCCCCTCCCCCCTCTGTAAACGAGGGTGCTGGTCTCCCCACTGCTTTCCCGCCCACTGTGTTACCAGCATTCTATCACAGTTAGTGCCTTATTTTATTTCTCTTACAGTGAGTGAGCATCTTTTCAAAATGATCTTTTCTTGTTGATGTGGAGGAACTACTTTGATTTCTTATTATTTGTAGGAGCCATTTTGAAGGAAAGTAGCCCTTTGTGATACAAGTGGCAGATAGATTTTCTTACTTTAGTTAGATTTATCAATCCTTTCTAGATGAAGAAATTCTTCTGGGTTTTCATGTCACGTGTAGGCCCTCTGTGCTCCAGAATTACGTATTTAAAAGCTCCTGTTTTCTTCTTTTGATTTATTTTTTCATATTTAAATCCTTCACCCATCTGGAAGTTATTTTGGTGGTATGTGTGAGTCAGGGATTCAACTTTATTTTTTTCCAGGTGGCTATCAATGCATTCCATTTATTTATTGAATAACCCCTTCTTGCCCCCTGGCTTGATTTGCATTAGTTTTTTATTGCTGCATAACAATGTCACTGCAAACTTAGTGTTTCAACATAGCATGTATTTATTGGTTCATCTGTGGTTCAGGAGGCAGGGTGCAGCATAGCCAGGCTCTCTGCAAGGCTGCAGTCAAGGTGTCAGCTGGGGCTGCGGTCTCCTCTGAGGCTCGACTGGGGAAGGATCCATTTCCAAACTCACGTGGTCGTTAGCATTCATTTCCTCGAAGGGGGCGGGAGGAAGTCCTCATTTTCTTGCTGGCTGTCAGCTGGAGGTGGGTCTCAGTTACTTGTTCTGTCCCAACATAGCCTTTTGGTTCATCGAGTCAGCAAGAAAAAGAGGAGCTCTGTAGTCTTCTCTAACATAATCGCATACATCCTGTCACCTTTGCCTTCTTCCGTTGATTAGAAGCAAGTCACATTCAGGGGGAGGTGATCACACAAGGGCTTGACACCAGGGGGAGGGGGAGACTGTGTAGGCACCTTCTTGAGAGCATGTCCGACCTCCTACCTTCGTTTTACTTGAAATTTCTATGCATATTTGAACCCATTTCTGAAACCCCACCAGCTTTCGAGGAGTGGTAGAGGAAGAGAAAGGTGCATAGAGATGGGGAGGAGGTGCCCATCTTTTCCGACTCCCTACCTGGAGCCTAAGTCACCCTGGCCAGTTGTGGACCGTGTCTCTCTGAGACGTTTGGCGGCTGGCTTCATTCCATGGCTGAACTTGATACGAAGGCTGCCTGCTGCCTTCACGTCCGTACTCTGTGTCTCCAGGCTGAGATGACCTATCGCCGGCCTGGGAGCACGTTTACAGCTTCACTTCCATGCCCTTGAGCTGGAATTCTGTGTTTTATTAGAGATTATGTTCATATTGGTGAATACTGCCTTTTAGCCGCACCACTGCCTCTAGATGAAATCAAGTGTGTTGTTGCAACCTGAAAGTGTTATCCCAGTAGAATGCAGAAATAGGATAAGTTGTGGGGGGATGAGAGATGTTGATGGATTGGTACCAGTTCTCTTCCCTGGGGAGCACGAGAATGCAGAACAGGCCTCTGGAAGAAGGATGGGAATCCTGGCAGCTGTGTTCTCTTCATACTTCCTTAAGCCTTCGGTCAATTTTATTACCTGTAGTTTCTGTCTCCACCCTCCCCCCCCCCCCCATCCCAGTATCCCATTTCCTTTCACAAAAGTTGTTATGGACCGATTGGTCTGCTGCGAGTAGAGGATTTAAATAGTCATTAAGACAATGGGGAGGGCACCCGGGTGGCTCAGTTGGCTGAGCATCCCACTCTTGATTTCAGCTCAGGTTGTAATCTCATGATCCCGAGACCGAGCCCAGCATTAGGCTCTGCGCTGACAGCACAAAGAGCCTGCTTGGGATTCTCTCTCTCTCTCTCTCTCTCTCTTTCTACCTCCCCCACTCAAAATACATAAATAAACATTTTTTTTAAGTGTAAAAAAAAAAGATGATGGGTATAGCCACAGCAAGCAATATATGCAGTGGTATGCCAGTGTGGTGTAATTTTGGGCACTGAGCTGCGCAGGGTGGACAGGTATGAGGATGCGGTCATTCATGGTGGCGGGGGGGATTGGAACCTGGCCGTGGGCCGGGGCAGAGGGGGCTGGCCTGGAGGAAGAGGGGGTAATGAGGGATTTTTTTTTTCTTTAAGTGGAAGGATGTGACACTAGAAAAGAATTTTAGTGTTGTTTGGGCATGCTGATGGGGTAAAAACTTCTTAGAACAAGTAAGGGATTGAATGGCCAGGCTCAGGAGAATGGCTGTTTAGAATATGCCTTGGCAGGGCTGGAGAGTCCGGTGATGCAGAGTGAGGACCATTTTGCTATCAGGTAGGAGGAGTCAGAGGGCTTTCATTTCCCGGAGTATAGGGTGCTGGCGGGGGACCTGAGCCCAGGCCCTGAAGGAGAAATAGGCTGGTCCCAGAGCTGCAGACCATGAGGGCTGACTGAAGTGATGTTGGCAATAAACCTGCCAGGTGGTTCTGTAACCTTGTTGCCAGTGAATTGTAATCATGGTAGAAGTTGAACTTGGAAGTGTATGCAGTTGGATCCTCTTGTCCCTTCACAATCGAGAAAAGGATTGTTATAGGGATTAATTCGGTGGATCCAACTCTTTCAGAAGTGTGGATGGTCAGTGTCCTAGTAGGAAAAGGAAGGTTGGTGGAGATGACCCAGGACTTCTAGGTGGTGGGGCTGAAAGATTTCTCCCTCACAGCAGGTGATGCGAGCTGGAGGGTGGGGTGAGGAGCCTCTGTAGGGGGAGTGTCTACAGTAGAGAGGGGTGGGGGCCTTCGGGGAATGGATGAGTATGTTTACAAGAAACAGACATAGATGCCACCAAGAGGGAAGATGTTGATATGTCCATGTACACTCTTTTCCCTTTTCCTGGCCCAGTGGGTGAATTTTATTTCATTCATTATCAAACTTACTATGTTCCAGGCATTGTGTTAGGCACTTGGGGATACTGAGTTGAATAATGCCCAGTCTCTTCTCTCCAAGAGCTCAGGGTAGTGGGGGTGCGAAAGACACTTTGAAGGATCTGAGACAATGTTGGAACAAATGGAACTTCTCCCGGAAGAGTCTGTGTGAGTTGAATTCTGTTGTGTGGCAGGGTGGACAGTGACTTCAGTGGTCTGTGTGTGTGTATGTGTGTGTGTATGTGCATATGCATGCCTGTGTGTGTGTGTGTGTGTGTGTGTGTGTGTGTGCGCGCGCGCGCGCGTGCATGTTTAGTTGTATTGCTTTGGCTTTTTATTCCTCTTGGAGTCTTGGAAATATGTGCGCTTAAATGTATTTATAAACGTGTTTTGTTTGGGTGCTCTCAGTCTACTGCAACTCAAGCCAAATTTAGTAACTTGATTTATAGCATGAAAATTCCATTACTCAGGCATGCGCTTAGCCCACTGAGTGGCTTGCAGAGCTTTCTGGAGGTAGGTGATTCAGAGGGGCTTGGTGGCTCCAAGTCCTCAGGGGCCCAGGCTCCCTTTCTTACACATTCCTCTGCTAGCTCCTCCATGGCCCAGAGCGACTGCTTGAGTACCAGCCACGTCATCTGAATTCCAGCCTGCAAGAAGGAGGAAGACCCTAAGTGGAATGAGCTCCTTCTTGCAGCACCTGGGTGGCTCAGTTGGTTAAGTGTCTGGCTCTTGGTTTCAGCTCAGGCCATGATCTCACGGATTTGTGAGTTCGAGCTCCATGTCGGGCTCTGTGCTGACAGGGTGGAGCCCGCTTGGGATTCTCCCTCCCTCTCTCTGTCCCTCCCCTGCTTGGGCGTGCTCCCTTAAAATGAATAAATAAACTTAAAAAAAAAAAAGAATGAGCTTCTTCTTCTCAAAGGCCCTTCCTGTAAGTCACATACAGGACTTCTGTCTATATCCCATGGGCCAGCGTGTAGTCACATAGCCACCTTCTGCTACAAACGAGAGTAAGCACTGTGCTGAGGTCACATTGGGAGCCCTCTTAGTGATTACGGGAGGAGAAAACACATCACAGGGGGTATATATGGGAGTTCATCACGAAGGGAAAAAGACCAAGGACTAGAGTTTTACTTCTGAAAACTTGTTTTAGGGCAAGAAAGGGTACAGGGGTAGATGGCTTCACTGGGCTAGTATGTTACAGGAAACATGCCTCATCCTCCCAAGCAGCTCTGAAAGAAGAATCACAGGTATCCTGGAGAGGCCAGGTGGGGAGAACTCTCACGTGACCCCTTAGGGTGCATGTTTTGGGAAAACCGGCAGTGGTATCAAGCCAGAAGCCCCGCCCCTCCCTCCACGTCCACAGTGGCCACTCTGTGCTGTGGATGGCAGTTTGCAGGGCTGCAGCCTCTCACGTGGGCAGCTCCATGGAACGTGTTCCAGAGCGAGGTCTGTTTCTTGATTCGTGATGGCTGACTACCCCAGATGCGCCGGGGTGATGCAGGGGATGCTGGCCCCTTTAAAAAAGCTAGGCGCTCATTTACATTTTTGGGAGGAAGGGAAATGGCCCTGAGGCACGTCCCCCAGTCCATCAAAGGCAAAGATCCAAACTGTAGCCCTCTGTGAACTGGATCCTGCCTGTCCCCAGCCTCATCGTCCCTGGAGGTTTGCATACCTGCAGTGCAGAGCTCCTCCACCCAGCCCTTGTCCAGGGCCGGGGCGGTCCAGGGCAGAGCAGCCTCATCTTTTGTGTCTGTAACAGTCACGTGATGTGTGGCCCGGACTGATGCCCGTTGAACGTTTTCCTGCTTCCGTCAGCTCTTCTTGGCGAACTAAGCTCCTTGGTGCAGTTGGGGCTGCTTCTCACACATCTTTGGGTCCCCAGCTCTGCTGTGCTTGGCACCTGTGGCCGGACCGAGTGCCCTAGACTTGAGGGTCCCTCTGCGTGTCAGTCCTGGCAGGGTTTGCCATGTTTTCACAGCCTCATGGTCTTCACCTACGCGGAAGGTACCTGGAGCGAATTACTAAGCGGGCAAAGACTGGTAAAGGGTAAATTGATCACTTGCTGAGCCCTCGAGAGTCAGCTCATCGAAACATTTAAATTTTAAATGCCCACACTCAGAACTATTTCTCTAGCCATCCAAGTGCCTTGGGTTAGGGAGAGAGAGGAGTTCTTTTAGTTTAGATGCTGCTTTTGCGTCAAGCGGTTTAGTATTGAAGCACTTTTTCTTTATCCATTCGTCCGTTGGTGGACACTGAGGTTGCCCCCGTGTCTTGGCCATTGTGAACAAAGCTGCAGTGAACACGAGGGTGCAGATATCTTTTTAAGTTACACGAGCGTTGGAATGGTGAGTCTCCAAGCTTCTGGTCCGTTTGTTTTAGGCAGTTGTTGTTCTTTTGCCTCTTCTGACGGCCCTGGGATAAGCAAATTTATGTTGAGTCGGGTTAGCTCAGGTTTTTCCTAGGTGCCGTGTGTGAAAGAGAATTTATAAGCTATACTGGGTCTTGTAGCTCTTGCAGAGAAATAGGGAGTTGATGTGATACCTGGGACAAGGCTCTTGAGTCAGCGGCTCTCCCCTGGGGAGGGATCTCCTGGTCTCTTGATTCCAGCCTGTCTTGCATCTGTTTTGCCGGGTCTGTCCTTGTCTTCTTCTTTCTTATTTTATTTTTTTAAATGTTTGTTTATTTTCGAGAGAGAGAGTGAGCGAGCGTGAGTGAGGGGGGGAGGGGTAGAGAGAGCGGGAGAGCATCCGAAGCAGGCTCTGAGCTGACAGCAGAGAGCCCCGCTGCAGGGCTCGAACTCACAAACCATGAGATCATGACTTGAGCTGAAGTCAGATGCTTAACAGACTGAGCCCTCCGGGCGCCCCTCTTGTCCCTTCTTGTTAGCTAGCTGTTTATTGATGTGGAGCTTTATCAAGACTGTTACGGAAAGGTCCTGTATCATGGGGGACGACCCGATCAGGTGGAGGCCCGCGCTGGCTGTGAAAGAATTCACCCGAGGCAGAACCAAGGGGATAGAAGTTTATTGAATACACTCACTGCACAGGAACAGCAGGCAGGACAGCAAAGGAGAGACTGTCTGCCAGGAGACAGTGGTGGGGGGCTGTAGTTACGGGGGAAGGTGAGGAGGTATGGGAACATATGGAATTTTCCTTTCTTCCGTGCTGCATCTGGGTGTAAGTAGCCCATTGATCAGCAAGGGCTTATGGATATTTTGAGGTGGGTCGCCTGATGGGCCTGTTTGTATTCAGCCCAGGGGTCACTGGGGGCCCTTCTACCTTACCCTGGTTTCCACTGTTCAATTAGTTGAGCATATCCCTTCTCTAGGAGTGGCTATGCTGGCTTTAAATACTGTTGTCTTTAAAATAACAAGGTGATCGAGATTTTTTTTTTTTTAATACGGAGCCTCTTAATTGAGCCTTAATTTCCACGGAAGTATTTTTATAAGATTTATAACTGTGTTTAGTTGCTTTGTAATGGTTGCTATGTCAATTTGCATAATGCTGATTATCTAGGCAGTCCAAAGTCATTTGTGGCTATGTCTTCATTACCAGGTAGTAGATATTCTCCCCATTCCGTTGCTGGGGAAATTGAGGCTTCTTATAGAGAAATATTGGACCCATAGAAAGTCAAACCGCAGAGGAAATTACCACCAGGGCTCCCTGGCATTTGTCTTACCTTTTCGCCATTGACTTTATCTGGATGGGCAAGGTCATGCTGGGAACTAATCTACTGGTGATTAGTTGGTTTGAGTTACTCCTTTTAGAAATGGGATCACTGTTTCTCTTTACGTATATGACATGGAAATTCTCATTCACCTAGCTCCCCCGCCGTGAAGGTTAATGAAAAAATGTGAGGTTTGTTAAGCAGTTTGGGAGAATGACAGCATGAGGAATGTTATGTTTTTAATGGTAAACTTGGGCCCTTCCACTGGGCCTCACGGAGGCGGTTTCCAGCTTCCCAAGTGTGGATGACACAGGGCTGATAAATCCCAGTCTACTTCCGTTCTGTCTAACCCAGCCAAGGACTTCTTGCCGAATATTCTCCCACAAACCAGATGTTTTGACATAGCTTGTTACCAAACTGCAATTATTAAATAATAATCTGTATTGTTAAATCTTAACGAAAGACTTTATATCTGCGAGAGATTCCTTCGGAAGGATGTAGTTATTGTTACCACACTAATGTGTTTGAACAGAGACATTTGATGTGCCGAGTGCTGGGCATTTAGGCAAGTGGACACGTTTGGTTGGCCCCTTTGAACTAACCCTGGGAATCTTTGATGTTCCCAGCCACCGGGGACCTCGGTTTAGAAGCTGTTGATGGAGACCCTAGGGCCACTGCTGACCCCAGGGGAGTCCATTATCATTCAGGTTCTGGTTTTCATATTGGTTGGGAAATTTCATATAAAAAAAATCTAGAAAATCATTCTCTTGGGGTTCCCATGGTCTACTTAGAGCTATGACTGGTTCTTTCCCCCAAGGTCAGAGTCATGAGGTCACATGGTGGGGAAATACAGGCATCAACGGGAAGGTGGAGTCAGAGGGGGGGGAAGAGTGACAGCTCTGGAAGCAGAGTGACTTGGGACCAGACCCAGGCTGTTTCTCAGCAGTGTCACTTTAACCTCTCTGATCTCAAGTTTCTTCATCTGCAAAATGGAGGCGATAACCACCTCAGTGGATTATTGTGAGGACTAAATGTGGTAACATTTATAAAAAAGGGCTGTCCTGGGCTAGCACCCAGTAGGCTCTCAATATTATTAAGAACAGAAAGTTACTCATGAAGACCTAAGATTCTTTGGCTGGTGCACCTCCTGTTGAAAGATTGGGTTCTTATATCCTCATATTTTTCTAAGAGTGCACCTCTCTCATGTTCTTTTAGATAGTCCTAATATCTAATAGATAGTTCTTTTAGATAGACCTTCACCCCCCCCCCCCCATCCCTTAGGGAGGGAAGTCTGTTCCTGCCCTTTCCTAGAAGCCTGCAGTTTGCTAAAACCACTGTTGTCACAGACAGCCCCCTGGCAAGATGGCCTTGGAAATCCCTGAGTGCGGGGCGTCCCCCACCGAGTTGGCATTGCCCTAGCTTCACCCATGAGCAGGACTCAGCAGTAGCCCTGCTACCCAGGCTGGGATCGTGGTGTGTGTGTGGGGGTATTCAAGGCACATGTTGGTTGCATGTCAGAAAATCTGCATTTTCTACTCTTGGTTCTTCCATCGGAAGCTGAAGAAAGGTCCTTTTTTACTTGGCTTCATGGCTTGTGAGTTGGAGCTCTTTGGTCCTGCCTTCGTCGGTTTTATTTCCTCAGCTGTTCTGGGTTGCAGTAACTAGTCCCATGTTTGGGGCCTCTTTTGTAAACTCTTTTAAGACCAGGACCATAACTACCCTACGTTGGACATATTGGGTTAAATAAAATGTATTATACCTGTTCCTTTTTGCTTTCTGGCTACTAGAAACATTTAAATTACATATGTGGTTTGTATTGTGTTTCTTTTTTTTCAAGTTTATTTATTTTGAGAGAGAGAGACAGAGTGAGCAAGCTAGCAGGGGAGGAGCAGAGAGAGAGAGAGAGAGAGAGAGAGAGAGAGGGAATCCCAAGCAGGCTCCACATTGTCAGCACAGAGCCTGATGCAGGGCTCGAACTCACAAACCGTGAGATCATGACCTGAGCTGAGATCAAGAATTGCACACTTAACTGACTGAGCCCCCCAGGCGCCCCTGCATTGTGTTTCTATTAGTGCTGGTTACAGCCCTCTCTCTCTGTCCGTTTAGTAAACTGCATGGACCCGCCTGGGTTACATGGCTGGGTTGAGGGTTTGGGGTAGAGGTGGGCGTGAGGTTCTCTGAGTGGCTAGCGTAGACCCCTGTAGTGAGGTGTAGTGAGTTAATGGTGGTCCCCCCCAAAGATTTGTCTACCCCGAACCTGTGAATGTGACTTTATTTGGAGAAAGGGTCTTTGCAGTTGTAATGAAGTTGAGGATCTTGAGAGGATACCATGCTAGATTATCTGGGTGGGCCCTAAGTCTAATGACATTGTCCTTATAAGAGGAGGAGACATAGAGAAGGTCGTGTGAAGACAGGCAGAGGTTGGAGGAACGCCAGGGATTGCCAGCAGCCCCCAGAAGCTAGGAAAGAGGCAGGGATGGATTCTCCTGGAGAGTCTCCAGAAGGAAGCACCCTATCAACACCTCGATTTCGCACTCCTGTCCTCCAGGATTTCGCACTCCTGTCCTCCAGGATTGTTCACATCTGTTGATGTGAACCGCCCAGCTTGTGGTCATCTGTCTCAGAGACCCTGAGAAGCTCACCCATGAGGAGGTCGCACCCCACTGTGTCTGATGGAGGCAGGGGAGGAGTTCCCTGAAGGGACTGGAAGAAACCAGCGCAAAAATGGGCTGGGCTGTTAAGCTGTCGCTGTCACAGACCCCTGCCCCAACCTATAGAATTTATTCTGGATATCAAAAGTGATGGCATATACAAAGTGCCTGCCTTAGTTTCCACAGCGAAGGAAGTTTTCGTTATTACGGTGGAAGGTGCTACGCCATTCTCCTCAACCTTGACGATGAGATGGTGGGTGATTGTACCAGTGATGCTAGTTAGTAGTCTGGAGACCCTTCACATCTAGGCATTTTGTGTGTGCCTTGTGAGGCCATCTGCCAGGTTTTCGGGTTATTTCCCCTATTTATTTTGTTGCATGGGGAAGAAGAGGAGAAGTTTGCTGATTCTGAGGGGTTTTTCCTGCTTGGTGAGAAATCTGGTGTCTTTTTGGTGCTTGCTAAATACTTGAATTGGATCACTCCATTTTGGGGCGAATGGTGTTATTCTCTAGTTTACCTAGAGATTTTGGGCTCCCACCAAAAAGTTTTAGAAAAGGCGCTCTCATATTACTAATTGCAGAATAAACATTTCCAGCCCCATGTGCAGCAGACTTATTTGGCCAGTATTTATGCTGGTGGGGAAGAGAAAGATTATTTGTTGACTGTCTACAGTACCTCCGGCAGTTTTGTGCAATCATTTTAGTTAATTTCTCATGCTAGGCCTGCAAGGTAAGCATTCTTGCCCGATTGATAGATATACTCTCCGGGGGGAAGTGACCTGTCCAGGGACACGTGGTAAGTGGGAAAACTGAGAGTCCCAATCGAGCCAGTCTTGCCTTTTCTCTGAGAAAATGGTGACATGGTAGCGAAATGTGTAGAACAGGTCATCTCGGCTGGTTTGGTTAGGTGGGCGTTGTTGGGGTGGGTTGTGGGTGGCGAGAAAGTCTGTGCCCTCCCCTGGAATCCTCACACTCTGGGAGATTCGGAGGCACCTCTGCATAGCTTATTTTGAAAAATCATTGTTCCTTACTTGATTTCTCCCTCATTCACCCTGTGTCTCTGATTCTGCGGGTCGTCCATTGTGTTTGTCCCTTCAGTTATTAACCTTTAGCATTTTGAGGTTTTCATTTTAGATGAGTCAGGCCATGTAGCAGGCCCCATGGGAGAGCGTGTTTCTGCAGATTCTGTAAGTTGGCCTGCTGAGGTGGTGGGACTTTCTGGAGAATGGGGTGGTAATGCTAAAAGTCACTGGGACCTTTTAGGGGCACCTGGGTGGCTCACTTGGTTAAGAGTCTCTTGGGGCGCCTGGGTGGCTCAGTCGGTTGGAGCATCCGACTCTGGCTCGGGTCGTGATCTCACGGTTTGTGGGTTCGAGCCCCGCGTCGGGCTCTGTGCTGACAGCTCGGAGCCTGGAGTCTGCTTCGGATTCTGTGTCTCCCTCTCTCTCTGCTCCTCCCCCACTCATGCTCTGTCTCTCTCTCAAAAAATAAACATTTAAGAAGAAAAAAAAGAGTCTCTTTTGGCTCAGGTCATGATTTCACAGTTGGTGAGATCAAGCCCCGAGTCAGGCTCTGTGCTGAAAGCTGTGGAGCCTGCTTGGGATTCTCTCTCTGCCCCTCCCCTGCTTGTGTGTGCACCTGCTCTCTCTCTCTCCAAGTAAATAAATTTAAAAAAAAGTCAGTGGGGCCTTTTAGTGCTTGGGCCCCAGTCAGGCTCTGGGTCTTGGAATTTAACCAGCTACTTTATAGTGGTATATGCTCACGCAGAGATGTATGTTAGAGAATGTATTAGTCACGGTAGGACAGCTCTTTGCTGCAGTATGGTTTCCCCAGTAGTTCATTGGTTTAACACATAAAAGCCTGTGCTTCACTTACACAAAGACTCTGGCAGGAATCTACTCATGGTGACTTTGTCCCGGGGTTTGCAGGACTTGTCAGGTGCTGGTTCTTCTGTTCTTTACCCTGAAAGTGATAGGAGTCAGTTTTGTCCACATTCCATTGGCCTACACCGGTCATGTGGCCTGCCTGGCCTGGGAAGTGGGGGGGCAGTAGGGTGATACAGACAGGCCTGGTGGTATAGACAATATAGACGGGGGTGAGTACCACTCTGTGCCACAGAGCGCACAGAGCATGCCTGTTGGTGATGGGTTCACTAACTCCGAGTAAGTCCTCAGGCCCATTTGCTTGAGAAAAAAATGAAGAGTCGGGGCTGTATTTCTGTGAATCTTTTACTGGCTCTTTTCCTCACACCTTCTCAGCACTCAGCAAACGTTGGCTGAGTTGAATGAATGAGACATTTAAAATCTGGGTCCGATGGGCAGTGCTTCTTCCCTTAGACAGAGGTTCAGGGTCCACGCTGATCCAGGATGACCTCTTCTTCACCTGGTTACATCTGCAAGAACCTCTTTACAAATAGGTCCCATTCATAGTTACTGGAGGTCAGAACTTGAACATAGCTTTGTGGGGCAGGGACACACGATTCTACCCTTTACAGTAGTGTAGGTAAAGGATTAACACAATATGCACACATAGTAGGCCCTCATTAAATAATAGTTTCCATTACTCTTCTCAAGACAGTGCTTGGGAAAACCCATATAGACCTTTGAGGTTTATAGTATCAATAAAACGAGAGCATTTTCTGTTGTTTTTGATCACGCATAGCTCTTATTTGCAATATGATGTTCTTCTAGGGCATGTATACGAGATGCCGTGCATCTCAATTACAGAATACGTTTGGCATTTGGATTTTGAGTGACTTTAGCCCAGTGCTGTCGGTTTCCTTCGGGCACTTTTGTCTTGCTTAACGATGCAAAACAGAAAATGCACACCAATGGTTCCCCAAAATGAGGACTCTCGTTATTGCTTCTTTTTTTTTTACCTCTGGGTCCCCAAACTGCAGAAGCTTATTTACTGCAAGGCAATGAGGGCTCTAAATCTCCCGCCTCCATATATTACATTCTGTATTACACTCAAACTTGGTGAAATTAATTGTGGCCAAGGCAGGGGAGACAGGAAAAACCTATAATGGTTTATCATATTTTGCAGGCTTTGTGAGGGCCATAAATTTAAGGCATATAGGAATTGTATTTATTCTTTAGATTTCACAAATTTGTCATGTTCCCTTTCTCTGAGGATGACAAGTTCTTTAAGACAATGGAGTCTCTGGTTTTGAAATAGAAAGAGGGGAACGATGGAGATGTTCTCGGTGTCCCAGATGACCACAGAGTCCTTGCTCTCAAGCTTCGTGAGTTTCATGCCTGTTAATAGTTAAATTATTAATGCAGGTTTGCTAGCGGAGGGAGTTGCTTTTGACCATCGCCTCTCCTCTAGTATCAGCTCTTTTATAGCTGCAGTTGTAGGAGTCAGATTTCATATGGAGCAGTTTATAAATTGAATAGTGTGTGTGTGTGTGTGTGTGTGTGTGTGTGTGTGTGTGTGTGTATTGGAAAGAGCCTGTAGTGGCCTCTCATTGTGTCTTGTGAGTGCCCTTGTGTCTGAAACCTTGCGATGTAGAAATTTACATCTTGGAATTCGATCCAACTTGGAGCTGGCTCAAACAAGGAAATTGACCTAATACTGAATTCTGCTGATAGTTCAGCAGCTTCTGTCAGCAAGGAAATGGCCCCTCTCCCAATCTGTTTGGACAGTGAAGTTGCATATTCCTAGGGTTGAAATTCTCTGAAATGATAGGTTCTTGAAGATTTGCCCCCAGATTCTCTGGTGGCCGCATCAATAAGAATGCAGCTTTGATTTGATGATCTTTATTTTCTTTCCTGAAGCAAAAGTCCATAGAATTGATTAAAAAAAAAAATCTCAGAATGATGTAGTTATCCCTCAGTAACCCTCTAGGCCCCTGGCCTCAAACTTTTTTGATAGTAACCCAAAGAAACACATTTATGTGTGTACACAGACATTTGGACACAGATGGTTCATTGCTGTGTTATTCATGACAGCCCCAAAGTGGTAATTACACTGCTGTCATCCGTGGATGGATGGGTAAATAAATGTATTATACTCATGCCATGGAATATTATACAGCCATAAAAAGGAATGAAGTAATGATACATGTTGTATCATGACCGGACCTTGAGATCATTATACTAAGCGAAAGAAGCGAGACACAAAACACCACATGGCGTATGATTCTGTTTATATGAAGTGTCCAGAATAGGTAAATCCTTGGAGACAGAAAGTAGTTTGGTGGTAGCCCAGGCTTGAGAAGAAATGGAGAGTGAATGCTAATGGGCATGTGGTTTCCTTTTGGGGTGATGAAATGTCCCAAAACCAATGTGGTTATGGTTGTGTAACTCTGAATTTACTAAAAGCCATTAAGTTGGATACTTTTAAGGTAAAAGCATGGGTAAATTGTATGGTATGTGAATTATATCTCAGTCATGCTGTTAAAAATCACATTTATAGGGGCGCCTGGGTGGCTCAGTCAGTTAAGTGTCTGACTTCAGCTCAGGTCATGATCTTGTGCTTTGCAGGTTCAAGTCCCATGTCAGGCTTCTGTTGTCAGCACAGAGCCAGCATCAGATCCTCTCCCCCCCACCCTTCCCCTCCCCTGCTGCATCTCTCTCTCTCTCTCTCTCTCTCTCTCTCTCTCTCTCTCTCTCTCTCAAAAATAAGCATTTAAAAAAAAATCACATTTACATTGCAATCTAGATCATCTATATGAAGCTCAATCAAAACCTACTCTTCTGTGTCTATTACACTCTGATCGACTCCAATCTCTTCCATTCAGTTTCTTTAAAAAGTTGCTGCTGTTTCCCACCAAATTAATTTTCCATAACCTGTACATTGATAGATTCCTCTCCATTTAACAGATGAAAAAACCGAGTCCCAGGGCTTAAGACGTGGGTGCAGGGGTACCCAGTGTATTAATGACCAAGCTGAGACTATAAGCTGAGCCTTCTGATACCCAGGCCCTCTGTGCCAGCCCAGAGGTTGGGTGTTCTTTTTTCAAAGATTAAGCAGAATTTGGGGTTAAAAAAAAGGTACTGGCACTGAATAGCCTCGTTGTAAACACCTTCACGTGGAGTCTGGAGTGGTTAGGAGAGCTCAGGACGCGGAGAGGACTGATTGCATGGTTTTGCCTTGGGCGCAGTATTCAGTGCGCCTACACCCCCCATGGCCACAGCTTATGCGGGGGCGGGGGGCCATCTGTTTAGGTTTCAAGCGAAGATTCTATTTTCTGAGCGTTGTAGGGTAAACACTTGAGAAGTTTCTGGCTGTTATTTAGACTCCCTGGCTTCTAGCCCTTCCGCTTTAAGTAAAATTCGAGGTAGGGATTGATAGAAAATTGAGAAAGTACACACAAGGGATTAGGAGAGAAGGGGAGCTGGTGTGTCCCTACAGCTCTTGAATCAGCTGTTTGGTGCCAGTGAATTGTCAAGGAACACAGCACAGCCTTGGCCAGAGATGCAAAGACGAGAGAATTTTCTCCGGGGAAAGGATGGGGAGGGAGGGGGAGGGCAGAGGTACCAAGAAGGGCCCGGTCACTGTAGGCGCGAACTTCATTCTCTACAGGGTTCATTTCTGAGTCTCTAGGAGCTGATTCAGACCTGCTGTCCCCTCCTGTGGCCCTTGAGAGGCCATTTCGTGGCCAGGGCTGTGTTTTGTTTTTTTTTTAATAAGTTTTGCTCAACATTTGGACAGAACACCGTACCTCCTTGGTTAATTATTTGCGTAAATACTTGCTCCTTCGTCACGGGACCGTCTCCTGGGTTAAAAAGACTCACATGGAAATAAAGGTTTTCTTTAAATTTTTTTAAAAGTGTATTCATTTCTCACAGAGTGCGAGCGGGGGAGGGGCAGAGAGAGAGGGAGACACAGAATCCGAAGCAGGTTCCAGGCTCTGAGCTGTCAGCACAGAGCCTGACCCAGGGCTTGAACTCGCGAACTGTGAGACCATGACCTGAACTGAGGTTGGATTCTTAACCGACTGAGCCACCCAGGCACCGCAAACGTCTTCTTTTCTTCCTCCCCTTATGAATGACATGCTGGTCAAAGGGTCCACCTCAGGAATAGAAAATCCCGTCTGCGGTGAGGGGTCCGAGCTGGAGGTGGGAGGTGGGTGGAGGGGTGGCCCGTCCTTCCACAGGGTTGGCCTCCAGCAGGGCTGTGGTTGCCCCCCTTGGTGCCTAGAAGGGAAATTCTGCCATTGGCTGGGTTTCCTGACTGCGGCCAGAGCCCCCTGTGTGCGTGGCAGTGTGGGTGGAGCTCTGGTTGACCAAGAACCCATGTCCGTCCTTGCCCGATTGAGAAAGCCAGGGGCCAGGTGCGTGACAAAGAGAATCAGAGCAGCAGATGTAAATAATACATAACAAAATAGTAATGATTAACCTTTTTTGGTGTAAAGCCTCTTTCAAACCGTGCCACCTTCTCAGCGGGAGAGGCTAAGAAGCTCCCAGCTCTGGCTGGCCCGCCTCTAGGCCTGGCCCCTCCACGTGCTCCTGTGTAGCCTTGGGAATGTGGTATCACCTCTTTCAAACCTCAGTTTCCTCATCTAGCACGCTGGGACAGTCATATGCTTGCCTGGAGGGATGACAGCCGACTGGCATCAGGTGAAACATGACAGCGCATAGCCTACAGAATGGCCCCTATTCCGTGCTCCAAAATGATGGCTATTTTTATGAGTAGGCAGCACCTTTCCTTATTCCCATTCAACAGATTGGGATGCTGACGCACAAGTAGGTTGTACGGCTGGCTCGAGGTAGTTGGAGCCTGTCCGACCTTAGACCTCTTTTTTTTTTTTTTTACCCATGTTGTCCTTGTGAGTCATCTGATGAATGGCTGTAGGTGTTGAGCTTAGGGAAGACACCAGGGCGGTGGGCGGGGGTCTGTGCTGCTTATTCAGATTTCTGGTCTGCCCAGAGGGAGTTGACTCTCCCAGGTGACCTCAAGGATGTGCACTGCACACGGCCCGTAGGAGTGGACCTGTGTCCCTCCCTTCCCTCTTCCTCTGTTCCGGGCATTGCTGAGGCTGAGGTGTTTTCCGCTGCCCTTTTGAACTGAAGGACTCAGCTGACTTCTGGTTGTGCAAATTCCTTTGTCTTCCAGTTTCAGTATGCGTGTGCCTTCTGTTCGTTTTGTCTGTCGGAGATTGTAATCTGTCGTGGCAGATAAAGGCCCTTTCCTTCCCTCCCTCCCTCTTCTTTGATGCTGGCACATTCCTCGCGGCTAATAAGTATTGGATGCTCCCAAGAAACAGAATAAACACATTTAATACTGGATTGATTCTCTGAGGCCTTCCCGCCCCGTCTCCTCTGGGCCGGAGCATACTCACTCTTTGTCAGTCTTGCGCGCTCAACTGTGCGAGGCTTAGAGCCTGTTGGGCAAGATGATTAAAAACAAAACAAAACAAAAAAACCCATCCCGGAATGAACCTCTGGAGACGATTACCCTGGGTTCCCTTGGAAGATACCCTGTGTGGTTCCAGGGTGGTGGAAGACGGGAGTCCCGGGTGCGTGGTTTGTTTGCGAAGGCTGCCGCGCTCAGAGTGGGGCCTCGGTCTCATGGCTCGAGGAATCCCGCGGCCTCTGGGTGGTAGTAGTAAAAGCAGTTTAAAGCAGGCTCATTACTGGACCAGTTATTGCTTTTGTTCAGAATGGCCCATCTAAGTCAGGCCCTATTAAATACAGCAATTTAACTGACACTTAGCGTCTTTAAGGAGATAAATTATCCTTTGGCCTGGTCACCTCCACTTTGAAATCTGATCATTGGTACGGGCCCTGGGAGAGTAGTTCAGGCGGATGTGTTTGCTCACGGAAGCCACATTTCAGTCATTTGTTCAGGACACATTTACTGAGGACCTACTCTGTACCTGATACCCCTGTAAAGCCTGGCTATGTGACGTGGGCCCTGCTTTTAAGGTGCTCACGGCTTTTGTTCGGGCATGAAACATGGAGTGAGCACCTACTGTGTGCAGAGCCCCATGCCTGGCGTTGTGCAGGAGACTGAATAACGGCGGCAGGTGCGTACCGGTGGGGCCCTTACCTTTTGTGCTGAGGGCTGCCGTGGAGTCAGTTAACTGGGCACAGCCTGGAACCGAGTGTGCGTTGTGAGAGAGGTGCAGCAAGTGCCGTGAGGGTGGAGGAAGGAGCCGGTCGTTCTGTGGGCTGGAGAGAGGAAAGCTTTATGGCAGAGGTGACATCTGTTGATCTTTGAAAGAGGGCCTCTCTGATGAGAGGAGCTTAAAGCAGGGCTCCTTCTCTAGGACATAGACTGGAGCCAGCAGCCTCCTCAGGCTGAGGCTGCGCCTTTGCCCATGTCTCTTGACAACTGCATGGACACTCCTGGGTGTTCTCGTTTGCGTGCCTCTTTGCACACCTGCCATGTTCTCACCCTCCCCACCCCTGCCTCCAGGCTTCAGTGCACACCATCCCAGCCCCGTCTCCCTCAGTCTCTTCCCGCTCAGCTCCCGTGTCTCGCTGACCCACTTGTGCCCTAATCCTAAAAACCCTAAGGGAGGAATTTGGGCCGCCTGTCCATGTTTTCTGGCCACGCCCTGCATGCCGCTGGCGCCTGGCAATCCCATCTTGGATTCAGGCTTGCCTGGCTCAGGCAGCAGTAGTCAGGGTCGGGCACAAATGACTATGGTGACCGGCTCATCATGCGCCCTGGGCACGGCAACATCCAAGAAAGGTGGGTTATGTGTCCTTTGGGTCCAGCATTGTCGCCCGAGAGAAGATCTCTGCAAGTGCCTGTGGAGATGTATGTGAGACTGTTCACTGCAGCTCTGTTGGCAGTAGTGAAACATTGGAGAAAGTCTTGTTGACCATTTAAGGAGACTGAGTAAATAAATGGCGGTGCCATCACAAACTGGAGTGCTATCCAGCGACTACAATGGATAGACCAGATCTTCACATGCTGATATGGATAAATCTCTAAAGAAATTTCGAGTGGGAAAGAGGAAAGATCTATATGGTATGTGCCACTTGAGTTTATTTTAAAACTAGAAAAACTGTATGTCTGTCTACCCAAGTAGTATCTATATATCTGTATATAGTGAGTGTATGTACGTGCAAAAGTATATATGCACATGCATCTATATGTTATATATGGCTGTATATATACATATATAACATACATATGAAACGTGCACATACAATTGAATTATGCGTGTGTTGTGAAAGTAGTAAACAGAAGATACACACCGGGATTGTATTTACCTCTGGGATGACAGGGTGGGAGGGGCCTCTTAACCATCCATCTCACTAGTGTTTTGTTCCTTAAGCAAGATGAAATACGGCAGAATATTAGCATTTGTGAATTTGGTGCTCTGGGTACATGAGTCTACTATGTTAAAATCCCTATTTCTTCATATGTTTGAAATATTTCATATCGTTAAACAGTATGTTTACAGAACAGGCGATTGATTATGTGGGATGTCTGGGACATAGCTTGTGAGGAGGAATGTTCTGGATGAAACACGTAGAAAGGTAGGTGGAACCTCGGTCATGCAGGCTCCGAGGCTTGCAGCCAGTGAGGTTCTGGATGTAGGAGTTGGGGAGACTTGACGTGCAGACAGTGACGTGATAGGTCTTCAGCGTGAAGAGTCGCTGTGGGGGAAAGAGCCCGGGGGCCCAGAGTTCGGGTATGAAGTGGTCCAGGCAGAGTGGGTCAAGGCCAGACACAGGAAGGAAGGGGAGGATGAATCTGAGAGCCCTGAGGTGAAGCAGCAGGACCTGGTGAAGTCAGGATGTGATGACCACATTCTAGTGGAGCCCTGGCCACTCCAAGGGAGGATTGGCCGTGGAAGCGGTACAACTGGTTTAACCCGACCCCGGGGCTGAGGGTTGTAGCAGGTCATCGGTACTTCCTCTGTCAGGAAAAGTGCGAGGAAAAGCAGGTGCTGGAAGAGAGCTTGGAGAAAACAATGGCTCTGAGGAGAAGGCGGCCGTCTCCCAGAGTCTGGTCAGGAATGGAGTCTATAACGTTTTGTGATTTGAGTGTCATGTGGACGTGTGCTCAAAATGGAAAGTACCTACTGTATCTCCCAAGTCACACACTCGATGTCACTCACTACAGAAATGTCCTGTGGAGGAATTCTTTAAATAATAGGCTCCGTTTCTACATTACTGTGCACTGTCTTTATAAAAAAAAAAATCTTTTAATTGAATTATTAGGTGGAAATGGTCTCTGGGAAGTCAAAGTGCCACCTGCTTTGTATGACATTTGGGTTCTGTAATGGTCTCTGTCCCCATGAAAATTGTGAAAAATATCTCAGTGGGACTTCCAAAAAAAGAACAAAAAAGAAGTAAGATTGTGGAAAATAACTTTTATTGCTATCGTTCCTGTTATTTCTTGCTGAAAATTCAGTTAACTGGAACGAAGAAAATAAAAATCATCAGTGAATCCTACTGTTCAGAAAGAAACTGGCATAGGGGCGCCTGGGTGGCGCAGTCGGTTAAGCGTCCGACTTCAGCCAGGTCACGATCTCGCGGTCCGTGGGTTCGAGCCCCGCGTCGGGCTCTGGGCTGATGGCTCAGAGCCTGGAGCCTGTTTCCGATTCTGTGTCTCCCTCTCTCTCTGCCCCTCCCCCGTTCATGCTCTGTCTCTCTCTGTCCCAAAAATAAATAAACGTTGAAAAAAAAAAATTAAAAAAAAAAAAAAAAAGAAAGAAACTGGCATATCCTTCTTTACGTGTGTGTGTGCGTATGTAGTTTTTATACTTTCTGTTTCCATCTTAAATGTGCTGAAGATTTTTCTATTTATTAAAACATTTCTATTTTATTTTTTATATTTTTAACATTTATTTACTTAGAGAGAGAGAGAGAAAAGAGAGTGCACATGTGTGAGTGGGGGCGGGGCAGAGAGGGAGAGAGAGAATCCCACGCAGGCTCCACACTGTCAGCTCAGAGCCCGATGCGGGGCTTGATCTCACGAATGGCAAGATCATGACCTGAGCCGAAATCAAGAGTTGGATGGACGCTTAACCAACTGAGCCACCCAGGCACCCCAAAACATTTCTATTTTAGTGTATCCTCAGTCTTCTCTACCCCAACTCTATCGTTCAGAATAATTCTTATCAGCTTCATTTCTGTGGTCTGTATTAGGAAAACAGTAGGCTTCTTCGTTATTTGCCTCCCAACTCAGGATGGTTATTCTAGCAAGAATTGATTGTTTGGAACCCCACGGCGCCCCTCTTGACTGGGCTGCCTTTCCTTGAGGGAGAATGCTTCCACAGCCCTGCCCCCAGTACTTCTAAGCCTGTTGTAATGGCTGCATTGAATTCCGTCCAATAGATGTTCCATAATTTATTGCTCTAATTTTGGGCATTTGTGTTGTTTCCAAGTTTGTGTTTATTTTAAACATCGTCGTGGATAGCATATTTGTAGCTATTATTTGTGCACATCTAGTCATTTTGGTAGATTAAAAACAATTCCCAGAATTTCCACATCCATTTGTGGCCCTCAGCATTGAATGGGCACAAGTAGACACAGGCGCCTTAGACCAGGTCCTACGGGCAGGGTCCCAGAGCTTCCTGCCTTGTGCATATGTTGTCACTGTCTTCCTGTGTCATCCTTATCATTCATGCTGTTAACAACGAGAGTCATAGCTGGTACCGTGTTATTCTGTTAGTGCTACTGCCTGGACCAGAGAGGAGCACGTGAGGTCGTTTCACTGAGCTCCATGGATGCCCTCAGTTAGCATCATCTGCTGCTGCCCCCTCACCCCCTTTTTTAAACCTCTTGGCTCTTTGTCTTAGCACCCACCCTGGGTCACAGTGGGTCTTCCCAATCCAGACTGGGGAGGGCCCCCCAGAATGCCACCTAGCTGTAGGATGGTTAAGTCTCAGCTCACAGAAAGGGCCCCAGGCGTCCAGAACTGTGGCTCTAGATAAATGGCTTTGAAATGATTTTTATCTTTGCCTTTTTAGGTGGGTCAAGGGCCCCTGTGGTGCACCAACCCCACTGCTTCCCACTTTTTATAGAAAAGAATTAGAGAGGGACCACCTAAGCGATAAGGTAGTATTTATACACCCGAATCTCACGGTCATCCTACAAGTTTATTAAGGTAAGGGCAGCCATTGTGCATACCAGTGTGTCAGCTTTACTCATTAGGCTTCTGGTAGAAAGTAATCTTGCACGTGTTATTAGGTTACCATACACATTTTTGTTAGGTAAAGCCATACACATTTCCAATTACGACAAAGAATGTGCAATTTCCTGGAGTCAGGATTGAGGTCATAACCTTGAGTGCTCAGGAATTCCAGGTTTAATTAATCCACCAAATGATGATTACTAAGAGGAAATGTCCTATCAATATTAACTGCGACAAGACGGCGGTCTGGCTGTGACACGTCACTCTTGTCAAGCCCTTAAATCTTAACTTATCTGGTGGGTCCAGGCAGTGTCTCTCATAGGGGTGAGTGCGTCCCCTCTGGAAGCCAGCCACGCTGACTTCGGTCCCGCCTTCTCCGTAAGTGCACACTGTACACGAATCTTACGGAACTTACTGGGTTGCTTTTCCCCAGCACTACCTGTGTTTTCTGAGCCTTGCTTCCCTGCTCCAGTGAAATCCCTTCGGTCAGGGGACCCGTGAGCTTTTTCCAAGCGAGGTGGTGTCAGAGAGATTTCATTTTACAGTAAAAAGAGTCCTTCTTTGTCAGGCTTCTTGGAAGGAATGGGCTGTTTTCAGCGCCTTTGCCCTTCTTCTGAGAAGTCACACTCCAGGGAGGGAGCCATTATCTTAGTTCAGCTCAGATCACATTGCCTTCCTTTGGACTGGAGAGCGGAGGACCCTTGATTGTAGCCCCGTGGCATTGTAGCCATCGAGAAAGAGCTCATTCTAATAAAGCAGAAGGAGAAATGCATGCATGCCAACAAACTTGAACAAAAACCAGCCACGGGTGTCTACTACAGCTGTGACTTGAGAACGGCCAGCTCACTCCTCCTCCCGCTGGAAGTGTGGGCTCAGGGACCTTGTGGGCAGGCAGTACCATTTGATGTTCTTCCTCTGGCTGCAGCAGTTTGGTCCTTTTTCTCCCTGAATCACGTAGGCTGCATCGTTATCAGGTTTATGGTGAACTCACAGATGAGGATCTTAGGTTAGAGGGAAAAGTCTTGAATTTAGGAGCTATGTAGAGGGGTTAAATTTTTGGCTCTGCTACTTATGAGCTGGATGATCTTGACTTTTCCCGGCCTTGGTTTCTCATGGGTGCAAGTCGAGGGAAGGGGACACCCCCCAGAGTTGTTCTGAGAATTAAGTGGAACAGCCACCGTGGAGACAGCGAGCTCTGTGGCCAGGACGTGGGAGGCACTGAATGACTGGGTGGTGTTTTCTCCTTCTCCCCAGAGTCCCGATGAGCATCTGCGGTGGCTGTTGGGTTGAAGAGCATGAGTTGGAGGGTCACACAGTCCTGGTTCCACTACTCTCTGATTATGTCACCTTGGGCAAGGTATTTAACTTTCCAAACCTCTGTAAAGGAAAGCCAACTTTGCCTCCTCTGTAAAGTTGGCAGTAGTTCCTTCCTGCCCCGTGTGGCTGGGATCAGTGAAAATGCAGGTTTTGTGTACTCTGTTCAGTGCCTGGCACATAGGCAGTGCTCTGTTACACGGGGTGAAATCCGATGGGCTCACGCCCGCGGATCCAGACCTCACTTCTGGCTGTATCGGCCCTGTTGCACCTGATGCCTGTTCTCCTTGCAGGAAAAGCAGCCCTTGTGTTGCAAGCAGAACGAAGCCGCTGCTCTTAAATCACCACGCTGCTCAGTTTTCAGCCCTATGGGCCCCCTATTTGTGTCTTGTTTCGGGTCAGTCCATTTTCAGCTCCACACAGTGGGCTTCAGTCACTCCCTCTCAATCTGCAGGGAGAAAGTTAACAATTCCGATTCCAAGAGCTTTGGAAAAGTCTCACCTCCCCGGCAGGCATTACTTATTTATGCTTTAATCTTCGTAGATTGCTCGGAGTTGCTCTCAAGCTGTCCCGAAAGCCCCCAGTAAGCGGAAGTAGTGCATGCACCCAGAGTAATTAATGCACTTTCTACTAGAGACGGAACGTGTAATTTGCAGGAATGTGTGTCAAGACCCACCCTGCTAAATTTATACCCTGTAATTTGCAACGTTAGCTGGCACCAAATCGGCAGATTGGTGAGTCTAGCCTACCTGCTTTGCAATTATATCTGCTGGCTGGTGTTGCAGGATTGAGTAACTGGAGATCTCAATCATTTAAGTAAATTAGAACCGGCTCCTGGGACCCATCTGAGATCACCCTCAGGTACAGGAGGCTGGTTAATGATGTTTTCCTTTGTACCAGCTTGAGAGGCTCTGATGAGGGCGAGGAAGGGAAGAGTCTAAGACAAGTCTTTGGGCTTCTGTGGGTGTGGGCGGACCATAGGCCGTGGGAAGGCCTTTCCTCAGGAGCCCCCCCCCCCCCCGCAACCCCCCCCCCTGCCACGCCACGGGCCTCTGGAAAAGAAAAACACAAAACTAATATAACAGAAATGGTTTTATGGTCTGTTTTATGAGCTGTATCAGCCCTAATAATCGGCTCTGGGGAGATTCTTGTTAGTTCTTAAAACTGGAAGTCACTTTGCAGCCTCTGCAGACCAGTGATTTTTGTAAAACCCTCGTAAATTTTCTTTTTTGGGAAGACTTGCAGGAGAATCTTCTAGGCTGACGTGCAGGCTTCTTGTTCTGTGGGGTGCTAGGAGGAGGGCGTGAGCCGGCTGGGTTTTCCCGTGGTTATGTTTTTGTGGCCGGATGAAAGAGTCCGGCAGAAGACAAAATGAATTGTAGGCAGACTCAGCCCTGGTATAAAGCCCAGATCCTCAATTACTTCATGTGACCTTGGGCAGATATTTAACCTCCCTGAGCAGCCTTTCCGCATTTGTGGAATGGAGCTAATGATTCCTTTGATTAAAGCTGTTATAAATATTAGATGTTTGTAAAGGCATCTGGCACATGGAGAACACTCAATAAATGGTAATTATCATCAGTGCCATTTATATTTGGGGAGGGCATATCATTTATCAGTTGTAAAGAACGCTTGGCTACACAGGCAAGGCAGACTTGGGTAGACAAATTGGGTGGAATCTTTATTCTTTCAAAAAGCCATTTGTGGATACACCCTGAGGTCTGAAAATGTGGGTTGGCGCTATTTGGTGCTGTCGATGGGAGTGGGCTTGTTGCTAAAGAAAAGCCTCCCTCATCCCGATTCCAGGGCTCATCTCTGAAGAGCGTGGGATTCCCGTTTGACCTTGGGACCTCCTCAGGGCTTGAAAAGTATAAGGAGGAATGTAGAAGCTGGAGAGAGAGAGATTCTTTCCCCCAGGAGCTGGTTGAGCTCAGGAACGGGAACTTTGCACGCTCTTACTGCGAGATTGGGTTTGCACATACACGGACAATTCTGTGGGTCCCCCCACCCGGTGGGGTGAGAAATGTGGGGTGAATATGTTCCGTGTGTGCACACGCATGCATGTGGCGCTCGTGTCTGGTGGGTGTGCACGTGTGTGCCCGGGTCTGCTCCTAAACATTTATGGGCTGGTGGCCTGCAGCTGGGAAAGGCCTGGGTTTAACTGGCTCAATATTAATAAACATGTTCCAGAGCATTGAAGCCTTTGCTTCGTCTTTGTAAGAAATGAATCCCTTCTCACTCATTGCGCTTCCGCGGGAGACCGTGCTGGGCGCAGAAGTACTGCTTTATTTTCCTTGTAGGCTTTCCAGCTTGGACTCCTGTGTCCACCGAGGCCTTGTTTTTAAAAACATGTTTTTACAGCAGAACTACAACTATGGAGATGACAGCGGTTTCTTACCACTTTGATTATGAAAGTACTGGATGTGGTGATTTTATTTCTGTCAATCGACCATTCTCTCACCGGTCCATTTCTCTCCTCATGGGGCTGTGCCAGATATCTCCTTCCGTTGTATTTGTTTCTGCCTTCTCCAGAAGTCTGAGATCGACGCCTAAGCACACACCTCCGCTTTCCTCCTCCTTCCTGGTGCCCAGTGAAACGGATCTCGCACCGTTCTAACGCCCGTGCTTTTCCCACATGCCTTTCCACCTTTTTCTTCCTGGAACTTCCCTGGAGAGCTCATTTCTGTGTCTTGGCATCACATCCCAGGATCCACATCCCCTTTCTGCTCTGAGACTGACCTTTTCTTTTAATTCAAATCAAATGTTTCCAGACCACAGTTTAAGTCCCCCCGGCTTGGGAACAGTCCTGCTCAGCAAGCCCTATGATGAATTCTTTTTGCGGGATTTGGTGTGGACTTTCGTGGTCACTTGGCTGAAGTGAAGGCGAAGAGGAAAGTGTAGGCAGTTTTCACTCCCCTACCTGAAAAATCAGTTTCCGTTAGAACAGAGATGGATTCTGCCCCCTGCCAAAGGGTTCTGTCAGAAGGGGTTAAGGTGGATCGGAGGATGAAATGGAGCTCTTTGGAAAGAACGGATCTCCCGCCCCCATTATAACACCTGAGTGTATCCTTATGAGCCGGTTTGGTGCCTGCTCAAATGCAAATGGATTTGTTCCGTTATTGGTTTGCTTACGGAACGTAGCAGAAATGTAATCCACGCAGAAAATGCTATGAGTCACTCCATCTCCTGCACACGCTTCTTTTATTATTATTATTGCGGAAAGGAGCACATCGAAAGGCAGGTCTAGGGAAACACAGTTTCGAGAAGCTTATTTGATTTGTCTTAAGAAGCAGTTATTTCCCTGAAATTAGCAACCAGTAGGAGGAATTTTCCAGCTCTGCCCACCTAGCCGCCTGTTACTGTCTGAGTCTCCTCCTTGCCTCCCCCCCCCCCCTTTTCTGCGTTTGTTGCCTTTGAGGTTTTGCAGACATGAAGGACACTGGTCAGAATTGTGTCCAGGGTGCACCGAACATTCCACCAGCATAGGAGTTTGAAGCATGTCTTGTACTTGGGTGTGTTTGTGTCCGGGTTATCCAAATGCTCAAATTTGAAGCCCAGTGTAACGTCCATTACTGCTTATTACATTTTGGGATTGCCTGCCCCATGCGCCAGTGGTGCAGGCTGAGGAAATGCAAACAAAGTGCACCATTAGCCTGAGCAAAACATATAACTAGGACAGCAGATCAGCTGCCAAAACTACCATCTGCTGTTTTCTAAAGCCAAAGATTGATGACTTGGGTTGTCTCCTCCTTCAGCAAATAGTCCAAGAGACTCGATGTATTTATTTATTTAACTTTGACCAGCCTTTCGTGATATTTCTTGTTAGAAGGTGGACTGTATATTGGAGTTAGCAGAGTAAGGCCCAACTCTTTGATTCACAGCTAGATGCCTACAAATTTCCAGTAGCTTCCCAGCTGCATTTTCTTACTACTCCCCTAGCCCGGTGTCTGTTTAGGTAGAGCCACCAGGTTAACCTACACGAAGTATTTATTACTCGGTCCATGTCACTCCTCTGCTCAAGAACTGTTGCTCTTGGAGCGCCTGGCTGGCTCATCAGTAGAGCATGAGGCTTGTGATCTTGGGGTGGTGAGTTCCAGCCCCACCTTGGATAGAGAGATTACTCAATGATAGTTCAAAACAAAAACCAAAAAACTGTTGCTGCTGGTTTCTCATTGTTGGCAAAGTGAAGTCTACACTCCACAGCCTGGCTTTTAAAGCTTTTCTCAGCCTTCTGTCCCTTGTTCTCTTCGTTAATGTTTTCCTGCCTCTGCTTAGCTTAACTTTTTTTTTTTTTTAACATTTATTTATTTTTGAGACAGAGAGAGACAGAGCATGAACAGGGGACGGTCAGAGAGAGAGGGAGACACAGAATCCGAAGCAGGCTCCAGGCTCTGAGCTGTCAGCACAGAGCCCGATACGGGGCTCGAACCCACGAACTGTGAGATCATGACCTGAGCTAAGTCGGATGCTTAACCAACTGAGCCACCCAGATGCTCCTGCTTAGCTTAACATTTTATCTAGAATGCAAGTCTACATCTTACTCACCCTGCAAAGCCAGCCTGGTTGAAAACTGTGCTGTGAAGCATTCCATGATACTTCCCTGAAAGAAATTTTTCCCTCCTTAGTGATTCCTATATCCCATTTTGTACTCCTTTTTGATGGCATTTATGACCTCAGGTTTTATAATTATAGCCATGTAGGTGCATATTCCTCTCTTCTGGTCAAACTGTAGGCTTTGAAAGTGCTCAGATCTTGTATTTGTCATAATCTGAAGGACATCAGGTGCTCAGTCAGTTCTTTCTGGGTCATTGAATGAATGCTTACCACAAAACAGAGCACGCGGAGGTAATGGGTCGATTTAAATATAAGGATCTTGTTTCGTGGACCCAGTGCAGTGGCACACTGTCATTGTCCAAGAGAACGTTAGCTCAAGTGGTTTGGCAGTGGGAACGCAGCAGTTGCCCAGTTTCGGATTGGATGGGTCTCCCACACTTCGGGTACATAATTGTTAGGATTTGTGCGTCAGAGTCCCGCTATTCCAATAACACTCGATTTGTGACTTTGAAAGGTGGTCCGTTTGTGCTGTCGTGGGAACACGACGGTGGTGGAGGGAGGAGTGTTTTGGGAAGCCAGATGGACCTTGATCTGCATCCCAGTGCTCACTGACTGTTTTGTCCTCTTGAACCTCGGTTTTTCCATCTGTAAAATGGGCATAAAATCTAGTCAGTAGGGATGCAGTGTGGATTGAATAACATGCATGAAACACCAGCACAGGCTCCAACACATAGTGGGTATGACGTAATGTAGGGATTATTTCTAAGAGAAGGGTGGCCTGTCACCAGCACTTGTTAGTGAGTGATCATGGTCTGCTTATCTGTGGTTGAAGACAGTGGAGAGAGTCAGAGCCATTTTTAACTTGAAATGTCTGAAATTGCTTTTTTTGTTGCTACTGTCCTTGAAGGTGGTTTCTTCCTGTTGATTTTAATCAGCACATTTAGATTTCCTCCCATCTATATTCTAAGTAATTGGAGGTTAGGAATTCTGAGTACTCTGTCTCTATCAAACATGTGAATGTCTGGGAATTTTTGAAACTGGAAAAAACTGGACGGAAAAGGTAGGAACAAACAAACTGTGGTGCTTGGGGAGCAGAGAATGGAAATTCATGGAACGTTTGAAATCCTGTTTCTCCCTTATAAATTCTGAAGTTACTTGTTAATTCTGAACCATAAAAAGATCTGCTGTGTATAAATTGGCTTGCCCATCGTTGATTATATTTGGTATATGTAGGGCTAGAAATGCTGTTCTTGTTTATTTGTATGGAATTTTGAGAAATAACTTGTCTTGTTCCTGGGCTTTCTTGTCTCTTGTTCTTTAAGAAGTACCGAGGATAGGGGCCCATGGGTGGCTCATTTGGTTAAGCACCTGACTCTTGGTTTCAGCTCAGGTCATGATCTCGCGGTTTGTGGGTTTGAGCCCCAGGTCTGGCTCTACACTGGCAGTGCAGAGCCTGCTTGGGATTCTCTCTCTCCCTTTCTCTCTGCCCCTCCACTGCTTGGTCACTACTTTCTCTCTCAAAGTAAATAAATAAACTTAAAAAAAAAAGTGAGGACAGCGCCTGATGCACAGGAGTCTGGTTAAAGCAGACGTTTTCCTGAAAGTATGTGCTTGCTAGCAGGGCCCCTCAGCCTCTTGGCAGCTTGCTTATGACGGGGACTTTGAAGGATGGGCATCTTTTCCTTTGGATGGTGTTTTATGGAGTCGATTCCCTTCTCTCCTCCTCACAGGTGCTTGTAACCCCCAAGGGAGTGTGTTCGAGGCTTTCCCTTCTGTTGAGGAGTTGGGGTGGTGGTTCCTGCCTCTCACTGACCAGCTTTGCTGACACCCCTGAGGCTGGACGGTCCATGGCCCAGCTCCTCGTGTTTATGTGCTGTGTGCTAGGATCTAGAAGGCACCAGAAGACAGTTGATCAAGTCCGGCTTTGCTAGCACCCTCCCTTTCCCCTGCTTTAATAAAGAAACCTTTTTTTTTTTTTTTTTTTTTTTTTAAGTCTTCAGTTGGTTCTTTCTTTTTCAGGCTTTCCTGTGTGATTTTTGGATCTGTGGTTGCTGCTCTCAACTGTGGGTCTGTGATTCTTGGGCCCGGTGAGCGCAGCCTGAGGTGTCCCTTGCCCACCTGACCACCCGCCTCGTTCCCAGGCTGAGCTTTGAGCCGGTCTTTCTGTGTTTACACAAGTTTGGGATTTTTCCTGGGATGCGGGAGGTGTCGGGAGATTGAGTTCTCCTGGCCAAAGTTTGAACAGAAGCTGTTTGATCTGAGAGAGAGAGAGAGAGAGAGAGACAGACAGACAGACAGACAGACAGACAGAGGGGTGGTGGACAGAAACGTAATGTATCTGTGTGGGGAACACAATGTAGGGTATTAACCAAGCTGGCCTTGAATGAAAATGCGGTAGCAGCATCACATAAAATGAGGGTCCCAGTCATGCCAGACAAGTCCAAGTTGCTGGAAGGATGCAATATGCAGGCATATGGGCTGGTACCCCAGTAGTGTCTTCAAATCAGAGACTGCCCTTGGCTGCGGTGGTGGTCCTCGCCCGCTCCTTGCTTCCCTGCTATGCCCTCCAGAGGTGACAGTCACCTTGCTGTGAGCGACAACCAGCTGTACTTTGCTTGAGCTGAGGCTTTTCTCCCTGAACATCTGGGCAGTGGTGGTGACTTGGCAGGTGTCTTTTTGAAAGGGTGATTGTAGCAAGGGAGGGAGGGTCGGAGGGAGGGAGGGAGAGAGAGAGAGAGAAAGAAAGCCAGGCTCAGACTTCTCACTTGGCCTCACGCAGAGACCAGCATTCAGTTGCCCAATTTGTGGGTTCGTCGAATGTAAATCATTCTGGATCCCTTTTCTCTCCCTCTAGTTTTCTATAGTCCTTTTCGTCAAAAGACAAAACAAAAGAGGGGGGACCCCCAAACTGACCACCTGGAGAAGTTCATTGAGACCCCAAGTATCGCTGATAATCCACGAATAACCCAGGGGGTTTTGGGGAGTGAGGGCAGAGGTAACTGGAGATAGTATTGACTTACAGGAGGAGAGCCACACCCTGCTTCAGACTCTTTTTGGATTGAGAGCTGGAGTAGCCAGGCAGACTTTCTGGATGCTTCCTGGAGGCTCATTCTTCAAATGGGGTTAGTAGACAGGACCACAGAGCCTTGTGCCAGGCCTGAGAAGTTTGCATGCTTGGGGTTTATCCGGGTGGGGCTGCTGCCATTTTGGGCATTGGAGGAAAGGAGTGGGACTGTTTTGATAGTAGGAGAAAATGAGCAAATCAATTAAAAATAAATGCTGGACATTCCATGCCCCACTGCTCACACCGCCAGTCCCCTGCCCGTCACCACATCGTGGCACTGGGGACTATTGGACTTGGCGTGACTTTGACCAGTACATTTGTTTGTGGCTGGGGCTGCAGGAAAGAAAGGAGGGAGTCAACCCGTAATGGACAGAGGCAGTCAGTGCCTGTGAGCTAGCTTCCCACTAGAAAGGTTTTCTTTTATTATTTAAGTAACCTTTTTATCGAAATTTAACATGCGTACTGAAAAGTGCACAGATGTTAAGTGGGGAGCTCCGTGAATTTGCATAAAGTAATCACACGGGGAGTCAGTGCTCTCAGGTCAGGAAATAGAGCATCGCCAACACCCCCAGGACCCCCACCGCATCGCCGCCTGGTCCTCCCACGCCTCTTCTTGACTTCCAACATCATAGATTACTTTCGCCCGGTTTTGCGCCGGCAAGACTAAGAGCGTCTGGCTCCTTTCTGCTCACTGTTAAAAACATCTGATTTCCGTCCCCTTTCCAAGGAGGCGGGTTGTGGGACGACCCTCCACCCACTTGGGTTGGGAGGACAACTCCGGATCCTTGGCGAACAGACATCCCGCCAGCCTTGGGCTCCTGGGTCTGGCTCTCCTGCTGCAGGCGCCCTTGGATGAGCTCTTCTGTCTTCCAGCAGAAAGTGTGGCCTCAAGCCACCTGGAAGGTCCAGTAGCGGGAAGCGGGAGTCCCGAGCGAGCTATAATTGTGGGCTCACATTGAGCACAAGCTCGCCTTGGAGAGACACGCTGCATTCCTCACAGACGACAGATTAATTTGTATCCCTTGAATCCGAGTCAGAGCTCGGAGGACTGGCACGCAGGCCAGCGACCGACCTACCATGGGGCCCCTGGTGTGGGAGGAAAGGGCAACGTGTGGCTGGGGGAAGGTGGCTCAGCAGCTCTCCTGTGGGGTGGGTTTGTGTTGGAAAACTGAATCAAAGGGAATAAAGCCCTTGGGTAATTTCCCAGAGTAACTCATTAAGAAAGCAATCCGTAGGTTTCTCCAAATGATTCCCTATTCTTTCGTTCATTCGTTCGTTCATTCATTCATTTTAGTTTGGGCCAATGTTTGGGGCTTTTAGTTTCATAATTATGTAAAAGGGCTCTCACCCAACTTGCTTCTCTGAAGTTTCAAGGAATGCTTTGTCTCTTTTGTATGTTATAAATTGGTAAATGGGATGACCTTTTTCTTTTGGGTTTGCTTCTTAAGGTTACAGGAGCTAGTGTGTGTGTGTGTGTGTGTGTGTGTGTGTGTGTGTGTGTGTGTGTGTGTCTGACTTAATAACTAACAATGCACTGCAGTCCCTCCCCCATATCATCTTGGTTACTCTTGTAAGTTCTTCAGGCACATTTACCATGGTGATATATATTTTTAAATGTTTTATTTACTTTTGAGAGAGAGAGCGTGAGCAGGGGAGGGGCAGAGAGAGGAGGGACCGAGGATCTGAAGCGGCCTCTGCGCTGATAGCAGTGAGCCCGATGTGGGGCTGAAACTCATGAACTTTGAGATCATGACCTGAGCCAAAGTCGGATGCTCGACTGACTGAGCCACCCAGGTGCCCCTGCCATGGTGTTATTTTAAGGAATTCGTTTCAAGAAAAGATGCCAATAAGAATATGCCCATGTTTTAAAAATTTTTTTTTAATTTTTTAAATGTTTATTTATTTTTGAGAGAGAGAGAGAGAGAGCGAGCGAGCATGAGCGGGGGAGGGGCAGAGAGGGAGAGAGGGAGACACAGAATCCAAAGCAGGCTTCAGGCGCTGAGCTGTCAGCACAGAGCCCGACATGGGGCTCGAACCCACCGACTGCGAGATCATGACCTGAGCCGAAGTCAGATGCTTAACCGACTGAACCGCCCAGGTGCCCCAGAATATGCCCATATATTTTTTTTTTAACAGACCTTTCAGTTTCTTCCCTTGGAGTGTATGTTCTAGGACCTTGTAGATGTGAATGTAAATACAGGTGCCTATATATTATCACATATATCTCTAGAGATAAACAAGAAAGGCTTATGTTACACATACCGTTTTGTAATTTACTACCCCCCTAACTCTGTGGTAGGTGTTCTTCCTATGTGCTGCTGTGTTCTAGCATGGATATGCCATATCACGTTTACCCATCTCCCTCTTGGGTGACATTTAAGTTCTTTTAAGTTTTAAGCTCTACAAGTAAGTATGTGGCGGGGGGGGGGGGGACGCCTTTTGTGTTTCTCTATGTGTTTATATATTCCTAAGGATGGGTTCCTAGAAATGGAATCCAGAGGTACACTCCGTAAATAGTGCTGGCTACTGCCAGGTGGCCTCAGGAGGGTTTTTACATTCTCACCAGTAGTATGACAGTCCCACTGTCCTCATATCTATGCCAGCTCTCAGCATTATCCACGTTTTAGCTCTTGCTGATCAGATTACTTTAAAAAATTGGCATATCTACTAGTATTTCTTTACCTGCCCTTGAGGCTGTGCACTCTCTGTTCGTCTATTAGCCATCTTATGTTTCATGACACGCTCGGTCATTTACTGTATCCATTTTTCTTTGCAGTTCCCCGCCCCCCCACCCCGAGTTTTAAGGAGTTCTTTGCAGTCGGGGACACACAGGATCGCTTTAAAAGATTTTAGGGAAAAAAATCATCTTGATTGGCATTCCTGGCTATCAAGGTCCACAGAAGATCAGTCGTCGGCCTTCAAATTGGCACTGGTTAAAGGCTTGGGTTTTCTATTTTGTTTTTATTTAATTAGGTGAAATTTTCCCTCCTGGCTGGAAAGTCCCTGCCGTCTGTAAATGCATGATCATTTGTGCAGCACGGGTGAATCGTGATGTGCAGGGAAAAGTGAGCGGTGCCAGGCGGGGGTTGGCGCCTGTTGGAGCTGATTATCGCAGACATTCAGTGGGAAGCTGGGTCCCTTGCCTCATTTCTCTTAAAAAACCGTGGTCTCTCATGTCTTTAGCATAAAGGCACATGATCCATAAAAGAAGGGACAGGGAGAGTCTCTCAAGCCGTGTTGGCAGTTCTGGTTCATGATGCTTCTTTATTCTGCCGGCATTTCCTAGACCAGTGTTGCTTCTTAAACTCTTGGCAGGTTCACGTTGGAGCCAGTATTCTTCTCTTCACGTCCAGAGCCTGCGGACTGTTGCCACCTTCCGCGTGGGTAAACAAACTGGACTTTGTTCAAAGGATGTCAGGGCAGTTACTGGGGACCCGGGTCTCAGTGCTCCCATGGCCCTTGATGACAATGGCAGACCGTTGATCAAGCCCCTGTAGGCCCCTTCATTCCACCAGGCCACCCTCACTGCCTCCACCAGCAGATGGCTTCTTTCTTTGCCTGTTCCGGAGCAGAGTCCCAGCCCAAAATGCCACCGTCTTTGGTACAGCTGTCACTACTCCCTGGATACGGAAAGAAACAAACAAAGGCCATGTGTAGGGTGCTGATGGTTTGGGCTTTGCCCTGGGGAGAGGGGAAATCAGCCTCCCTGTGGATGGAGGCTGGAAGGCTTAAGTGAGGCCGCCTCCAAGCCAGTATGGAGCAGAAACAGAGGGCTGACTCTTAGGGGTGTTTTCGGCTACTTGTGCACCTGAATCTGGTTGGTTCTGCTCCCCCTCCCCACTTAACACGTGTCCATCCTTGATCTCTTGAGAGATTGGGTCATCACAGAATATTGGATCTGTCTCCTGGGCAGCTGTGCCAGATCTTGCGGGCAGCTCGCATCCCATACAGAGTCCGGGTGCCCAAGAGCTCTGGAGGCAAGCTCTAACCTGCTGACGTTATGGTGGAGAGTTGGGCTACCTTTGAATTTTTATGTTCATCCATGAAGGATGATTGATTAAGCTCAAGCTAATCCAGGTGTTAAGATTGCTTTGTAGAAAATCCCAAGGTTCATAGACCTCTCAGGAAAGAGAATAATAATATGAATAAAAAATATTTTTGGTTCCTCTCCTCCTCCCATTTTTCAAATAAATGACTTCAGATCAAATTATTATCTGAGCATGAAGAAACATGTTTTTGTTACATAAATCTTAAGCTGCATACAAATGTGGACTGTCCCCACGGCTGAGGAATAATCCTGACTTGCAGGAGTTATCCACAAAAATATTTGGTGGAATGATTTTCATAGTATTTTCGCACAAAGAAGCAACCATCTGTATTTCCGTCCACCTGCGCTATTTATTCCTTCTTCCCTTCTTCCCTCCCTTCCTCCATCTATGCATCACAACAGACATTCTGTTTTTGGCTCCGTTTAGGACGTTAGGACACATGCCCTCCTCTGAGGTAAAAGCTGCTCATGGTGGGGAAGACAGAACGGGAACCGTGGAGCACTCTGCGAGGTGAAGAGACAGAGGTTGGCATAGGTTATGTTGAGAGGTCTGATGGGGAGCTTGTAAAGTAACCTGGGGGGCTAGGACAGAACTATAGGAGAGATGGGCTGGCCAGGACACGCAGGCCTTTGATTTCTTCCCAATGTCTCCGTACTGAGCGGTCCCCGTTAGCATGGCACCGTAGTAGCCTCAACCGGGAGGGAGACTAGTCTGCTGTGGGGCAGACTGGATGTATTGGAAATAATTTCTTTTTTTTTTTTTTTTTAATTTTTTAATATTTACTTTTGAGAGAGAGATACAGCATGAGCAGTGGAGGGGCAGAGAGAGAGGGAGACACAGAATCAGAAGCAGGCTCCAGGCTCCGAGCTGTCAGCACAGAGCCTGACGCGGGGCTCGAACTCACAGACCGTGAGATCCTGACCTTAGCCGAAGTCGGTCGCTCAACCGACTGAGCCACCCAGGCGCCCCATAGAACGGTATGTCTTGTGTAGAGTGGCATATTTTGTGCCTACATTACATCTAGTCTTTATATAATAGTAATTCTTCAGTAGTGAATAAGGATGCCCTTAACAGTGAACTCTGGCTAGTCGTATGGCCTTTATCTGCATGCTGTCTTATATGTGTGACAGTCCTGGAAGCTTCCACTGGCTTCTTCATCCTTTTAGGTTTTCCAGTGTAAGGGAAGCAGGACAAGAGCTTTGAGGTTTTCCCCTCTGTCATTGTGCAACTCTGGGACCAGATGGACAGAATAGCCCTTTAGTTCCCCAGGGAGCTTGTCAGGGTTGTCTTTGGTCCATCTCCATTTTATAGATGAGGAAACTGAGGCACAGAGGTTTAAGCCATTCCGGGAGCTGGGAACGAGTGGCATTAGAATTCGGAGTTTGTGGGCTCCCAGGCCGACCTGAGCGAGGCAAGCTCTATAATCCTTCCTTAATCTTTAATCGATTTCTTTTCTGGACCGTCATACGCTCCACAATCTGGAGAACCCAAACAGGTTAGTCTCACGGTGTCAGCCCTTTGATTTGCCAAATCCGACAAGTCTCTTGCAAAGGTAAATTGCTCTCTCTGAAAGCCGAGCTCATTCAGACGTGCATGCTGAAGCAGGGACGCCAGCAGTAAATACTGCTTAACTCTGGCACTTGCTAGATGTACAAACATCATTTGCTCAAGAAGTCAGCTAATTCCTCATGATGGAGGGCCTGTCTTCGTGCTCCATACGGAGGGAGGGTGCCCGCGTGAGCAGATTGTAGAAGCTGGATGGACCGGTTTAATGGATTAAGCTACTTAAGAAAATTTAAGAAGACGCACCAGTTAATATGTATTCCGCCCTTGCTTGGTTGGTAACAGGCTGGTGTTTTTGATTTCCCTAGCAGGGTTCCTCCCTGATCGGAAGTGATAAACCAGACAGCCGTTCATTTGCTGAGGTGTGATGGGAGATTGTGGTTAATGGAGTGAACCGGAGAGGCCCTTGCGTCCCTAGAGAGCAGGAGGCAGGTCAGATTCCTGGCCCCCTGGAGATGACTTTCTCCTGTTTTGGGGGAAGGTGGGACCAGCGGTGTCGAGCGGAGGCAGGAACAGTGTCATCCCGGGTCTGAGAACCTGGGATTCTCTGGCTAGCTTCCGTGCTGCCTTTTTGACCGCCTGGTAGATCTCTGGGTCCTAAGTCTCCCTGTATTGAATAAGGAGGAACTACCTTCGGTATCTGGCTTGTAGGGATGTTTTCAGTCCTGTAGTGGAGGAGCTCTGTGTAAATCCCAGGTATTATTTTTAAATGCTGAAGAATGTGTCTAGGACAGGCAGATGGTGAGTGTTTGCCTCCATGGGGACTGGGTGTGTGTCCTCAGAAGTAGGAATAGTAAGTTGAGAGCTAAAAAGGAACTTGGATGTCATCTGTTACTGCCTTATTCTACACATGGGGAAACTGAGGCTCATGGACACAGAGCAGCTCCCTCCGATCCTGATGAGCCCCACGTTCCTTTCTCTTTTCATCTGTGTCCTAACCACACTGTTCTGAGGGGTTGGTTCATGTTTATGATTTTGCTGCTGCTAAGGAGTCCTAGGGATGATCCAAGAAAGGCTACTTCTTTCTTTTTTTTTATTTGTTTAGAGAGAACATGAGGGGAAAGGGGCAGAGAGAGAGAGAGAGAGAGGACAGAGAATCCCAAGCAGGATCCATACTGCAGAACCCGATGTGGGCCTCAAACTCACAAGCCGCAAGATCATGATCTTAGTCGAAATCAAGAGTCGGATGCTTAACCAACTGAGCTCCCCAGATGCCCCGAAGGGCTACTTATTTCTTTAGGAATTACCTAACCGAGACTGTTGTGTGTTAGAAGATACAAAGCCAGGGTCACATTGTGAGCTCCGTAACTATGTTCTCAGAACCCAGCGTCTGTCCCCAGAGTCTACATTTTTGCACCTGGGTGACATGTACTCTTAGCCAGCCAGCCCCGCTTGTCCAGGCTGCGCCCTTTCTAGGGAGGCAGGTAGAGAAAAGGGACAGTACCAGCTCTGTGAGGAGAGTCCGGGAGAATGTATGGAGGGCAGGAAGGAGGAACATACCAGTACTATTTCTTGAGCCCCATGTATCTGCCAAGTACTCTTAACTATATTTACTTTATCTCTTTATCTGTGTATAGATATTATATCTCTATCCCTCAGCAACCCTGCCCAGAAGGTGGACTTACCCCAGGTTTGTGAGTGGACAGTTTTAGCTCAGAGACGGTAACTCAGTTGTCTGAAGTCGCACAGCTATAGAGAAGCAGGCATTTGGCAGTTGTGATTGGGTATGCCAGATCATCGCTGGGCCCCTTTCCTTGGCCTCCTTGAGGAGGGGTGAGGGGGCAGATGGTATGGGCTATTCTGAGATGGACAGATTACTGCGGCTTTGCCCACCCTGACATCTCAGGGAGTTCGTATTTAAAAAAATATCTGCCCTTCTGGCTAGGCCTTGCTATTTTTGTTTTCGGAATGTCACGGCTTAATGAGTTGGGTGGGTAAATCTATCTTATGAGACGTGTTTATTTTTTCCTCCACAATTTGCTTCTACTCTGCAACTGTTGCTGCCTTTCAGAAAATGAAAAGAGCTCATAATAGGACCGAATTTCCCAGATGGATGTCCTTGCATTTGCTCTTTTTTTTTTTCCCCAGCGTGAATAACTTGCCCCCTTTTATCTCTCATCCTTTTATAGTTGATGGGGTTTTTGAAGCTAGGATATCAGTGGTAAATGGTTCCATATGTCTTTCAGAGATTTTCTCAAATATTAGCATATTTTTTTGTTCTTTATAATAAATTGTATTAATGAAACATTTTTTAAGGGATGGGGAAGAGGACCAAGAATAACACGAAGGAAGCCTGTGTGCCTTCCACCCGGCTCCCTTGAATTCTGATATTTGGTCATGCTTGCTTCAGATTGTTTCAAAGAAAGAAATCTTTTTTTTTTTTTTTTTTTTTTTTTTTTTTTTTTTTTAAAAGAAATCTTATGTTTGCAGTTCATTGTGTCCCCTCTGATCCCATTCGCCAGAGGGTGACCACGCTCCTGAATTTGCTATTTTTCTTCTCCTGTACAATGAAAAAAGAAATACTTTTGCATTTGTATCTACCCGTGAAAGTCTTCTAGTCTTCAGGCTTGACTTCAGTGATATTCTGCAACCTGCTCTTTCTTCACTGAGCATTGGGTTTCTCAGAATTGACCCGTGTGGATCCATGCCACCTCAGTTGATTAAGTTGAAGCCTTGGGTGCTGTTCCATCCTGTGGATGCAACCCTATTTTTCATCCATCCTGCTTTTGATGAACATTGAGTTTGTCTTGCAATTTTCTATGCTAGTGGTACCAGCCGGGAACGTGCTCTTGCTATTGTCTCTTCCCCGTGCCTGGGGTGTGCACCAGAAGACGATAGGCAGGTCAAAGGGTAGGAGCATCTGCGGGGTCACTAGGAGCTCCCAGGTCGTCGCTCCGAGTTCCTCCATCACGTGCAGCGTGCGTTCCTGTTGCGTCACATCATCTTGCTACTTGAGAAGGTCAGACTCCACCTTTTTGCAAGTCCGATGGGTGCGAAGGAGAACTTTCTTGTTTCGTGAATTATGTTTTGATTACAAGTGAGACTGAGGACATCTGAAGTGGCTATTTGATATTTCCCGTCAGTGAAAGCACCTGTTCGTACGCTCTGTCCAGTTTTCTGTGGGATGGCTTGTGTTTTCTCCTACAGTCTTGTAGGAAAATCCTGGGTAGTGAGCTCTGTGGGTCCTAAATGTGGCAGATACAGCCTTTCAGTTAGTGGCTTACCTTTTAGGTTTGTCTGTGGTATCTTTTGATGAGCAGGAGTTTTACGCTTTAGTGTGGTTGTATTTCTCAATCTTTATGGTCTATGCTTTTTATTTTTATTTTTTTTTTTTTGAGTCTTATTTCGGAAATCCTTCCTTACCCTGAGCTCGTAAAGATAGCTTTTCAGCCTAATTGAAGCTTATTTTGTTTTTATGGCCTTATTCCTTGGTTTGGTTTGGGATTTTCCATACGTGCCCTGCCTGGGTGTCTCTGTGTGGAGTGTAATACAGGCTGCAGAACGGTTCCCAGTGACCGTAGGGATTATTGCAGCCATCTCTGGGCAGATAGGGTTGAGCTGAACTTGGGGTCAGAGCAAACTCCTTCTTCTTGACCCTGTGGCTGTTTCTGAGACGTGCTTAAGTGCAGGGTTGACCGGCCCTCTCTTAAGCCTGGCTTATCTGCAGGCCTGATAAAAATTGGTCATAAAGCCGTCCCCTTTCTTGTCCTTAGTTTAGCTGCACTGCCTGATTCGCACTTCCTCCTGCTGCTCATTGAAGCTGAAAGGACAGAAGGGGCATGTGGGGGACAGCTCCTGCCCCAGGTTCTCCCCCGGGCCTGACACCCTGGGCCTGGTGTGCAGCCGGCCCTTCGCAAGGGCTCTGGTGTGTGCACAAGTTCATCTGGTGGTTCTTCGCTTCTGTTCTTTTCCTCCTGGGTGCTCAGAAGTGTTCTACAGACCCGATGTCATTTATCCATTGCATTTTGCACGGAAATCTGAATGGGTTCAAGTAGGGTTTGGGTAAAGTCATAAAACTTGAGAATATCCCAGCTGGAAGGGTCCTGATGCATCATCCCTCTTTCAGTCAGTAAGCACTTCCTGAGTGTCTGCTGGGTGTCTGGAACCTTGCTAGTTGCTGAACACACGGGGAGCAGGACAGCCAAGGTCTGCGCCCTCATGGTTTTGGGGAGCAGCCATTGAACCACAGGGATCATTTCAGATCCTGAAAGTGGTGGGGATGTGGGATAGAGAGGAAGTGTCTTTGGATGATGCCCCCTAAGGTCATTTTGTTATTTTGAATAGACCTGCCATCTTCTAGCTTAGGAGTCCATAAACTGTGCCCCATGGGCCAGAGCCAGCCCACTGAAGTCACCTAGCTAAGAAGGGTTTTAACATTTTTAAATGGTGAAAAAATTAAACATTTGTGATAGATTTTGATGATAGGGAACACTAACCTTGAACCTTATCAAGTGGAGTGTTACCTGCCCCCTCTCCCACCACCACCTCCCCCCCCCCGTAATTCTATTCTTCTCATTAGTAGACCTGTATTATGAAAAATTGTTCTCAATAATGATCATGTGTTGAATTTTACCAATGCATATTTTGTGGAACATTTTTTCTCTCCTTTTATAGAAGTACCTGTCTTTAAAAACATTTTTTTAAATGTTTATTTATTTTTGAGAGAGATATGGAGCAGAAGCAGGGAGGGGCAGGGAGAGAGGAAGACCCAGAATCTGAAACAGGCTCCAGGCTCTGGGCTGTCGGCACAGAGCCCAACACGGAGCTCGAACCCGTGAACCGTGAGATCATGACCTGAGCCGAAGTCTGACGCTTAACCTACTGAGCCACCCAGTTGCCCCAGTACCTTTCTATCTTTAATTTGGCTTCCTGTCTTGCACAGCCTAAAATATTTACTACCTGGTCCCAAAAGTTGCTAGCTGTGTGACTTTGGGCAGGTTGCTTCTTGAGTCTCTGTTTTCCTCAACTGCAAAATGGGCATGGCTGCCTAGTGCGTGGGGCTGTTGTGAAGGACAAGAACTGATATGTTAAAGTCCTGTCATGTGTTGAGAGCTGCAGCAGATGTTAGATCATCCCTAGGGGAAGATCAGTAATAATCAATTCTTTAAGGGCTGTTTAAAGGGAGGGTCGTGAGGGAGGGGGAGCAGGGTGGGGCTCCGTGCCCACCCCTGAGGGTCAGCATCATGAGGAACAGCCCCCTCCAGCATTGCCATCCAGCCCCCTGAGCTGTGGACCGCGGACCTTGCAAGGGCTGCATCCCGAAGGCTCTGCAAATCCCCACGACGTTAACGCTCTTCCTACATAATTTTCCCCATGAAATGCGATGAAGCATAACTAAAAAATGTAAGTAACAGCTTCAGGCCCTTAATGAGGCTATAAATACAGGGCAGAAATAATTTCGAAAGCCATTTCCTGGTGAAGAACTGTCCCTTTCCTAGACCTCTTCACTTTCCCTTTGCTTGGCCCATCAATACTAGCCATTGGCTTTCTTTGCCAACTCATTTTAGGGAGGAAACAGAGCATTGATCATCTTGTTGCGGTTGCCGTTTTGCATTTCATGGCAAAAGCAAACAAGAAACCTGCGTGGAGCGCAGAGGCTGCACGGACAGCGAGGCTCACTCCCTGCTTAGGAGACTTGCTCCATCCGTCAGCTGTTCCTGCAGCAACACTCTCTTCCTTCAGTGTCAGTGTGAGTAGGATACCCTGTACGTGTAAACATGGAGTCTGTGTAAACATGGAGTCTGTGAATGCCAAGGCTCAGCAGTCCTGGGCTCAACCTGTGAGGCGTTTTATGCCTTCTCACCCATTTCCCTGGGCTGTATCTTCCTTGAACGGATGGGTAAACGGGGTTTGGGGCCCCTGGAATGTTCTCCCAGGGAGGAGCTGTGTGCAGAATCTAGACAGAAGTAGAGACCTGGCTGTGCATAGGTACTTGGAGCCAGAGGCACAGCCCCCCTCCGGGCTCACACATCCCCCGGTGACCGCTCCCTTTTGATGGCAGCCAGAACGTTCCCCAAAGCGGAGCTCAGCAGGAAGCAGTTTGGTGAGAACTGAATGGATCGGGGTTGTACTTGGGACAGATGTCTCTGGTTCCGTCTGACACTGATGCCACCACGCAGAGCAGCCTGGGGTCCGAGGGACTTTTAGGGACTTTCCAGGGATGTTCGCAAATGAGTCCTTGCAGACCAGCCCACTTGGTGCTGTACATGTGCCCATGCATGGAACGTGTGTGTCGAAGAAGCGAATTCAAAGGGAAAACAGACGGTGGCTTCCAGCGGCCTCATAGCGTTATGTTTGTTGGCACCAGGCAGTGGGAGGAGGTGTGTTAATTCTCCGGGGAGGGTTTTAGGGTAGCTCTGAGCACTGAAAAACAGAACGCCAGGCTGTCGGCACGTACGTGGGCATGTCTTGCTTTGTTGTTCCTTGAGCCTGCACATGGGATTGTCGGGAGGCGAGGGATGAAAACAGAGGCGACTGGACAGAAACTGGGAAGGAGGGCCTGTCGATAGTTTGCAGATGTCGGTTCTGCATCGCGTCATGACAAGGAGTGTCCTGGCGGAGAGCGGCAGAGGGAGAGAGGAGCATGTGGGGGCCTCTGGCGGGGAGAATGGGTTTCCCATTTCTCAGCTGGAAAAGTCAACATCACTCACTGCGCGCGTTCCAGAAGGACAGTTTGGGAGGACGCAGCAGCTGTCTGTGTTTCTGCTGTTGCTCCGGGTGTGGCTCCCTCATCCGGGATGAATTCGTGGATGCCAGAACTTTTGGGAGAAGCTGCTGCTCGCTGTTTGCCTTTGCCTGTTGGGGGAGGACTTGGAATTTTTTTTTTTTTCTTGGTGCAGATGGTATAGTTATTTTAAGTAAGTGATGTGTTGCAGTGAACATGGGCAACTCTTTTCATTTTTCAGCCTAATGAAAAAAAGAAAAGGGGGAAGGAAAAACCCCAGCTAGCCAACTGCGTGCTAATGCTTGTCTTTTTTGGATTCTAAATGTGTCCCAAGGCACTGAGATGGGATAAATATTTCAGCCACTAGAAAGTCCTGCTGTCGGGCTGAAAAGATTTCTTACCTCTTTTAAAGCAGACGGGGTAGTAATTTACGTGCACAAATCCAGACGCCCCCACGTCCCTTATTTTCAACTATGTATGTATAGATCCCACTGCCTTTCATGGGGATGAAGCAGGGAGGGGATGGAACTTTGCGAGGAAGAGTATGCAGGGTGGGAATAAACCATAAGCGAATGCTTGGCTGTCCTCTTAGAGCAGCCATGCATGTCTGTTGGGCCCTTAATCACCTCTTCGAAGACCCTGGCTCCCAATACACACTCTGAGGTACTGAGGGATAAGGCTTCAACATATTAAATTTTGGGGCGGTGAATGGGGGGCACAATTCAACCTGTCTCACCAGGTGAAAGGTGGGTGGAAGAATCAGTGTCCGCAAGTAGCAATGTATGGGGGCCTCTGTGCAGGGAGGACGTTCATATTCCAGGAAACGAGGTTGCAAAGGTAGGCAGGGGCTGATCATGACAGGCCTTGTAAACCGTGGCACGAGTCTTAGATTTACTCATAAGGGCACTGAGAAGCCATCAGTAGCATTTTAAAATCTCACTGCTGCGAGGGGACAGAACCTGGGGGGCATGGGAAAAGCAGGTTGGAGGGTTGGTTTTCCCAGACTTCCTCAAGGATGTCTCAGCCTTGGCACTACAGACGTTTCGGGCTGGATACTTCCGTGTGGTGAGGGGCGGCATTCCCAGCCTTGATTCTCTAGAGGCCGCCACCAAAAATGTCTCCCGGACATCGCCATGTGTGCCCCAGGTGGGCACAATTGTCCCCTGTTGGGAACCACTGGTTTAAAATAATTTTTTTTAATGTTTATTTATTTTTGAGACAGAGAAAGGGGGAGAGAGAGAGAGAGAGAGAGAGAGAGAGAGAGAGAGAGAGAGAGAAAGGAGAGAAAGAGGTAGGGGCAGAAAGAGAGAGGGAGACCCAGAATCCAAAGCAGGCTCCAGGCTCCAAGCTATCAGCACAGAGCCCAACGTGGGGCTTGAGCCCATGAACCGTGAGAACCTGACCTGAACCAGAGTTGGATGCTTAACTGGCTAAGCCATCCAGGCGCCCCAAGAACCATTGGTTTAGATGGGATCGTTCCAGTTTAATAAAAGCGCACTGGATGGGTTTCAGGAAGATTTTTGAAGACAAAGCCTGCAGGATTTAACTTCTCTTTGCCTTGGTTTCTCCTCACGCTTTTGAGGTTGGTGATCTTGTCCCTTCCCTGAAGCACAAGGCTCCGTGCCGTCTGCGTTTATAATGGAGTTGCTCAGGAACTCACAAAGAGCGCTCCTCTGTGTTAGCCTTTGCTGGGCCCGGGGATCCCTGGTCCTGCCGGTGAAGCACCTCAAGCCTATGCTGGCAGGGCCACCTGTGTATGACGGATGTGGTACTTGGTCTTTGTGCCGTGCCCTTTCACTTGTCAGAGCCTTGCACGCCCAGCCTGTCGACTGACTCTCAGAGCAAGCACTCTGGAATCCAATCTGGCCCATTTTCTGGCTCTGGAAATCTGTTTATCCGAACAGGATTTCACAGTTGCAGTGACTTTTCTAGGGGGCTTGCCTTCGAGGAGGCAGCTCTACAGAGGCATATGTGAGTGATTTCCAAACAAAACAGAGTGACAGTTGCCTTCTGGAGCCCGGAGGAATTCCCTGGGAGCTTGCTGGTGAAGCCCAGAGCAGTTGTAAGGAAACAGCTGGAATGGGTGGGCGGTCTGGGTTGTGCCTTCCGTGGCTGGCTGGGATCCAGCACCTGACTGCCCTTCTGGGGCTTCTCTCCTGTGATTCCCCTTGTCCTGTGACTGCGCTCACCCAGAGGTGTTGAATCGGTTTCATGCTTTTCTCTGGGTTGCTGGAGGCTTTCTGGAGTCCGGTCTTGAGAGGGATTCTTTTACTGAGTGTGGGCTCAGTGGACAGGGCACCATGTCTGGTAACGGCTGACCCAGGGGTGGGATAGGGAAAATAGCAACACAATATGTCTGCAATTCCTGACGGTCAGGGCCGTGAGGGTTTTTTATTCTATACCCTTCAGTGCCCTGGGCTGAGCCTTCCTGTGCTCTTCAGGCCTGAAGGGCCTTATGTTCTATCTCTCTGTGTATTAGCATCCACTGTAAATGCCACTTCTTCCCTGGAACCTTCTGTAACATGTTAAAACTTGACTTTATCTTAAGAACGTTGGGGACCCATTCAGTGGCTTTTTAAAGTGAGAAAGAGTCACGATCGATTTGCCCTTTAGAAAGATCCTGCTGGCCACAGAGACGTGGCAGGGAGGCGAGGAGGCCAGGCTGGGAGACTGGGAGCAAGGTTGGTGCGAGGTGGAGATCCCTTGGGCTGGAGTCAGGCCTGTGGCATTGAGACTGGCGTGCAGGGCTCAGCTGTTGCCCCTCCAAAGGGGATGATGGAGCGAGGAGGGGTCAAGAGAGACGTTCAGGATACTAGTGTGGGGAGTAAGGCAGGGCGAGGCCCTTCACTGTAGCTGTTGTTATGGAATTCTTCAGTGACCTACAAAAGTTCGTTTCCAGGAGGGAGATGTGCACGCAGCGTGGCAGGGTGGATGGTCCGCGAGGAAAATCCACGGCCGACGTGGTGCTGCCTGCCTAGGGCTGCGTCCTTTCCAATTTCTTGTTGCCTGTTTGTTCCACTTGTAAAATACTTTTAGTGCCATCTCAGTAGTGCTGGAGCTGCCACAGCAGAGTAAGGGCTCATTTCTTCTGGGAAAAGTCAGGGAACAGTTCAGACGGAGAGTTACATACACGTTGTATGCAAAAGGGTAGGTAGGGGTTTCCTAGGACACTCACGGGTCGAAGGGCGTTCCGGGTAAAAATAAGAAGCTACGTAAAGGCTAGCGGCATGAAAAAGAGGTCACGTCCGGGATCTGGAGTGAGATGCTTCTCTTTGGCAAAGCTTGTGAAAGAGGGTCGTTGGCCCTGCTGTCTTCCTCTTGCTCCCAGGCAGGTCTGGACACCCCTCTTTCTCTGCACGTGGCAGTAAGACCACTGGCATAGCCTCATGCCTTCCTGGGCTGCAGGGAGGAGCCCCACCTTTCATCTCTGCATCCTTAGGACCTACACAAGTGTCTGGTCACAGATGTTCAATGAATGGCTTATTGAAGATTCAGAGAGGACCCCTGGAGGGCCTGGTCTTTTTCTCTCCTTTTCCCCTAAAACAACGTTACTTCCAGATGGCTCCTTATCTCCTGGCTGCTGAACACACTGGCTCAGACTGATGAGATTCATTAGATTCTGGCTCCCTTGAAAATCTGTCCCCAGGGTCCATTGGTGGATGAATTCAGCAGCCCTGTCCCCATGAAGAGCCTTTGCTCTTCCCTGTTTGCTGTCCAGCCTAAGACTTGGCCTTTTCTCATCAGGGCCTCAGCATTTGGTGACTGTGCTCGGTGCCCTGGAATCTAAACCCTGGGGCTTTGTTCTAAACCTCCAGGAGTTCTTGGCAAATAGTTCAGTGACCTTGGTGCCCTGAGTTCAAGTTTCAGTTTGGCCTTTCCTCCCCATATGACCGTAGGTGGGTTTGTGGGCTAAAGTGAGATGGTCTCCCGGTGTTCCTGCTGACAGGCCCAGGTTCAAATATCTGGTGATTGTAGGGCCACGGGGTCTGAGGCCCGGAAGGAGCCCATGATTCCTGCAGTTGGAGGGATTGGGAGTCCAGAGCTCACTCCTGTCCTGGAACTTTCATTTTTAGCCACAGCTGATGGCCTGGAAAGAATTTGGGTTTTACAACCAACCTTTTTTTTTTTTTTTTTTTTAATTTTTATTTTTCTTTAAAATTTTTTTTTTTTTTTTTTTTTTTTTTAGAAAGAGAGCAGGGGAGAGGGGCAGTGGGAGAGGGAGAGAGAGAATCTCAAGCAGGCTCCGTGCTCAGTGCAGAGCCCAATGCTGGGCTCTATCCCATGACCCTGGGATCATGACCTGAGCAGAGATCAAGGGTTGGACGCTCAACCAAACTGAGCCACCTAGGTGCCCCACAACCAAGCTTTTTGACAGAGAAAGAAGAAAGTCAGTGAACATCAGTTGTGTGCCAAGCACTTGCTACAGGCTTTCCCTGTATTTTTCCATTTAGTTCTCTTAGAATCTCTCGGGTGGGGGTTGGGTGGATTATCGGTCCACTTTGCAGATGAGGAAACTGAAGCCCAGGGAAGTAACGTTGCCTACTGGAAGTCTCCCACATGTGACCCATGTCGAACCAGAGCCCCGTCGGTTGTGGGGGCTCGGGTCCCTGCCGCCTCTGACTGTCTCATGTCCCCATCCCCTCTCTCTTCTGCAGAGAGCCAGCTGCTCCCTGGAAACAACTTCACCAATGAGTGCAACATTCCAGGCAACTTCATGTGCAGCAATGGGCGGTGCATCCCCGGCGCTTGGCAGTGTGACGGGCTGCCCGACTGCTTCGACAAGAGTGATGAGAAGGAGTGCCGTGAGTGGCCTCTTGCTGGGGTGGGGGTGGGGGAGATCCTGGGGCAGAGGGGAGGAGGGCCTGATCCGGCTCAGACCCTGCACACCCCATGTGCTGCAAGCTGGTGCGTTTGTTTGGGCCTCCGGCCAGCCGCCCTGCCCTCTCCACTCCGCAGCTGTGCCTGGGAGCAGAGACAGGAGTCTTGGTGGGGACAGAGTCACAGTCTCAGGAGAACAGAGGTCCCTTCCAGCAGGCTCTGCTAAACCCCACCCTGAGGCACTGCTCTTTGCATTCCATGTGAGGACTCCGAGACTCCCAGAGGTTACATGGCTGCGGTGTCCCCCCAGCTAGCAAGCAGCAGATCTGGATTTGAATTCAGGGCTGCCTGCCTGACCCCAAGGCCCTGGCTGGTGATCATCTTTCCCATCTCGTACATGGTGGAATGTTCTTAGTGACTAAATACGGTGTAGCGTCATGCCAAGTATACGGCCCAGGGCTGGTGGTGACTAGACGGCAGTTTGCTCTTGCCGGCCCTTCTCTCTGCTAATATGGCGTGGGCAAATGGGGGTGGTTCTTTCTTACCCTCCCCCCCACCTTCTCCTTCTTCGGCCTCTTTCCTATTTTGTGCCCTCGAAATCTGCAGACGCGAGTCGAGGGCGTCCGGGGTGCTGGACGATCACGCTCCCCGCCCCGTGGAGTGCGTTTCTCTTCCACACCAGAGTGTGGCACCGCAGAGTGAGCTCGGCCGTGGCACCCTGGCAGGCGGGAAGCACACCTGAGGAGCGCTGGGCCTAAGGGTGTTCTAATGGGTCACTGCCTTGGGACCACACAGCTGGCTGGACACTGGTTCTTGGCTTGTCTGTGGGCTTCGGGCACCAGGCCACAGGGCCTCACTGACAGGAGAACCGTGTGTTCTGGCTCCGAATCTTCCAGAGAGGGCTCTGGAAGCCAGCCGAGGAAATGTCTGAGAGATGAGAATTTGAACTTTGCCGTGGCTGTTACTGGGATTTGACGCACGGGAAGAAGAACTGGGTTTGGAGCCCAGTCTGGAGCCAGCGCGCCCCCACCTTCATGATGCTCTCCCTCAGACAGGCTGCTCACTCAGAGATTGGCCCCTTGTCTGTCCCAGGGCTCCAGGATCCCCCACCTGCCTGCTCCCACTCCCCAGGGAAGGTTTGGGAGGGGGTGGGTTAGGAATATGTTGTGTTTATTCTGCGTGTGGGGGGAATATTCATTTTGCTTGTTGCAGGTGACTGTTTTTCTAAATGGACCAGCATACGTAAGGCGTTTTCATTTTTCAGAATTTTAAACACAGTATTAATAATGTCTATTTCAGCTTTCTCTGTTTCTTGGTCTTTAAAATTGCTAGAAACGTAAGGTTTGTAATTTGAGTTACGTATGTGATTGTATGGGTGAACTCTACAGTCTGTCCAGTTTTGGGGTGCCTGGGTGGCTCAGTCAGTTAAGCATCTGACTTAAGCTCAGGTCATGATCTCACAGTTCATCGGTTCGAGCCCTGCATTGGGCTCTGTGCTGACAGCTCAGAGCCTGGAACCTGCTTTTAATTCTGTCTCCCTTTCTCTCTGCCCCTCCCCAACTTGTGCTCTGTCTGTCTGTCTCTCTCTCAGAAATAAATAAACATTAAAAAAAAAGAATTTAGAATCTGTCCAGTTTTGAGCATTATTAAAACTACACAAATATGTGGAATGACCATTTTTAGAATACGGTGTGTATTTGAACTCTGGTTAACACAGATTGTCTTTAGCTGAGCTGGGACTATTCAGCACAGGGTCCGTTTATGAAAGAATACACGGTTTGGAGTTGAGACTTAAGTTTTATTTCCAGCTTTGTCAATAGAAGCTGTGTAATGTTAGGAGATTCTGTGTCTTGTGTCAGTCCAGTTCCATGATTTCAGAACTCATGCACAAACTGGAAAAGGTGATGGAAAGAGAATTAAAAAAAAAAAAATGCCCAGCAGCTGCCTGGCGCTATTTAGTTTGGTTTGGAACAGGCTTGTCTTGGCTGTTCTCATTTTTGTCTCCTCATTTCCTACCCTTAACCCCCAAGCGTAGTAAGGACTTGATTGGCATTTACTTAGTGTTTTAATCAAAACATAATTTTAGGGGCGCCTGGGTGGCTCAGTCAGTTAAGCATGTGACTCTTGATTTTGGCTCAGGTCATGATCTCAGGGTTGGTGAGACCGAGTCCCCCGTCAGGCTCTGCACTGATAGTGTGGAGCCTGCTTGGGATTCTCTCTCCCCCTCTCTGTGCCCCGTTTCCACTTGTGTGTACTCTCTCTCTCAAAATAAATATTAAAAAAAAAAAACCCAAAAAGCCCCACAATTAAAAAAAAAAGTGTATGCACAAACACACCCATTAAAGAATCTCTCCTCGGTTGACCTTCCTTTTTTTTCCTTTTTGTCTTTAAGTTATAAAAACAGAGCATTAAAAAGTTTAGGTAATAGAGGGAAGGAAAAGAGGTCGCTTTTCTAAAACAAATTCTACTTGCCTTTTGAGTCTCTTACGTATTCCTTCCCAGTCTAGGACCTGATGGTCTGAGCACTGGGGAAAGACTGTGCAAATCCCTTGGCCCAGATCACGTGCTCCGTGATCTTAGAGAAGGTACTGGGATATTCTAGACCTTAGCCACTGGGAGGATTGAGTGAGAAGTCCCTAACCTCATGGTGCCTCAGTTTCCTCCTCTCCAAAATGAAAAGAATAAGGCTTCTGGTAAGCATTGTTGTGAAGCTTAAATGCACCTTAAGCACACAGCACAGTGCCTGGGCGTAGTAAGTGGCTTGTAAACGTTAGCTACTATTGCTCAGTCTCCACAAACTGTTTTATACAGACGTCGTCATGGCGATGGGTGATTGAGTAACCCATTTGTTTCTACTTCATATGAGAGGCCCTTTGCCACGTGACCATATTTAGCCTTCACGGTTGTTGTTTTGTGAGGTTGCTCACTGATGCATCAAGTTGGTGCCGTGTAACCTCACCACTCCTCTCTGGTGGGGTGGTCACACGTTTGGGGTCAGTTAAGGAACTTATCCATACCCGGAGGACAGTGTGCACAATGATTTCAGCTGGAGCCAGCTGAGGTCGGCCAGGCCGAGGTCTTCAACTGCACCGTCTTTCCAAGGGCACCTGGAGAGTGGCTCCCGTAGAATTTGTGCCGCTTCGTGTCCTTTCTTTGATTCTTTGGAACAACGTGGTGCTTCCCGGGAGGAGAGTGAAGGTGCCTGATTTCCTCACCTCGGAGAGCTGATTGCCTCAAGTATCCTGTGAAATAGCTTTGCCATTTACAAGGTTGTACACTTAAAAAAAGAGAGTTCTTGCCCCTTCCAAAGGGTGAGAGAAGAGTCCAGAGAGCTGTGTCGTGGTGGGATATGATGCAGTGAGAGGCTATTCTGTACCCACGGCAGAGGAGAGATTTTTCGTAAGACAGGAAGAAACTTTTTTTTATTGTAAACATAATAAAAATCACATGCTGTAAAACTTGGAACGGGGAGGAGAAAAACAATGGCATTGCACCTGAAGTCTCAACTCTAACAGAACCACTGTTAGCTTCTTAGAAGTTTTTATTCAAGGTTTTTCCCAGTTGTAATCACTGTGGGAATACAATTTTAGATTTTGATCTTTCGAGGTAACATTTAACCTTTTTAACATTTTAATGTATTTTTTTTTCATATTTCTCTAGGAGTTTTAATGCCTAGAAAAACAGTCCACTGACTTGGTATAATATAGTTTGTTTACTCCTTATTTGGCATTTGCTTCCAGTTTTTCATCGTTAGAAATAGTGTTCAGCGTTGTGAACATGAGGGTGGATATGACTTTCTCCCTGTTTTGAGAGATTTTCTTAGGCTGAGTTCTCAGAAATGAAATTACTAGGTCAAGGGACAGGAAGCCTTTTTTGGTTCTTGAAACAGATGCCCACTTGTTTTGCTAAAGGTTGCACCAGTGTGCTCTCTCACTGGCAATGTGGGAGAATTCTGGTTTTATTTTAGTCTTGGCAGCATTGAGGAGTATCTTTAAAAATATTTTTTCTGGCTAATAGAAAAGTTATATATTTTTATTTTTATTTTTTTTTTTATTATCTAAAGAGGTTGAGTGTTTTCCCAACCCCTATTCACTAGTCTTGTTTCTGACTTGGTGAAATGTCTATTAATGGACCAGAATAAATTTCCACCCGGGTTGAGTCATTAAATTTTCCACCTTGTGAATCTGGAGAACCTCCTCCTTAGAATTTTGAGAGAAGAGGCTCCTTTTGGGATAGTTTGAGTGAATTTCTGCTTTTGGTTGGTAAAATGACCCAAATGATCATTTTATCCAAATAATTTTTGGTGGGGGTGGGTAGTAAAAGGAATAGAGATATTTTAGAAAAACGTAGAAGCCCCATGAAAGCACACATTACTTGGGAGCTTTCTCTAGGTTGCACTATCCCCGGCACTTTGTACTTATTAACCCATTTGATTGTTAGGAGCCTTATGAGGAGAGGACCATTGTCATTTTCAGATGAGGAAACTGAGCCGCAGAGAGATTATGCAGAGCTCGCCTATTGTCCCAGAGAATAAGTGCCCTTCACCTTCCCCATCAGAGACCACCTGTCTGTCCCTCCCTGGATCTATGTTATTCTGCTCAGATTCTCCTGTATGTTATCACTACTAACCTGCTCTTTTTTTTTCTTTTCTAAAAAATGCTTATTTTAGAGAGAGAGCAGAGGAGGGGCAGAGAGAGAGGGAGACAGAGAATCCCAAGCATGGACCCCTCTGTGGACATCCCTGTGCTGTCCACAGCATGGAGCCCAACGCTGGGCTTGAACTCAGGAACTCTGAGATCATGACCCAAGTTGAAATCAAGGGTCGGACACTAAATGACTGAGCCACCCAGGCGCCCCTCTACAAACGTGCTTTTTCAAAAAAAGTTAGAAATGTCAATAATGTTCTTCTATGGAAATGATTTCTAAAATGGCCATTAGCGCTATGAGTCTCTGAAAGGAGAGACTGTACTGTAATTACTGCCACAAGCTGTAATAAAGCATCAGTTCAAATATCCAGAACTCACACATGACCTGGAATCACGAGCCTTAAGATCTCCTTCCAACTTAGTGTTGTATTTTAGCTGCCATTTATCTGTGTCCTGACCAAATGGGGGAGAGATCTTGGAAGTTTGAGTTCTGTGTCACAAAGTGGTTTTCTTCTTTGATAAATGAAATCAATCGATATCTTTGATGAGGCATGTACAGATTTTAAAATCTCAGGCCCTTTGTGCGTGTGTGTGTGTGTGTGTGTGTGTGTGTGCATGCACGTGTGCGCACATGTAGATGGAGTGGAGAGGAGATGGGGATAAATTCAAGGATCTTGTCAAATGATAAGATTTCTGTGACTCTCCCAAGTCCAGAGACAGAAAAGGACAAAAATGGAACCTGAATTTTATTTGCTTGTACTGTTTCCAACCATTTCTTGAGCACGACTGGTCATTGCTCCTGTGCGATGGCAGAAATCCATGAGAGGGTTGAAAGGGCGAGTTTGGAAAAAGGATCACCAAGAAACATAAAAGGGGAGGAAAGTGGAGGGTTGGGGGTGGGGACAGAAACTCTTCCTTTCCTTTTGATCGTCTTTCTCATCTTCTGCCTCTGAGTGGCGCCACATGTAATGTTTTCTTGTAAGCCTGATGCTACAGGGCTAGCAGAGAGAGCGCACAAAACTGGAGTCTGAGGTATTATCTTATCAAACTTCAGCAGTAGTTCAGCTATTCCACCAGGGCCCTCGTACCTGGCTCATGTGCAGAATTCCCCAGAAAGTCGGGAAGTGGAAATTTGGATGCAGAGGCACGGACAGGGGGAAGATGGCCGTTTGAAGCCAAGGAGAGAGGCCTGGAAAAGACCCGTGCTCACCACCCTCAGAAGGAGCCAACCTGCCGATACTTTGGTTTGGGACTTTCGGCCTACTGGACGGTGAGATGATACATTTCTGTCACGGAGGCCACCAATGTGGTGGAGGCCACAGCTCTAGCAGACTCATCCAGACATCCACCCAGCTCTCCTTTGTTTTCTAAAATTATTATGTGGTGAGTGACAGCCACCCTGCCTACTGTGTAACAGGGTGACATTCACAGGCATCCCACTTCTGCTTCTTTTCTTTAATAATTGGAAAGCAAGAATGTTACTCTTCTAGGTTGAATCGCATCCCCCCCAAAAGATAATGTTGAACTCCTGAGGCCCGGTGCCTCAGAATGTGACCTTATTTGGAATTGGGTGATTGAGGTTGGATTAGTTAAGATGAGGTCGTACTGAAGTAGGGTGTCTTTATAACAAGACAGCGTGAAGAAAGGAGGGAAGAGGGCCTGGTGACAGCAGAGGCAGGATGATGCAGCCGCGAGCCAAGGAGTGTCAGGCATTGCCAGCCGCCACCGGAAGCTGAAGAGTCTCAGGGAAAGGGTCCACACAGAGTCTCAGAGGGAGCATGGCCCTGCCGACATTTTGATTGTAGGCTTCCGGTAATGCGAGAGAAGAAATTTCCGTTGCTTAAAGGCGCTCAGTTTACATTGCTTTGTTGTGGCAGCCCCGGGAATCTATCCACTTACTTCCCAGGGACGGTTAAAGCCATCTGGGCTTCAGTGGGCCTTTCATCACACCCCTCCCCTGCCCCCCGCCATGCCGCCGGGCCTCTCTCTGGGAGTCATGCCCTCCATTCCTGCTCATGTGATTGAGATGTCCTCCTCCAGAGCTGAGACCTGGCAAGCCATGGTTAAGGGCTGAATTTCAAAAGCTTTCTGAAGAAGTTGAACTTCACAAAGCAAAACTGGAACTTAACAAGAGTCTAGAGAATATCACTGTGGTTTATCGCTACGTCCATTAAGCCCTTTGGAGAAAAACTCGCTTGCCTCCATGGCATTCACTGTGCAGAAGAAATCCAAGACCCGTGGGTGTTAATGTTGCCTCTTTTCTGACGTAGGCTTTTTGTTTGTTCCTGTACTCGTCTTTAAACGTGTTGGGTGATTCCAGGCATGCCCCC